>NT_176682.1:1206522-1230410 GCF_000188095.3 Bombus impatiens | reverse complement strand
TGACAGGATACGAGACGAGCCAGGAGTGATGCAGCCAACGCAAAGTCCATGGGCATATTATCTCTGCACGTCATACTAAAGAAGAACGAAGGCCTACGACCGTACGCTAAAACGCCCACACCGTACCGACAGGTCCACCGCCACACGAAGACTTTGCGCAACATCTGCACAGGTTTGACAACAAGCAGCCGACACCTTACCCTGCATCGAAACGACACATCCGCAGATGCCGAATTCTCTCAACCGCACATGGAAACAACGGCCGAGATCATACGACCATATGCACAACACAAAGAAGAAACGTTATCATTGATAAGGGGTTACTGTGGCGGCACTCGATAGCAACTATCGTCGAACGACGACAGCGCAATGGTTAGCGCGTTTGGTTACGGACGTTCGGGACCCGGGTTTTCAAATCCCGGCGCCCGTAGTGCAATTTTTCTTTCCACGATTCTTAAATGACAAGAAAAAGCGGCAATACCTCCCAGCAATCTACACTAGCAGTAGTACTATCACCCATAACTATTACACCTTACTACTATATACCTTATATATATATATACATATATATATATATACACACACACCTATATATACCTTATACTATATTACAATTTGAAGAAAAGCAGCAAGGTACAAAGAGAAACCCATGGAATCAAAAAAGGAACTAGTAAACGAGTGCATAAAGGAAAGAGAGAGAACTGGGGAAATGGCCAAGACGAGAAAAGAGCCTAAAAGCCCAAAAGTTGCCATAGTTTTTAAAGACAGAATAATTCAAGGAGTGCAATATAATAGAGTGGATAAGAAGGGAGGTAGATATATAAGAAGCGAAATAGGTAAAAGAGATGTAAAATCGAAACCTCGTCTAAAGCTGAAAGGCACGGACTAAGCAATAATAAATAAAAATATATTACTATTTGTTATTTGAGAAAAAAATTTTGAGAAAATTTTATCAATTATAATTATTTAATATTAACAAACTTGAAATATACAGAAAATTAATAAAACGAATAAAAAAATCCTACTTACCTTGCTACCATAATTTTGTCTCATAGAAATATACAATTCTCGAAATCTTCTGTATCTACGTAAAAGCGTCCAGCTATCGTCCTGCGCTACGACGCGTACCTCGTATTCGTAGTGACTGGACGTGCCAGCTCCGCGTATCACGTAGGAAGGTATACTAACGATCATGTTAATCACATTGTCATAGTCGGCGTCGTTTGCTATCAAAGATGGCAAAGACCTTGTGATTGTCAGGGTATATGGACTACTCAAACGATCACCTCGATTTTGACTCTAAAACAAAGGCCAGATATAACAAATGATCTTCATACTTTCATTATTGGAAGATATTTTTTAGTTGTCTTCCAATTTATATTACATCATGCATATTATAAATTACCGTTAAATATACTGTTGAATATCCTCTTCCCGCTGATATTCGAGGCACTACCGATTCTGACAAGTTCTCCTCGCCATTGATATTAGGCCTGTGGTTCCTGAGAATTGGAGATCGCACTGTGGCCACGGCCAGCAACGTGCCTGAGCTAGTCGTGGACTCTACATCACGGCACGACATTGTTTCTACTGTTTGTGCAGGATCATTCGCATCACCAACTGCCAATCTATCACATTGTGATTGTTGTTTGAGATTTTTTCGTTCGTCTTCTAAAAGCGATACTTCTAATTCAATTTGCTGCTTTTGAAGATCTTGTAAGATCGCAATTTGTCTATTAAGATCTTCTTTCGAGGGTGTGCTGGCCTCTAGGCACCTCATCACCATCATTCGTTGACGAGCGATTCTTTGGTTCAATCGTTTCATCGCTGGATTCTGCTGCACAGGTGACTCCAGCGAATCTTCAGGAATATCCTCCTCCGTAATAGAATTCGTTGGAGACTTTGATTCTGTTTTCTCACTGTTAACACTGCCATTGCACTTTCCTGACTTGATGATTGTATCTATCGAGGGCTTTCTATTTAAGTTCAACAAACTTCTGCTTTCTACTTCACACAATTTAGCTCTATCATTCTCTAAGTGGACTTCAGGGGAAGATTTCTGGTGCTTGTTAGGTTCTCTTTGTTTATCACTTGATAATGTCTGAGATTCTTTTGTTTCCGAATTTTCAAACAGAATTCTAGGTTCAGGCGAGTCAGCCGCAGCTGTATGAAAAGTATCTGCTGTGTCTATAGAACTTGGAATATTTTGTGGCAGTAGACTCAAGGCAGAAGCTATCTGAAGTTTTCTATTGCATCCCTGCGGCGATTCAATGTCTCCATTGTGAAGAACTTCATCGCCGCTCAAGGAACAATCACCTGGTGAAGCAGGCAACGCACGCTTCAAGTTTAATGAAAGACTTTGTTTTCTTCTTAGGATCTCTTGTAACTGCTCCTGGCTCCGCTTCGCCAGCAACAACTTCTTCTCTGTGTTTCCTTCTTCTTGAAACTAGAAACATATGTATTTAATATTTAATGAGAATAAGAAAAGTAAGTTAGCTTCTAGTTATAAACAGTATCCTAACCTCGAGATTAAACATATGTTTTTGCCTTTTAGCTATCTCCATCAGCTCCTCTTCCATCTTGTCTACCTTGCTCTGGTGCTCATTGAGGGATTTCACCTTGTTCTGTAGCTCAGTCTCCAATACAGCCAATTCTTTCTTCTGGAAGGTAGATTTTTAAAGTTGAATTTTATTCTTGATTCTTTTATAATGTTCTCTTGATTATAGAAACTAGCTAATTCTTGTTTTTGATTTTTCTATGAACCATATTTTTCTTATTAAATTTATATATACAAAGTTTAATGATATAAAAGTAGATGAAAAAGTAGATGTTTCCATATATGTTTAATTTTTTTAGCTGTGTTCATAAAGATACGAATTTGCATAAATATGCACAGTCTACTGGTTAAGTAAATAAAAGACTAAATCATAATTAAAGAGATGTAGTTCACAAAAACATGAAGTCCTTGCTTAAAAAAAAAGTTATGGCTTGACCTAGTTCCTAGAATTAATCCAGTCATTAAGATTATAGTTAAACTTGAGAAAGGATGGTTTTAGAATCACTTACATGATGATTAACAAGCTCTCTCACCGCGTCAACACATTTATCATCGTTCAAACTCGACCAGGATTCTGGCAAGCTGCCATCGCTACCAGCACCGTCGTCCGTCTGAAATGGTAAATTTTTTTTCTGAACTAAAAAACTGTGAACCTTCGTTTCTATATTAATACTTCATTAGAGTATTATTAAGAAAGGAATAAAGAGATAATTAACAAAGCAATAATAAAAAAAAAGAAAAATAAATAAAGACAACATGCAGGGTCATATATGTTACATGCAATTACATTTTTAAAAATTTATTTTTTCTCCCGTTTATTTCAATAGTTCGTGCCATCAAAATACTGTACTGACTATATGTGCTGCATGTTATACCGATTTTTTCTTTTCTGTCTAGACTCTTACCTTCTCCCACCATTGATGAAATCTTTGAGCGCGCTCGTGATTGCTCATGAACTCTTGAAACTGACGATGCTTGGACTGCAATGTCGTGCGTAGAGAGGCAACTTCCCTACATAAATTTTCTACCTAGTACCACACACACACAGATATCGATGCATTAACAAAAAAGATAACTGAAAAAAATATAGTTTAGATGCGAGTTCCATTCTTTTTCTTCCTTTCCTTTTATTTAATTCCCATTAATTTCATTTTTTATTATATATTTATATATATATATATAAATATATATATAAATTGTACGTTTAAACGAAAAATAAATTTTTAAACTTACATTTGAAGTGATAATAACGAAAAATGATAGTTTTACAAGTCACCCATGTACACAGATACTCTGCTATCGGTTACGAGAGAAGAATGATGTAGAATGGATAAAAATAAAAACAAAAGCATGCCATCTGTTTATGCATCAATGATAATACGGAGCTACGTGACGTTATTGCAGAGGTCAGTTCATACGAGATTTATTGAAAGATCCAAGTAAATATTGAATGAAAAAGAACAAAAATTAATGGTAAAAGAAGAAGAAAACAGAAACGATGAGATAATCGCGATAAATACATTACCTTATAAAATTCGGTTAGTTAGGTCTTTAAATCCCACATCAGTATTGGACAAAATGTACGTGCGGACGTACCCCAACAAAATTGTTAACAAGATACACTGGGTTTGTTAATCGGTAGTGTTAATTCTTTCGACTGTGTATACATATAATACTTAATAGAATATACATTCTCCTGAATTGTAATATAATGTAACTAATGTACAATTACATTGTTAACGGGACAATATTTGTCCGATATTATATAATTCAATCATTTTTTTAATGTATAAAAGAAATGTTTCCTATTCTTTTTGTATAATACTTGTCTGCCTTTACGTAGATTCTATTACGGGTTTTTAATACGAATCGCGCCTAATATCCCGCAGACTATAATCTTAACGCTTATTTTTTTAATGGCGAAAATTAGATAGAGAAGCTTAAATGACGATAAGCTGTTTGAATACCATAAAAGTGCCAGTGTTGACAAGATTTTGCCGGACAAATATGGCATTCCGTGGAATGTTATACGTTAAGTATCTTGTAGACGATTGTTACAATGAACAGAGTAAAAGAAAACAAACTGTTATGTACATATCTGGGCTTGTCTTTTGTAGAAACGTCTGTATATATGGGTTTGTTATGCGAGAAAGAAAAAAAGAACTGTTTATTATATACATACATATATATAATATATATATACGAATACTGTTGATTAATAAATTTTTCTTACAAAAATTGGCCTTCGATCTTCCACGATATGATATTTTGCACGCACACTTCTACTGTCTGTATTCTATCTTTCATATACAGGGTGGTTGGTACATGGTGGCACAAGCGGAAAGGGGGTGATTCTACGCGAAAAAAGAAGTCGAAAATATAGAATAAAAATTTTCTTTTTTATTTTTTTTTTTAATTTTTCCATCGAGACAACGATCTACAGTGAGATCCGTTACAACGAGACGTGATAAAATGCACGTGTACCGAGCGAAAATTCAAAGTTGATTTTCTCGAAAACAAAGCCTCAAACGAAAAATTGTTATTCTATATTTTCGACTTCTTTTTTCGCGTAGAATCACCCCCTTTCCGCTTGTGCCACCATGTACCAACCACCCTGTATATGAAAGATAGAATACAGACAGTAGAAGTGTGCGTGCAAAATATCATATCGTGGAAGATCGAAGGCCAATTTTTGTAAGAAAAATTTATTAATCAACAGTATTCGTATATATATATTATATATATGTATGTATATAATAAACAGTTCTTTTTTTCTTTCTCGCATAACAAACCCATATATACAGACGTTTCTACAAAAGACAAGCCCAGATATGTACATAACAGTTTGTTTTCTTTTACTCTGTTCATTGTAACAATCGTCTACAAGATACTTAACGTATAACATTCCACGGAATGCCATATTTGTCCGGCAAAATCTTGTCAACACTGGCACTTTTATGGTATTCAAACAGCTTATCGTCATTTAAGCTTCTCTATCTAATTTTCGCCATTAAAAAAATAAGCGTTAAGATTATAGTCTGCGGGATATTAGGCGCGATTCGTATTAAAAACCCGTAATAGAATCTACGTAAAGGCAGACAAGTATTATACAAAAAGAATAGGAAACATTTCTTTTATACATTAAAAAAATGATTGAATTATATAATATCGGACAAATATTGTCCCGTTAACAATGTAATTGTACATTAGTTACATTATATTACAATTCAGGAGAAAATCCTGATATAGACGCCGATCGTTGAGTTGAAGCACCTTAAGCTTTTTTTTTTTAATAAATTTCTATATCTACAGTTAAACTAAAGTGAAAAAATGTGATCATCGTCAATGTTGATGATATTGCTCATTCTTTCTACATCTGAACACCATTTGATATTCAAGTACACTTGTGAACACTTGATGAAGAACATAAACGTGATTTAACGAGGACGTGTTACCTAATACTATTACACACATTTTCTGGGGTCACATGTTTAACGGGCAAATGTGCGAGTTGATGATGATGTTGCCAGACAAGCAAATAAGAACACAGAGAGCAATAAGGACGAGGAAAAATTGATAGATGATCGAGATTACGTTCGGATCTGGAGACGGCGAATCCGAGTCACTTACTTGCGTCATTTCGTCCCGTCGCTCTTGCTCCAGGATGTGACGTCTCGTGCGTAACTCGCGTTGTCGAGATTCCAGAGCCGCTATGGCGTCAGCCCATTCTTTCCATTGGGCACCCCATTCGCGTTCCAATTCGCGCTGCGCTCCTTCTAGAGCCTCTCTTCTCGCGGCCCATCTCTCTTCTCGTTCTTCCTGCTCCCTCTGTGCAAATTAAAATGAAAAATTTTTATTATTTATTTTAGTTCAAAGCTTTCGATTAACATTCCATTTGCACTAATTTAAATATCTTTATATGTAGGATATTAATAATAATATAACTAGAGTACTAGAAATAATATTCTATGATTATTAAATTATTAATTATAGTAATAAACTATAATGGATTTAATTGACATAAAAACTAATATCGTATAAAGTTAATTAGTTAATTCACGAACCTTGAAGTCTTCTTTTTCTTTGATAAGGGCTGCTTTTTGTTGTTCCAGTTCTTCAAGCGTTCGGAGATCTTCGCTCGAATTTAAAAGGTTATCGCTAGAGGACGAAGCATGCAAATCCGAGACACTCCAGCTCAAGAGAGACAATCTTGAAAGATTGACGACCGTGGATTGTAAATTACCATTACTCGTTCCACCTTCCTTTCTTAGTTTCGCCGCTTCAGCTGGATCGTTATATCGGAACATATTGTTCCGGCCAAGAAGAATAATACAGCCTTGTGACAGCCGCGTTGGCTTATCGACTTGTGCTGTGTTGATCCAGCAGTGAGGAGAAAGGGGATGAAGAGTTGCAACCCCACTATCTAACTCCACCACACAGTGTTCTGGCTCGACATCCGCACCAGTCAATACAATATCCTATTTATTAAGTAGCACATATTATATAATTCATAAAATATGTGTATATATATTCCCGTAGTTTAACTAGTATTCAGATTCAACAAATCTTAATTTTTATTGGGATAAATAAATGAAATGATTACCTGTGTGGTTGGTGCTTCTTCCGTTCCCACTAACGTTCTACCCTCTTTCAGATGATAAAGTGTAACACCAGTGCTAAGAAGGTCATCATCGATACCCACTAAATGCGGCATCTCTGAATCTAGAACTACGCCAACACCGCTTTTTCGAAGACCTAACGCTTTCTGCTCTTGGAGAATCTGCTGCGTTTCTCGCCACTTTTCCGTCCATTCTTCCGTCAATACTTTCTCTTGCTCCTGTTTCTCATGAATCTGAGCTAACAATACTTGCGGTGGCCTTTCAACGCTCTGCAATGAACAGGTAAGATTTCACTTTTTAATCGAATTTTTTCTTAATTGGTAAAGGAGAAAGTGTGTATCTTTTTTAGGACTTACCATATCCTTCCCAATAAGAGACTTCAATTTTTGTATCTCTTCTCTGAGTTCCCTGATCAATTTCACGTTCGGATCTTCGTTAATAGTGGGTTTATTAATAATATTTTTCGCTCGGTTAGCGTACCTGAGCGTACTGAGGGTCTCGCCGTAATTACAATCTGCCGGACTAATAGTGGCTATCATGATTGTCTTCGAGTTACCTCCAAGCGAGTCCTTTAACAACCATGTCAATACACTATCTCGATAGGGTATAAAGATACCTCGCTTAGAAGTGGAAGACCCTTCGCCTGCGGCACTAACTTCAGAGAGCGCTGATATCACGGAACCTAATGTTACCAGTGATTTATTAATGTGCGCGCCCTCTTTTAATCGTTGGCCTGATGCACCTGTTGCATTTGCACGTTCACTAAACAAACGTAGATAAACAAATGTGAACTCACTTTTGCTTACAACTACCTTACATTTATCTTAGATATCTATATTTCTTAATGATTTCAAGAATGTGAGCAAAAGGTTCAAAGTATATGATTACTTCATTCAACTTAAAGTACATTATGCAGAGATTTGTAAGATAATTACTCAAGATATTACCAAGTGTTGCCATTTTAAAAATGTGATTTAATAGTAAAAATACGATAAATTTTTATAATAATGAAATGGAACTTAACTAGCTATCTTGCGGATAAACATTTCCTTGTTTTCAAAGGAAACCTTGACTTCAATGTTGGTATTCCTTTATTCGATAAGATCTCTTCACAAGATATTCTTTAATTCGTTATTACATTTATACATTCTATAAACAAGGCTTCTCCTATTCCAGTAGAAATAATTTTTATGAAATCTCCAGTCGTTTATCAAGTATCAATTACAATAGGAAGTAAAAGAAAAAAAAGTATTAAAAACTCAGTAATGTTTTGTACGAACTTTCTGCTCACATCTCGCGTGTTAGTCCGATGATTCCAAAAACAAAAATTATCCAAGACACATGTCTCGATACCTTCCGGCTAAGTCGACAAGATGCACTTTTGAAACTGTCTCCGACGGCATATTGCCTTCTGATAGCCCAGCTTGAACGAACGTGATTGTAAAAATTGCGTGACTCCTACTGCTCACGTCGTTCATATTTGTACTTGCCGTAGTCCTATGCGTATTACCTCGCACCATGCACTCCTACAAGCGCGGGAACAACTCTTTATTTTAAAACTACCTCTCCCACAAGTGTGTTGTGAGTGCGGAACGAGCAGGAAGAGAGAACGGGTTCATTTACCTGAATATCTGAGTAATCATAGACGAGGTGGCTTGATAGGTCTTGGACATAAGGCCCTCTTTTGGGATGTTCCCGCACTCGGAGAGAATGAGACTGCGACTGATCCAGTCTCAATAGATCCCTTACTCTTTCATTATGTATCTCTAAAAATGACACTTCTGTTCTGTAAGACGCTCCGCTTTCTTTGCCAGCTGCCATTCTGGCAAACAGCGTCTTACAAATCCGTGGGATCAATCCTTGAGCCTCCTGAAATTGAAAATGATAAAATTATTAGATGTTAAAGGTAAGGATTCTTTTCTAGGTAAAGAAATACAGTACAAGGCGAAGAAAAATCATAGAAATCAACTGGCCAGTGAAAGTACGAAACAATGTTTCGCAATAACGTAATGGGTTTCTGCATTGATGATAAGTGAACTACGTGATCGAGCGATCTAGAAGCATCGGAGCGTATTAAATTCATTAAAAGTATGGTAACTTTTGTATCTCTACGATTTTTTTCTCTGTGGATAAAATTTTATGAAAAATGGACTAAATGCTTAAAACAATTAGAGAATTACATTCAATACTAATTTTACGGAATTATTCAAATATCAAACTAATATTAGGGAATTATCCAGATACCAAACTAACTTTGCAGAATTACTCAAATATTACACTAAATCCAAGATGTCCAAATATCAAACATAAAGATAAAATTTACTGAGCAAAATGGAATATTGTAGAAGATCAAAGAAGAGTAATCTTTTATAAAGGGATAAAGGTGACATGATCATGCTGGCAAACTAAACGATTAAAATATTACCGGTGTACCCATCATGGTAAAGGTCTTTCCAGACCCTGTTTGGCCGTAGGCGAAGACGCAGGCATTGTAGCCCTCGAAGGCACTTTCTATTACGTCTGTACCCAGATCATAAAACACCTAAAATAGAAAAAGGATCAGCTATCTGTTTTTGATATGATAGTAACTAACAAGCATCAACTTTTATGATAAATGAAAATCTTATCGAATTCAAAAATAGCACCAGACACGCCTTATGTGTACTTAACTGTACACATTGGTAGGGGAATTTTGATAGTGAATTACTTGAAAGAGTTTTAACGGGTCACCAGAGGAATCAAGATGGTCGATAAGTATTAAACAAATACGTGTGTTTTGATTAATTCTACAAATGATAAAAGCGAAATATTTTTTTTTTACTTACACGATGTATCATTATTTATTACACACGCGATAAAAGACGAGTCAGACTTATCATTTATCACGGTGACAAAATAATTTGTAATTATATAGACATGATCCTTAAAATTTTGAAAAATGTGAAGTCTTTAATTAGAATCTATTCTCTTACGACAATGGTTGCTATACCGGTGCACGCATGCCGGTCTTCTATTTTAATTCTGATCGTGGCTCACCGTCAAAACATTGCCCAATGCGGGATATTGCCCGATGCGAATCAATCGGCGGCGATAATTTTTTATTCAGAACAAAATTAATTTCAAAGAGAACGAGCTTATTTAATTAAAAATAATTTAATTCTCATTACAAATGAAATAAAAGATTACATAACATATTGCTCATAATAATTAATGGCTCGTATATTCAAATGAACACACATAATTAAGAAAAGGTATTTCCTCTGTTTCTGATGCATCGTTGGATTCAATGATCTATTTAATCTGTATTATTAATTTCGAATTGATAGATTGATACGCTTTGAAAAAACCAAGTAATATATACCTCTTCCTGCGATGCATAGTTGTCATCGCTTGCGTCGCAGGACCAGTAAGAATGATCAAATGTGAAGTCTTTATATTTCTCGCGGTCGATTTCCCTGCAACTACCGGGTGTCTGAAAATAACAATAAAATAATAAAGTCAGTAATTGTTCCATTTTATAAAAAGAAATGTCTTTATCGATTCAGATCCATTGGACCAAATCCATTGGATCCTTCATTAAGAAACGAAAACTCCTTTTATTGATCGACCTGTACGAATCATAGACTTCCCTTTAAGATTAAAATATAAAGTTCAAGGCACAGTTTCTGTACCTCGTCTGTGGTTCAATGGCCTTAATGTTTAGTCATTTCATTGAAAAAGATAAGTCAAATAAATTCTTCAAAGTTCCCAACAATTTCTGAAGATGAAGATTTTCACGTGTGAACTATTTCTTTAATATTGGATTTAATATTGCATTATAATTGATTGGTCATATTAAAGGAAAGGAATATTGGATAGATTGACACGGGTCAAAAGCCTGTACAATGATTGATACCGAAGAAGCGCATCATTCACAAGTGGCTGGCAAACAGCAAGCTGTTATATCACGTGCATTCGTAAGACTGCATCCCACATAACTGTAATCGTATCCTATCAAGGGGCACTCCGCACATTATGCAACACAAAGCGAGTGGCAAGCAATTAAAAAAATAAAACTCTTATGTTTGTCCATCATGAAACCTGCAATAGACGAAAAAAGTGCTAAAGGTGAGGAGTCATTATCGTTCTAGGATCGTGATCAACGCGCTCGATGCCTTAAGAAATTTGAAGTTAGTCCTTGAGGAAACGTTAAAACGTTTGAATCATCACGTTCGACTTGTTGAGGTCATCGATTTCGTCGCACTTTGTGAATTCATTGTTCTTTGTTTCAGTGTTTTAGATAGGAAATCAAATTAGAAATAACTTTTAGACTTTACAATGTTATTATAAATTATAAAATGTAACATTATAAAATATATGTACTTTATATTATATTTTAACTAAAGGAAGATTATATAGAAAATAAACCGTGATCTTTCATTGGATAAAATACAATCAATATGTCAGCCATTGTTCAAAAATCTAGTACAATACGAAGATAAAGTATCTAGCACGATATTTCACTAAAATAATAATAATAATAATTTTCCTCAAAATAATTGTGGTATTTTCGTAATCTATTTGTTAAAATGAATCGGCTGATATATATAATGTTTTAAATTCGTGAAACGTGGATTCGCTAGCATATTTAAAATTATTCTTATAAACAAGAATTTTATTTGTTTAACTGTTTGTTTCAATTAACAACATACATATACCTATAGCCAACAGCGTTACGCGTGCCATAAAATGCGTCATGATCGCCATAATGTTGCATGCGCTAGATTTTCATAGACCTGTCTTGTCACATTATCACTGATAAAACGGGAAATCTGTTTTATGATAATTAACATGAGATAAAGGTAAGCGGTAGTCATAAATTACGTAAAAGTTATTTCCTTTTGTAACAAGGTACAGGAGTGATCCTGGAGCGATAAAAGGAATTGTACGAAAATATAAAACTCGTATTTTTAACATTGAGTCATTCCAGAGAGAAAAAGGAATCAGAAACTAAAGATTCATGACTAGGTGGATAGTTAGGCGTTTATGGAAAACTTAAAAGTGTAAAATGCATATAATACAGGTAAAAGTTAATGGACAAAATAAATCTTTGCGTAGGTTTCATTTCTTCATGTTTCTATTCATATTAATATAAATTTGCACAAACATTTACGACCTACTCATAACAAGTGAACAAAATAGAAATTTCTATTAATATCGTACACGAACCAAATTTACCCCAAAGCATTAATGAGGACGATATAATTAGCTCTAAGACCTATATATTGGTCATACAGAGACGAACAAAAGTTCACTTACGCGCAACGTCTGTTAACTCTATATAGAAATATATATCAGACTTTAATTTTAAATATTATATGATACTGCATACACAAAAATTATTATAATTATAATATTTTGATAGAAACAAAAATCAAATTTTCATCCCGATGAAAGTTAATATTAATTTTGTCAAAAAACACATTACATATTTTCAGTAATTCCAAAAACCTATAATTTGTGATTTTGATAGATTTGGTAGCTGTTAATTCTTAATGGCGATATAATTG
The DNA here is from genome assembly GCF_000188095.3 of Bombus impatiens. Lineage (NCBI taxonomy): Eukaryota > Metazoa > Arthropoda > Insecta > Hymenoptera > Apidae > Bombus > Bombus impatiens. The sequence continues at coordinate 1,217,685 of NT_176682.1, read as the reverse complement.
GTTAGTTTTGTGGTTAGTGTCGTGGGACGGAAACCGAGTGGTCCGGGATTGGTCCAACAACGATTTTCGCACTTTCTCCGATCAGATGACGTGCCGTTCGCTATCTTGCTCTCACTAGCTAGGCCAAAGATTTCGCTCGGCAAGCGTGGTTATCAATGATGTAATGTTAGAATAACAAATAGTCTCCGTATGGTAAAAAAGTTTCTGTACGTCTACGAACAATATATGTCGCGGTCATTGTGACGTTAATGGGTCAATAGCCGAGGTTCGGTCGACCAGAAATTATGACACGATTCGAGCACAGAGTGTTTTAACGGCGTGGCGGTCAACGGTAGTTCGGGACGCAAAAAAAATCGCTCTACAGTCTAGAAATCTTTTTAGAAAGTTCGCCCGTGCGATCATTAAGGACGAACTGCATAAGGATTGGCTTAAGGAACTGCAACAGGAGTCGCTTGTTGCGGATTATACATGGAAACTGCATAAGAACGTACATAACATACAATGCTGGAACTTGTAAAATGACCAACTTTTCAATTTCTTATAGAAATTCTGTAAAGTTACAACATTATATTTCTGAAGTATAAACAAATTTCATACTTTAGTCATTTGTAGTCCTAGTCTGGTGTGTTAACCTTAGTGCAATCTTTATTTTAATAAGCAAGAGAATTTGTGTCGTTTTAAGAAAACTTTAGCATAAAATTAAGAATCAGACTTCAGACATTTTTGAAGAATGAACCACGAATAGTTGAAAATAATTTGAAGATCGCAGCAAGGTTAACCTTAATAAGAGATACGTAAAATTTTTTACAACTAATTGTTTTAAATGCTAGGAAATACCTTTGTGCTAAAAATCCTCGTTTTTCGGCCATCCATTTGAACAATCATTTTCGCATTCATGGCCAACTCCCTGGAATACAAATTTGACAGATTCACATCTCTATTCATAGAACTGAGCACTTGATATTTTCATTAATGTTCCTACAAATAATATAACGCGAAAAGAAAAAAAAATAGTCGATAGGGAAAAACATTTGGATAACAATAACATTAGAGGGAATGACAGCAGGTGGCAGAATCTTGTCGCCCAGTCGTCAGTCGCACCGTGGGTCGATCGAAACCATATGATTGATCGTCCCATGGAACGCGTTACGTCCGAAGGTCGAACGTTCGCGAATTGTATCGCAAAAACATCTTTTGTGAGGACTTTGTCTAAATCATAAATAGCAGGCCTTGACTCGCTACTTGGTCAATTGTAAAAACTGGGATCTTAAAAACAGGCATTGAATAAAATTCATGACGAAGAATGTATCTGTACTAGAGAATGTACAGCTCGTATATCAAACACATAACAATGAAAACACATAAAACACACGTTAAACACAGGTTATCACTAGTTGCACGCACCTTTTATTAAAGGGACGAACCCGCACTGCTACCTTCACTGAAGCCATGACTATAACAAACGGATAGACTTTGTCAAAGGATGTTGGTGTTGCGCGGTATATCTTGTCACTTCTGCGTTTTCACAACTCGCGTTACGCGAACGTGAAGTATTTCGCGGTACTGTATAGACAAGACGTCGTCGACGGTTGTTGCCGTACTACGAAACGTCTTCGTCGTCGTCGAACCTCGCACGCAATGAGCAACATCATCCTCAACACGGTCTCCACAGGCGGACGACTGGCTAGCAAGCCGCTGTTAAGCCGAGACAAAAAGTTGCGTTCCTGCGCATGCGCGTACACATTGGGGATCCCTAATTTCAAGTGAACCGCACATTTGCTCGTTATTCGTAACGGCGCGGATGGAAAAATGCAGGCGGAAACGTAAACAGAAAAGAGACAGAAGAGGGAAAGAGAGACAAGATAATACGAAGAAAGATAAAGTGAATCAGAAATACGAAACTGTAGAGAAAGAAAGGGAGACGGTCTAACAGGTTTTATATTTCCCTTCTATGGAATGTGACGTCAGTATGGGATCGGTATGGTAGAAGCCAGTGGTGGAGAGTGAACGGAGAAGGCGAGCCACCCACGCAGCAAATAGAGAGAGCTAAATCAAACGCTTTTGCGGTTTCTTTAAGCGCGTAACGGCGGTTATACAGAGAATTCATGTCTTTTTATTATCCAGCTGGTGATTACACATCATCGGTGGGCACAGATTCAGGACAAGAGTAGGATACTGTAGGCACCTGCCCACTGCCCACGATTGTAAATAGTAAATATGCCATAGGCGGCGCTAGTGTTCCTTAGAAATACTTCACGTATGTGTATATTATTGTATATAATATATTCATAGCAGTGACGCGTATGCTCTGAGATTTTGCTTCGTTAATTGACTGTTTCTATTCCCACCGGTCCCTCGAATTACCCAAGTAGCTTTATGTTACGTATCTATATAGCTCTGTGTATTGAAGATGCTTTCTTTAAGATTATTGAATGATTATTGTTGATTCGTGTTCTAACGAACTATTGTTCTGATAAAAACAAATGTGTTGGACCAATTAAATCCTAACTGTATGTGTATAGTTTCTTAAGGTGTTTCATTCATCACAACATGCATTACTGTAACCATAGTCTATATCTTATGTAATAATCTATCAACGTTAGGACCTCGAAACTTCATGTTATGTATTTGTATCTCACTCTTGTTCATTGAACAAAAGGGATACAGTAATGTTTTTCTAATTAACCATAGAATGGTTTATTTGGCCATTAAATTTCTCAGTCTCGTTTCAAGATACGAACACCTAACGTGCTAACACATCAGTATACATAACACTTCCATTTATAAATATTAAGACACTTCTAAATTATTGCAAATATACATATGAGGTATACTTCAAATGAACGTCTTTAATCTAATTTGAATATTTAAACTTATCTCAGATAACTATATACGGTTAACAGATATTAATAAAAACAATAATTAATATTAATTTGTATACGTAAAAAAGCATTAATTGAAATTTTGAAATTTTGAAATTGAAATTCGAATGAAAATTGATTCTGCAGAAACATCTAACTTTATTTAGACTTATTCACTACAAGTTAACGGTCAACGGACTTTTCGAAACTTGGCACAACTTTGTAAAAGGAAAAATCGTTTTGTTTCCGAGCGAGTGAGAGAGTATTCATCGCATGTTGACCTGCAGTGTCGATTTAACTACCTGTCTGAAAACGGGTCCAGCAACTCTCTCGCAGAGCGTAATTTGTCTCGTGCAGAATCACCGATCTGCAACAGCCGTGCCGGTGTAAACAAATTTCCTTTTTCCCTTCTCGTTGCGATCCTATCCTAGTCATAGTTGTCCACCATTCTAAATTTCTTTAAAATTCTAAATTCTAAATAAAAAGCCTGTTGCTTTCCTAAATGCATATAAGTAGCTAAATCATTGATAGTTTTTGGTGGTCGCGTGTAAACGAACTATTTATTGTTAACGACATACGTGATTCTATAAATACATTTTATTCCTAGACTGTACAATGCGCGTGTAATTACACACACAAATCAAACTAATTTTTTAAGGAATGAATAAATTAGAAAATAAGAATTTCTCTGTTATCTAGATTTTAGATACTATTAGATACAAAAAATGTATTATTTTAATTGTCCTAATGCTGTACAGTTAAAGAGATACAACTTTTCCAAGATCTTTTAAGAATCTTTTTAAGTTTTTTTAAGTTGTATTTTGACAATTGATTTAATTCTAAAGTAAGTAATCAGATACCGAAATAATCATTTCCATATTTCCTTTATTAGAAGAAAGCTTCAAACTTATACACCTTTTATATTTATATACTTATATAGTTATATATGTACTTATGTTAAGTAATCTACATTAAGGGTAAGTGTTTAAAATAATTTTTTTCTAGAAAATGTTAGAAATTGTATTAAAGATTTTAAGGTCATATTTAACGATGGGTACAATTGAATTCTCTTGTGGTAATTATAAGACCGGCACTTGATATCAAGGAACGTGGTCTGATCATAAAATGGGGGCCTTGAAAAGACGAGTTATAGTTATATGATATGCTCTGTGCATAATGATTCATAGCCGATTGGACTGACGTAACCGTGCCTATGTACATGTTACGGGACTACTGACTGCTACAGAAAAACGTGTCAATCCTCTGATACTGTTTAGGCAAAGACACTTCCCGTGAAGCCAAGTATGGTGTCATACGGTCGTCACTTGTCCATTCTTGCTCGTCTCGTATCATTGTTATTCATACAATTCGATATCATTTAAGAATGACAAAAAATGTACGTAGATAAATTCAGAACGATATATCGGAGAATTTACCGTTGTTCCATGCGTTGCAAGGGTGATTAATAAAAATCTGTTATCACTATGTTACAACGCCAACAGCATTCTAGAAGATTAGTCTGTAATTCTACAATATACTTAATAAGTACAACATACTTAAATGTACACTTAGTTACAACCGTAATGTAATCGAGTCTCACAAGAAACATATGCATCGATTTTGGAATATTGAACGAATTCGTTTGAGTATATATTTCATTGATACATTTTTAGAATCTGTATTACTCATACTTACTTTTGTATAAACTTTAGTCGAATCTAAGAAAAGCCACGTTGCCATTCATAACGTTTAAACTGAGAACTAAAAATATTCATAGAGAATTCTAGTGAATTTCAATATTTGGTGTTATGTAATGAGTAAGATTGCATCATCATTTTGACCATTGTCTATTTTACCATTTTTATTATTTTGTCAGTTTTTAATTGGAAAACTGTACTGTATCATTTTTATTTATTGTTATAACTTAGACCTTTGTGATTTATACATCTTATTCTATCTATATCTATCTATCTATTCTATCTATATTATCATAACCTAGACTCTATGGTATTTTATGTTAATCTTTATATACTATATAAATCATATTAAACATATTAGTACAGACGAGATACAGACATGACATATAATATTTGTTCGTGTCCCATGTTTTGGAGCTCATCCGACCCATTTTCATTTTTGTGTTACATGTCACGTACGACGTTACCAATTCAATATAGTAGCGATTTTAATTAAAACTAAAGTCTACAATGAAATTACAAATAAAATATAGAAAGAATAGTTATGGTATAATCGCAAACGAACTATAAAATATTGCACTTGGACACACTTCTGCCTCAGAAAATCGTAATATAATTTATGGATAAGTCAAACAGACAAATTACGCCCAATAAAAAGAGAAATAGATCAACTAAAACTTGCTTCTGTGGATAAATATCGATCAAGTATTATACTTTCACAAATATACTAATATTAAGGTTTACATCTTCCAATGTCCCACGGTGTCCTATGGTGTTGTTATTAGCTTATTCGTTGCCTTGTACGTGTGTATGTGTGTGTGTAAATAAAAAATTGTGTATTCTTACATATATGTAATGGCTCCGGCTGAAGGTATCACTTTTCAAACAGTAATATTCGGAAATAATAATACTTATATCGCTTTTTAAGTAATAATATTTAGGAAACATTATTCCAATTACGTCATAAATTAATACTACCTAGCAATAAGATAACTATGAAATCTTGTATTTTACTATAATACAATATATAGTTTATTAGTAAGAATCGAATAAATTACGTAGAGTTCAAAATTTTGTTCATGAATTATGGAATTTTGTATGAAAATAAGAATCGGAAGAATGCAGTATCAGAGTACTAATAGAACATAATACGTACCTGAGTCGTTTGCGCCCTGGTGGCAAAGATAGAAATTAAAAATTGAATTCATATCATTTCGCACGTTGTCATATCGAAAAGTGGAAACAACTGCAGAGATATCGTCATAAATGTGGAATATTTAACATACATCGATATGTTGTTGCTTTAAAATGGTGAGAATCTTATTTATTCATTATATTAATTTGTTTCATTTTATATTTGTATCAATTTGTTGTTTTTCGACGTGGATAGACAGTTATTAATTTTTAATCAAAGCCATTTACGTCAAAAAGCATAAATCACGTATCATTGGTGTTACATCTGGTGACTCTACATAAATCAGAATCCATCCCTCGGTCAAGACGGCCACTACCTGTGCAACTTAGTCGGACCGTAATAATTCTAAGGAACTGCCATAGAACTAAGCATTTTTACTTTACCGTTAAGGTCCTTAACTGTTATAAAATATTTTCAAGTCGAGACGTTCCTTATGGTTATTATTCAGTCAGGTAGAAAATGGAAAGGTCAGGCTTTTCTCATGTTCAATGGCCATTTCCATCCGCGAACGACCGTTACTGGGATGACCAACACCTTTCAATAGTTTTTCTCTGCGACAGTATCACGTCGGTTATTGTTTCGATAGCTGTGGCATGCAGGACGTATCGTCGTCACCGAACTTCACTGGTTTTTCATCTGTTGACCGTTAATATCTTGATTAGCTTTTCATACTTAGATCAGTCACCATCTTTTGATTGGTTTTTCATTCACTGATCAGTCATCAATTTTAACTTACTATTTACATGTCGCTGAGAATGCATCTACACGCACCACGCGTAACTATTTACATCTAAGAAGTTATTGGAATAAAGTGCATATTTTAATTTGTTAACTAAGTGTTATCATCAGTTCAGCTACATCTATTATCCTAACCGAAATAGGGGATCGACCAATTCGTGGCGTCAATTATCAAATTGCAACGGGAATTTACAACTCTCGTTGGCGCGCTTCTTCGCGATCGTGTCTCTCCGCGAACGGTCGAATAATTAGAATTCTTTTTTTTTTTTATTTATTTATCTACATTTTACAATTTGTCCAGTAGGACATTTGGTAAAATATTATAGCTTAGTGGTATAATAATATAACATGTGGATGGCTACCAGTGGGATAACATCTTCGAATTTGATTGATTTATTTCTTTAGTGTGGTGAGTGTTTGTTTGTTAGGTTATGTCCTTAATAATTAGAATGAAATTCTTTTCTATTTTACTCCCTTCGATCATTTTCCTTTTCTTCTTTCCTCTTGATAATTCTTATCTCGATTTTACTTTCTTTTTCATTTTCTCTCCTTTCTTCCCTTTTCTTGTATACATCGAACTATAAATTAACGAAATCTGGTTCGATAATCCATCGATTTTATGGTAATAATAATTTTGCGATGTTCTATTTTAAATTTTGTTCACCTAAGTTACAGTTAGCTCACGCGTGTTTATTTTCTAATCTAAAGTATTATTTTTTTCACTTCGGACATAATGTCAAACTATTGTAAACATATCCTTTCCTCGACAATTCTTGTTTGTGTACGATCGACTTGTCGACGAGCCTTCCCCCACTCCTTGCCAACCGAACTTGACTGGGGGGTCATCTGCTGACGAAAATCGGAGTGGATAGACGGGCTTTGTGTATACATATTGTATTACTTCGCGACAGGTGTCCTTTTCCTACTACATCACCCAACTCACTTTCTTGTTAACTTCATTCAATTACGGTACGTTGTTACCTCCGGTGACTCTCTACGGTCGAGGCGTCCACCAGCTGTGCACATATAATTAAGCGAGTCGCAATAATCCTAATAAACGGTCATAAAACAAGGTTTCTGGATTTACCGTTAAGGACTGTAAGCAGCTTAAAACATCTTCGATTCAAAAGGTTCCTTATGGCTATTGCTCTATCAGGTAAAAATAAGGGAAACGTGGGTTTTGTCATGTTTCCCAGGATTCCACCGGGGCGATCACCACCAAGAGTTTTCATTTGCAACAGCATTGTCACCGGACTTCGCTTGAGCTACAACTACATTACTGAAAATTCTCAATGCGAGAATTGATTGTAAATTTTAATAAATAAATAAAAAAAAAAGCTACAACTACAGAACAGTCAACATCTCGGACTTCTTCTCTTATACCTTACGCAACAGGTATCGTAAATATCTTCTGTATTGTTACATATGTTACAAATATATTCTGTATGTGTTATACTCACTCAACCATCCCTATTATCCTAACAGAAATCAGACGATCGATCTATTTGTGACGTCAATTATTCGAATCGTAACCGTTGACGTGCTTCCTCGCTATCGCGTCTCTTCGCGACTGGTCGAACAAATATACGTTTTCGTACCTTATACGTAAGATATACAATTATTTGTTATAATCTATTATAATCTATTGTTAGATTATCTTTTTTTTTTCAATCAGTCTTTTAGTTGCTACATTTGTATGTATACTGGTAGTATGTACAATGAGCTTCCAAAAGCAATTTAACCTCAATTGTTGCATTACTTTGATATAATTTGTTCTTTTTATACATTTGTTTTAATATTTTAGTCTTCTTTTGTGCAAATTATGATTATTTGATTTCGAGGAAAGCTTCGAAAAATTAGAGGGACACATTTCGATTGATACGTATATGTCAGTTACCGCTATATTGGGTAAAACACGTCTTCTTTATTAGTGTTGCGAAAGATTAATTACGGGTTGAATTAGAATTGCGGAAAAGTTTCGCGGCTTTTTATTAGCGAAACACTGATTACGGTTTGATTTAGTGGCGAGAGACTGGTTACGGTTTGAATTAAAGTTGTGAAACAATGATAATCGTGTTTATTTTAGTGTTGCGAATTACGACATGGCGATTATGTTTAGCAATTTTGATTATAAATTGTTAGAATTTCTTACATTTCTTATTTCCTTCTCTCATTTAAAGTTGGATTTAGAAACGTTAACGGTTCATTAATTTTGTAGTATTGCAGTCTGTAGTAGTACAATATTTGAAGTAGCATTTTCTTTATGTATAGATATTTATTTTATTGTTGTTTTAAAAATTAGTATTGCGGCCTTTCATCGCGATTGTTTTAATTAGTTTTCTAGCTAGGGTTGTGTTAACGGGGTGTCCTGAATTAGAATGTTCTAAAACACCGTCCTTTTGTGATTTTTTTTAGAAGGGAAAGAAAGAAATGAAGTTATTGAATTTCGAGGTATGGTTCTATATATATTCAACGAATACAACAACATTTTTTTTTAAATAAAAAAAAATTATAACGGATTTCTAAGCCTATTTCATGGGCTGCAGTTTTCAATCGGCGGGAAGGATCCGCCTCGTCACATTTTTTTTTAAATAAAAAAAAATTATAACGGATTTCTAAGCCTATTTCATGGGCTGCAGTTTTCAATCGGCGGGAAGGATCCGCCTCGTCATTCTTGACCGAAACAAAAAACCAAAAAAGGATTAAATTATTATATATTCTTCTTCTCGATGAACTATGAAAAAAGGCAGAAAATAGTATGAAATTCAATGTATATAAAACCATACCTCAAAATTCAATAACTTCATTTCTTTCTTTCCCTTCTAAAAGAAATCACAAAAAGACGCTGTTTTAGAACATTCTAATTCAGGACACTCCCTTAATGAATGATCAAGTTTTTTTAAATAGTGTTGCGCCTATATCATTCCCAATCTCCTTCCACGAGACTGTGAAATACGTTCCTGTTCCTGGATCATCTGACGCAGTGTCATCAATAACCTCTTATATGACTACACTGAACCGTTATTAGTGTTGCGAACATATAAATCTGAGTGCATAGATTAATAGTTATTAACGTTGTGCAAATAATTCATTCGGGAGTTTTCCATCCTTTTTTCTTGCTTTTTCTATAAATAGTAAATTAATTAATATTACACACATGAGGAAGCACTCATTGCAATTTGTTTTGAGAATTTTCTATTTTATAGCTACATATAGTAAACTAGAATTACATAATAGAATGGATATTCCACTCGCGATAATCCGGTTACATTAAATGAATAAGTTTTTACTCTTTTTCAGCGCTCCTTATTATTAGAGTGTTTGTGATCGAAAATACTACTAAGATATGTTGTTTACTAATTATCAGTATTTTTTAAAAGGGATGGTTTCCATTTTTAAACGATTTCATCAAATAATTTCATATTGTATAAAAAAGGATATAACAAACACGAAGATAGTAGCCCGCTGGGGGTAGCCACACACATGATAATCAAACAGCCAAACGATTCTACCAAATGTCCGAATCGGATAAATTGTGAATGTAAACAACTGAATAAAAAAAAGACAAAATATTGTATAAAAAGGGAAGTAAAAGAAATGTTGTTATAGAACATTTGAATAACACAGTTTGAGGATTTGTTAGCAGAAATACATAATATTTCTGTAAATTATCACACCTTTAATTTGTTTGAAACTGATTAATGCTATAAGATATACATAAGTAACAATATTCAATTTATCTTTTTAAAACTAATAATATGAATGTTCGTTACTGTAGTTTTCATTTTAAATATCTAACATAATTTCGTTATTGCTCAGTATGGTTAGTACAGTTAAGATTTTTATTAAATAAAATGTCCTTTGGCTGTTAAGAAATAAATGAGAAATAAATAATGATTTCAACGGCTTCTCTTTTTATTTTAGTATTTCATTCAATTTAAAGTCAAAATTAAATTTAAATTCAAGTTTTTAAAATTAGATTGATATCTTTTTCCCTAATACGTCTTTCTTTCAGCTTTTTTTTTTAAGTACTAATCCAATAAATATGTATGTTCTAGAATTATTAACTTCAGGAACCATAAGATACTCATACGGAATCACTCATACCGTACATCACTCGGGACCGAACGACACCCTCGTATAATCGGCGCACCGCGACTCCCACCACTCCGATGTTCGGCAGCAGGCTGCACAAGGCGTCGGTAGCTGCCGACACCTTCGGAATCAGGGAGTCGAAGAGCGGCTCGAACGTCCACTGGCTGTCGATAACGAGACCCAGGTATTTCATCCGCGATCCCACCCCGACGATTTCGCCTGCCATGCTTATGCTCAGACCGGGCGAAGGAGTCCCTTGCCTGTTCTTGTCGTAGAACCAGATGGCCTCCGACTTCGCAGGGAAGACCCTCAGGTCCAGTCCGCGCACAGCACGAATTGCGCAGGTCGTTGCGACTTCGCCAATGCACGTCTTGTGCCACTCGCAACCTCTGACCAAGACCAGAGTGTCGTCCGCGTAGCACACTATGGCCACGACCGGAGGCAGCAGGCAGCGCAGTACCTCGTCGTACGCGATGGTCCCAACACCGAGACCTGCAAGACGCCGCGCTCGACGGTCCGCCTTTCCTCCCCCTCCCTGCTGGCGTAGTATACCCACCTGTCGTCGAGGTAGGCGCGG
>NT_176682.1:1206267-1206462 GCF_000188095.3 Bombus impatiens | reverse complement strand
CCGCCACTATCCTGTCCCGCGGCATGGAGTTGAACGATGTCCAGGGACACCGTCAACGCCACGCCGTCCCGGGAAACTATGTCCTCCGTGAGTGTCCCTTCCGGAAGCCTACTGGCTTTCGTGCCAACCCGGCACCCGCTCCGACATGTGTCGCTCCAGACGGGCAGCAACTGCCCTCTCGAGGAGCTTGCGGGC
>NT_176682.1:1169968-1206235 GCF_000188095.3 Bombus impatiens | reverse complement strand
CGTCTTCGGGCCCGGACATATCTCACCCTCAGCTCCGTGATGTCGGGAGTCCACCAATACACGGATACTTGATCTCACCTACAGATCAATCACCGTCCCTCTATCGGGTCTTCATCCGTCAAACAATCGTCTACGACATTTATATCACACGTAACGGCGTAACTCTTTATTGCATTATGTTGTTGGAAATGTAGAATTTATAACCTGTTAATCGCAGTGTTATACCACATCAATCATCCCTATTATCTCACAAGAAATAAGGGGATCCACCTGTTCGTGGTGTCGATTATTATAATCGTAACGAGTCCAGTTGACTCCAGTTGACGCGCTTCCTCGCAATCGCGTCTCCCCGCGACTGGTCGAAAATATAAATATCTTCACACGTACACTGGCAGACATAAGTATTAAGACATTTATATACAGACATTTAATATTAATCAAATACCTTTGACTGCATTTATTTTTTAATTACCTTATTGTAAATGTGTTATTTTATTCGTATTACGTGAGCCTTAAAATATAAAATTCCAAATAAAGTAAAGCTGTTAGCCTTTCTCGGAATGTAATCAATAGGTATACTAATACTTGCGATTAGTAAAGTATGTGCTAAGATATCACTTTACTTAATAGGACATTGGTTACTACTGCTAAAAGGTACAAGTTTAGCTATTCACATCGGTGTTTTTAAAGTTATTTTGATATTTCTTTTGCACAACGATCAAAGAATTGAACGTTTTGCAAACTTGCATTAAAAGAAGAATTTTCTAAAATTTTTTAAAACAAAATTAGTAAATTTCACATAAAAGGAAGAGTGGATGGGATCGTGGATAAGGATTACTCGCAGCAAACTCTTCGCGGTGAGATCCGGGCAATCAGTATTATTTCATATATAATTATTAATCGCATTACTATATGAGATATAATTATTAATTATTATATAGCAAATAATACCAGCTGATTGGCTGCGATTACGATTTTAGTTAACTTTATTAAATAGTTTCATTGAATTTTGTATGAATAAGGATGGCATAGGTTTTTATCTTGTAGTTCTTTTTGTGTAAAATATCATGTTCAAAAATTTAAAAAATTGTTATCGTATTTCTTGAAGTTTATCTTACAATATAAAACACTTTGTTTAATTTTGTTTTAGGATGAACAATTATTACGCATATTCATATTTTAATTACAAGATATCATCGCATGGAGTGGCTTAAGAAACATTCTGATTTTTTTTAAATCGGTACGCAAAAACGTAAGACACAAAGTCCCATGTAATGTCATGTCTATCCTATCCTTGGTCAGTGATATTAGGGAAGCCGGAAAAATTGCACTTAATCGAACAGAAGTAGTTGGATTAACAATATACGGTAGAAAATACAGATTGATATATATAATACATTTTTGTATTCACAAAATATTTTTATTTGTCAAAGTATATGTAACGGCGCAGGAGTCAAAGGACGACGCAAATTGAGAGTGACTCGTGTTGTTTTGCCTCGGGGCATTGACACAACCTTGACGCATGAAACATAACGAGAAATAAACTCCGGGCAAAACAATGTCGCCGCTACATGCAACCGTCGAATGAAGACGAATTTGAATTTTCAAACTCTCCCCCGACCAGTATAAATAAACGGACGCGATTGCGAGCGACAATATCACACAGCATCGTAAAGTATCTCCACAGTATCTCTGATTATCTCCGAGTATCAAAAAGTACCTACAATATCTCGAAGTATTACGAGTATATACCGAGTTACACGACGAGCATTAACCCCTTAACCTACATCAACGGGCATAGCACATAGTGCCATGATCGGGCCAAATATAATATATAATATAATATATAATAGTTTGTTTACGTTTTTGACCGAAAATTCTCGAACGTAAATCGTAGGTTAAGGGGTTAACGAGTATTTATCCACGATTTTATTTTGCGATTTATACTTTGTACTAACGACTAATGTATACAGGCTGTACATTAATTTATTATTTTAAATATATTCAACGGCTTTAAGCCTCACGTACTAACTATCCTCTACTCACATAAACCTCTACATATACAGGGTGGTTGGTAACTGGTGGTTGGGTGGTTGGTAACTGGTGGTGCAAGCGGAAAGAGGGTGATTCTACGCGAAGAAAGAAGTCGAAAATATAGAATAAAAATTTTTCGTTTGAGGCTTTGTTTTCGAGAAAATTGACTTTGAATTTTCGCTCTGTGCGCGTGCACTTTATCACCTCTCGTTATAACGGATCTCACTGTAGATCGTTGTCTCGATAGAAAAATTAAAAAAAAAATTTTTATTCTATATTTTCGACTTCTTTTTTCGCGTAGAATCACCCCCTTTCCACTTATACCACCAGTTACCAACCACCCTGTATAAAGTATGTATCCAATTATTGATTACTCATTTTATCAAAATTCTTTTGAAAATTTATTTTTGACTACGTCGATAAAGTAGAGGACGAATACTGTATCTGAATATGTGCTGCCACGTAGCTTTCTCCCGAACTGCTGTGATATCATCGATAATGTAGAGAAATGACTTTCGATCGTCAAAGCAGTGCAGAAGGACAAGCCTGGGACGCAGCATGGTGGCGCAGCGAGTCAGGGTTAGTTCATTTGAAAAACGAAGCCGAGATATCAGTCGGGTGGCAACTGTCGAGCATGTGTGTCGTCTCTCGTGTCTGTTTAGTTGTGTCTTAAATTGCACACAGATCACCAATTGCATGTACACCCTAGTACATGAAGGAACGACAGACAGTTCGCGAACATGTGATTTTGACAGAGAATACGTTTCGTCGACGCTCGTTACCGCGTGCGTGAAAAGTGAAGGTTTTCCTTGCCGGATATATCGTTACCCTGTAGCAGCTTCGTTCGAGGGGGTGGAGAATAATGTTCTGAGCCGTGAACCACGCACATCATGGTTGCTAAGCACTTCACACAGGGTAAGTTTCCTAACCGTTCCTTTCAACCACACGTTTTGTTTCTATAATATATAACTACGTTTCCTGCGAATTTTCGATCTGATAAAGCAGGATAATACAAGTCTCGGAATCGTTGCGTACCCTAGAGGTGAAAACGTGCACACGTAATATCCATGGTGCACCAATACGGTGCATGGTGGGTGGTGCAACTCTATAATAGTAATAATAATAATAATAATAATAGGAATAATGGTACACTTGTAAGGTCGTATTACATGATAGATCACACTTCTTTCACGATAGAGATCAAAGAAATTAGAAGGGATCAGCTATTACAGTTTTGCGTGTAAACATGTAAAATTTAATAGAATCGTATCTTTTGACTTCTCGACAAGAATCACAAAAGTTCGATGTTTTTCTCAACAAAATACCGTTTTTCATCACAAAACTTCAAATATATTTTTGTTCTGTTCAACCAAATTTTATTTAAATATTATATACCCGCACACACACATACACACATACACACACACACATACATACATACAAATATTATATACATATTTATATACGAATTACAACCTGACATATAAAACAAAGTTCGAACAAAATTCATTCAGATTATGTGGGCAAGAAATACATATATGAATATATGTTTCTACGTGATATAGACGTGTATACACTAGTAAGAACAGAGTCAAATCGCTTGTCTATTATTATAATACTTTTATATTTCGTGACACGGTTTTGCGACATTTTTATACAACTAAGAATACTCAAACACTGTAAGACCTTTTCCTTATTTTTCATCCATTATTCAAAAGGTGTTCGGTGAAAGTAAAATCTCGGTAATTTATAACCATAAACTGTGGTATTTTGAAGGAATAAATTTGTAGACAGGAAATTTGTATGTTATAATATAATTATATGTGAATATAACTACTAACTAGATATGAGGCTGCAAAGTAGTTTATAGTTTGATCACGTTTTTAAGTAAAGCTTGTCAAGTCTGGGTGGAGTAGCATTGACCGATTGTTCTGGGGGATAAGCTCTGGAGCTTGCGTGAGGCCGATGTCAAGTTCGTGGTGGCTTTTAAACCGTTCGTTCGATGTCCCATCGATCGACACTTGGCGTAATCTTACTCGCGCGTGCCCTTCTCAACACGCATGTTTTTCTGCATGAAATTGAGGGGACGAAAGCAAAGAGAAAAAAATTGGCTGAACACCATTCTGCACGTTTCCCAAGATGGTTGACTGTAACGTATTTTTAATGCTGGAACTACAACATTGTAGTTGTCAATATAATGAATTCGTTATTTTTCATAGAAATTTTATAGATTCACTTTCATTTTAATTTATCTGGTAGAAATTTTATACCTTGGTACTTCTACTGTCAGGATACAGTTGTCAATAATAATTTTCTGGATTTTTATAGTACATGTAATAGGTTTTATTCAAATGAATACTCTTTATTTAATTAACTTATTAACTTAACTTTTATTAATTAACTATTAACTTATTAACTGTAGGCGGTAAATTCTATGTAATTTATAGACATTAAAATTGACAGTTCTTTATATTCAGAATATTTTTAATGAAATTTAAACTTCATTATGATTTTTTATTACTATTATTATAGTCTTTGATTATACATTTTATTTTATTTCATTTATATATAGAGGTAGTAAAAATACATTCAATGAGGTGAAATAAAGTGAATGGAAGTCTAATTTTATTTCTATCGTTCGTGATTGGTAATACATTTGTACTGGTATTCCACAACCCTTTTAATTTACATCGCGATATTTCTGGGCTTCTTACCACGCAATAATCTTCAACATAATTCTGGTTTACCTTTAGCATCTGTTTGTCACACACGGTAGGTGTAAATGTCACTAGTAATTTTTCACGGAAGCTCGATTAAGGAAGTATGCGATGATTCTTCCGCTCTAAATCCATCAGGCCTTGCTTCTTCTATATACTATGTACACCTGCAGTGCAGTGATACATCTAGGGATTTCCATCTTCCACGTCGTTTCTTTTGGATCCTTCCATCGTGCAGGTCGATAAAGGTTGCACGTTCCTCTGCACTTTCGAATCAGCCTTTCTACTTGTTACTTCCGTTACTCAATTTTACGGAAACTGAGTTTCGATGTCACTAAATTAGTCTCTATAATCTTAGTACCTAGTTAGTTTTATAGAATTTATAATCTATACTAATTTAAAATAAAAATATTGTCATCTGCTTGTGCGGTAGGATTTCATTACACATTTCTCAATCAGGAAAGTCTGTCAATTTTTGTTCCTAAAAGTTTCATAAAATTCATAATTTATAATATAAAATTAAAGTATCGTTACGTTGTAACATTTCAATACACGTTTGTTAAATATAAGGAACTATTGCACGCGCAATTTTTAAATTAATCTTATTATTTTTTACCTAATATTATCTACTAGAAGTAATACTAACAATTGGTAAAAATAAATATTGTTTTTATCATGTACCTAGAACAAAGGAATGCCAGATGCTGTGAGTATGTTTCTTTCTAACGAAAGATCGTTGGGGGCTCGTAAAATGTTTCACATAAAAACGACCTTTTTTTTGTGACACGCGATCCAGTTCTGTGCAGAGCAGGCAATACAATCTCGCCGTTCGTACACAATCAGCATTCACGGCAGTTTGGTGTGTACAATATGTGTGTATATTAGCGAGGGCCTGAGTTATCATGTCGCGTATGATAAAACCACTTACGGGACACATACACGCGTGCATACATGTTACTTCCGATCGAGGATACAATGCCTCTAGTGAGTCGAGACCAAGAGAAATTAATACTGTGTTACACTAGTTGTATATTTCTTTATCTTAAGGACTCTAAAAAATTAAAAAAACTCTAGAGAACTAAAAATAAAAAAACGAGGTAATTTAATTGCAAATCGGATTGAAAACGTGGACAATTTGTATTATTTTGTATCTGTAGATAGCCAATGAAAAAAAATTCTTTCGTAGAACAATACAAGTTGGAACTGAAATCCGTCTCCTTAATAGTCTCGGGTTGTAAAATGAAAAACCGCGAGAAGCGAAACTCGAACAAATATCCAGGCAAAACTCCTCTCGTATTTTATGAGCATTGGAAGTCGCAGGACGACTAATTGGATGATGGCATTTGCTTTGTACGCGCGACGCATTTTTATTAGAATACTTGTTTAAGCTTATTTTACCGAAATACCTAAAATAGAGATTCATCCTTTGTCTCAACTTGTTCTATTCATACATTTAATTCTAGCCCGTTAAAAGTGTACATTTACACATTCATAGTGCATTCCTAACCTCTTACAGTTCTTCTATTAGTAAAGTATTGAAATGTAAGACATAACGTATACAGTAAGAGACTGAAACATTAATAGAATTGAAATATAGAAATAAAAAGAGCAGTATTTTCTATATCATTAAATATGTACATTCAAATATATGTAACATATATGTAACATGTACATTATACATAGATACTTACAGTAATAAATGTAATTAGCTTTTGTTTACATTTATTGCTATAGTTGTGTGTAATATACAATTAAATATATTTCTGTATACATATTTAATAATATAGAAATAAAATTTCATTCCTACTGTACGAATGCTTTTGTTTCTCGCTGTATCTAAAAATCCTCCATCCGAGGAATGGATATCAAATTCTGGGTTTGAGTCAAACCTTTTGTTACATAAGTAATCTGTCTTTATTAAATCGTAACTGCAATTGATGTCACGAGCGTGATACAATATTAAAAGGTTGGAGGTTAATTGATAAAGAATCAGTTGACTATGATACCATAGATAGTTGCAACGCATTCTTTTAAGAAACCAACTTCACGTACTATGTGTGTCATCGAACTAATAGTTCGATCAGAGAGATCTCTTTGGTGAAATTAACAGGAGATATCTCGTATAAATTTCCCCTAGCTTTAATAGCTTTTTAATAGCCTAGGAGCAGTAACTCCTGGAATACGTAGGTTCTCCGAAATTCGATCAACAGTGACTCAAATATGTAGTCCGTCTGAGAAACTTTTATAGTGTGCACAGGTATATCGTGGACATCTCGAACGAGTGAGTCACGACAACATCTTGGTAAAAGCAGGTTTCCTCGGAATTTCGTGCTCTCCCAATGAATCACCGGATGTAAACGTCAAAATATATATTTTACTCGAAAACTCAAAATCAGAATCCTTCAAAATGTGTAGACATTGTAGTGTTGAAATATTTAATACAACCTTGTATTTGTTTGATATTTTAGATGTAGAAAGCAAAAAAAAATTGTGCAACATCTTTTGATATGATTTTTCGATTATACACAATTATGATTTATATTGTAATATTATGTATATGAGGCCTTTTTCTTTAGAGTAATAGTTTTGTAATCATGCTAGAACAATGTTTATTTAACAAATACAATAATCAATTTGGTCAATGAATCGCATGAAATGGAACTTAGAGATTTATTTTACTTATTAAATATTGCATCGAGTACCCCATTTTTGATATTATATACATTTTTGCATTAAAAATCTAATCTATTAATCATCATGAATCTTTTATATCAGTTTCACAATCATCTTAAGTCGCAGCATTTTCTTATAATAACCAAATAATCTATGATCCTCGTATATAAAAAGAAAACATCTTTAGTTGAATAAAGAAAATACATTAGACATTATACAATTGAATCGCAAAATTCAACGCTATATCCTTTGCTTCGATCAAATCGATTTTAAGAATAATTGAAATCCCGTGGTATATCACAATTAATAAAGGATGAGATTAATTTTACATATCATTGCTTGGCAATGATAGTGACAACTAACAAATTTTCAAATTTGCTTTCATCGAATAGAAGTTGTTGAATCTATATTATGTTTCTATTTTTATCATGTAAAACAATATATTTCTAATTCCATCAGTTTTGCATCAGAGAGCTAACTTATTACGTATGCCGCTATTAACCTGGCCTTAGTTTTTCAACAACACCGGCTCATCTTCAGTTGTTTTGTGACGCTGCAAACGGAAGGCTGCTTTCATGAATAGTGGCATATCTTATCTTAAGTCAGGCTTATAATGTCGTTGAAATGACTCATTTGACATTTTTTGAACTGTACCACTATCGATGCCAAGTAGCGATATATAGAAAGTAAGAAGTATACGTTCGGCAAGACTGAACGTTTTTCGGCCAGGTTAATATACCACCGATGTTCTGAATATGATAATGCAGTGAGTTAATTATTTCCTCCCGTTGTTGCGTGTCATCGACCTCCCTGGGAACTCCTCGGGAACTATACTGTTGTTGGATCGTTGCACGAAAGTTTTGGCCTCGATCGACAGTATGAAGTACCTTGAAGGTGGCGCACCGTAAAAGGGAGACACACAGCGGGAAGGACAAGCGGAGAAACGAAAGAAGAAAATTAAATAAGCCTGGCTCCTACGGAGAAACGTAAATATGTGATGAAGGAAACTGCAATTACCAAACGAATTCGATCGTTTCTAATTGAATATAAAAAAGACATATCTTGTGAAGTTGCTCGTTAAAACCGTCTTGTATCTCCGGATAATAACATCGCATAGCTCTTGAAAGCAATTTCGTTTGTTCGATTTTATTACGTTCTCCTTTCGATTTTTATATGTACAGTTGTAAGTAGCTCGTAAAATCGTTCCTCGAAACTGTTTTTATTTATGTTAGTAGCGGTATGTTTATCGATATGTATCGCTTACATGACGGACGCCATGTTTGTTTCGTAATGTAGAGTTCGTTTACAGCGATACGCGAGAACAAGGATTCTACGAAACCCAATACATTTTATGATTTATAAGAAAGAAATATAATAATCTATTTCTCATTCTCGTTATATTCTCGTTTCAGAAAATCTATATTCTTCGGGTATATTTATTTTGTTGACTTTATTCTTTTCCAGTTTTGTAATCAAAGGAATTGAGTAAGAGATGATCGTAGCTTTTAGATTTCATTCGTTATTCGAAGTAGATAGGAGCGAGATGAATAATTATGCTAGACTGATAAATATGCCACCCTCTCCGTGTCCTTCCTTTTACATTAGAATATTCTAGCCGCGTGTTACGTCTCCCTTTCCCGTAAATTATATTCGTGCTCATTTCCACCGTACGACACTACTACCATAATGCATATTAGATCAATCTTTTCTGCGTCACGTGAACCACAACGTGCTTCAATTTGAATTTTATTCCTTTTTTATGGCTATCAGACACTAAATCATCCACTGGAATCTCTAGGGACTACCATCATAAGACAACTACTACCGTCGGATAACCTACAATTACAGAATTTATTAATAACATCTACATATATAACCGTGATAAGTCATAATATCAATAAATTGAATCATGCAGTATAATCCCTCTGATATTGAGCCCTTGTAAAGGCAAATAAGAAAAAGGCAAATAATAGATTTATCAGCTCTCCACTGATATGGATTAAATGTATCTTGCACGGTAAATTACTGCACTTGCAGCGACCATGAAGGATGCGAACTCGGTGTACTCGTTAAACGGCTAGCGAAAAATTCATCAATCTTAGCACCTGCACAAGTGTCTCGAGATCTTATCTTGGCATCGTTCGTGTTTTGCCTAAATCACTGACAAAGTCTGGGTTAACTAATCCAGTCAAATGACACGCGATCGAATGACAATCACGCGCGCCATCTACGAAGACAGTCACGTACGGCCATGAATCGTTTCTGGCTGCATTCCTATTTAAATAGTATGGCCAGAGGACCTTCGTCAACTCCGGGAAACGGATGGCAGTTCTGATAAGGAATCGCCGTTTCCAAAGCGCGAGGAAGGAAATATAGGAGAGTGAAGGAGCACAAGCGATTTATTTCATGGAAATAAACGGGAAGAACGTTAGTCGGACTACCATTCGCGAGCCATAGAAATTTAATACAAGACCGTTGCAATGATCCTTGAGTTCGCGCGAGGGTCGTTACGTCAAGCGATACTCTTTTCTTGCAAACACGGCTTAATCTCGGAAACGTCGACTGGGTCGACCGCTTTATGAGTGGGATTACGTTTAAATCCGAGCTGTGTATATCGTGTAGATTCTCATTTGCTTTTTTCAAACTTTCTTGCATCAAAGATGAATCGCTTTTTTATGAAATGTTAAGTTTTCGGCAGTTTTTATTTTGCGATATTATACGGTTCTTTTTATATAATTATTTAAGATCAAAATATCAAGGTATATATTTTTTGTCATTTTTATTTGTAGTATTTTATTTTATTTGTCTTATCGTTTGGTATACATATAAGCTTGTAATAAATGATCTTACAATTTGTTAGAAGCTTCTTGCTTTTAAAAGTCTCACGTTTCATCAGAAGTGAAAAATGTATCTTCTAAGTGACAAAGAGAAAAATTGCCAGAAATTGTCAAACGGGTCTCAAACTGCGGGATGAAGTATCAAATTTCGCGATAGTTAGCGAGACGGTCCACAAAGAGTCACGTGATATACGACCTTGGGGAAATAGGACCATGGCAGCTGACGTGCAGGTGCAACATATTCGCAGGTGCATACGTGCTGCTGCTGCTGCTGCTGCTGCTGCTGCTGCTACTATGGCACCTGCGTACTGCGAGCACGTGGTTCGCCGCGATGATTGGAGATGATGCTCTGACCGGATGAGACTAGATATTTTTTTTGATTTCTTAAAAACATATCTGATCAAATTGAAAGAAGTATTTAAAAATGCAACAGTGTTTGATATTCTTCGTAAATACGTATTAACAATAATTCTTTCTTATTTTTCTAAACCTTAAGAAATATTCCAATTGTAGAAAAATAAATATTTCCAACTATAATGAATATGCGATGTGAGTAAAATTTCTAACTGAAGAACACAATTCTTTCTTTTTTTCTTAAACTAAAGAAATTTTCCAACTATCGAAAAATATATATCCCTAATTATGACGTGAATATATGATGTGAATAATGAAGATTTTAAATCGTGGAAAAATACGATTCGATGGAAAATGGATCGAGGAACGTAGAAAGATTAACGAATACTGCAATGAACAGAAATGCAGAAGCGTTCAATTATACTCGACTGTCGCAGTGTAAAGGTTAATTCCATCGTTTTCGCAGTGTTTCCCCGGCGATAAACCGCAGCGGGGTGAAAAGGAAAAAAAAAACGTCGCGAATGTACATAGGTTATATACAAAGGATTGGTTAATGAACCGGGGAAAGAAGACAAACCGCAGCAGTTACATCAGAGATCACCGCGTTTGGGGTAAGCACTGTGTGCACGATCCCTCACTTGGTTCGTCATCGTGAGGGCACGTTAATTAAATTGTGATTGCGATCAAACAGCTGGAATCTTTCCTTGAAACCCCGTAACACTGATTCCATTGAATTCTTCGAACAGAATTACGCGAGGAAATATGTACGTACGTGTATCACATGTGTATTATGTACGTTTTAATTAATGCTAACGGATTTGAAATGGAGATTTCTTTGGATATTAAAGCGGATAGAAGACTAGGAAAATTATTATACATAGTTGATAAAATATTATTTTTTTTATATTTACAATATTTTTCTGTATTATTGTTTTACATTTAAAATATTTTTATATATTATTTTTTCTTTAATTAGAAAATTTATTATTTTATTGAGGAATACAATTCCTTATGATAATAAAATTTAACCCATTACTGGTAATGTGTTAATCAATTATTATGAAATATTGGGAAATATTTGATAATGTATTAAACATTATAAAATGTGCATCTTATGGATAACCTGTAACAAAATAAATAATAGAACAAGTTAGAAAATCACGTACGTAGTCATGTTTGTGTTTGATCCAATATTATAGTGGCTTTTCTATGAACACGTTGAATCGCGTTGAAAATTGACCACTGCTGGCACCAAGGAATCGTCACGTACAATATTGTCCGAACAGAACAACAGGTGGTCAGAGAATTTACCAGGTTTCCATATCGCGCTCCTTCCAAACGAACGGGATCAGTGTTAAGTGGTCGGCCGAGCTCGGATGACCGACAGCTTGGAAAAGCTAACATGACCTCGCTGGATTGAGTTCTTAAATATAAAGGAAATTTTCTTTCTTTTTTTGTTTCAGGCTCCAGCCCTGAGTTGGGTGTCCCGGATATGACAGTCATCAGTGACATCGATGAAACGGGAATTAATCGGAATCTCCAAGTCCGCTATAAGAGGGACCAGATATATGTATCCTTTAATTAATTAAAATTCATTCTTATACCTAGGTATTAGGTAAGAATTATCTTATTGTTTTCTATCTTAAACATATGTTAATTGGTCTTATGTTTACATTTTTTAATACACAAATGCATATTTCTTTATACCGTAACTTTTTCAAAAAATTCGCATACATCTTTAATTTAGAAATTTATTAGATAGGATATTTTTTAGTAGTTTTTTTATGATGTTAAATCAGCGATTAAATTAGAAATTGATTCGAGTACGATTGCAACATCTTTCGTATGAATATGATCTCATAAAAATGCTACACCACGTGTGAACCGTCTTGTTCTGTTCGTCCGAGAGTTTCGCAAAAAACAGTGAACGGACGTCCGTTCATTTCGTAATTCGTACGTTAGTATGCCCTGGAGTTAGAATTCTTCGCGCATTCCTACGTATAACTCTCTCTCGAGTTCCTTCTGCTCCTCCTCTTTCTCAACAGTATTGCAGCATTGGAACTAAGGTATTTCATATTGAAATTTTTAACAATTTTTGGCCTCTAAGTGAAAGGACGTTTGGAGCTGGTGAAAAGCTAGCACATTAAAGAATAATGTCAAATTTTTTAGAATAATGCTAGAGTGCAATGTTAGATACTTTAGGACTGCGTTAAAATGTAACATTAAATTTACTAAGGTCAAGAGTAAAAATTTAAATATTATTCGTATTAATATAAATATTGAGGAACTAAGTCAAACTTCCAAAAATACTCTTAAAGAATAATTTCAAATCTACAATTTTACTATAGATCAATCTTATAAACTCTTCCAAATTCACCGAAATTCCGGGATATCTGAAACTTCCAATGCTCCTCCTCAATCGCCAATACACATTTTCCAACTACCCGTACTTTTCCTCAGACCCTTAAGTTCCTGTCGATCCGCCAAAATTCCTAAACATCTCGAACTTGCTAAACTTCTCGACGAAATAAACTACGTATACTTACTTCTGGAGTTTCCATATCTCTCGGAGGTTCTCAAATCAAAAGAAACTGAAAAAGCCCGCAAACCCATAAAGATGTAAATAGTCCAAGACAAAACTATCTCTGTCACATCCCTATCCCGGCAAACAGAGAACCAGCATTAGAAAAGGGAATTAAAAGCGGAGAAACCTAGTGCAATAGAGTATGAAATAGCGAGAGAAAGAACGAAAGCGACGAAGAAAACGGAAGAAACGGGGGTAGTTTAAAGAAGAGAAGAACTATACGTATGAATTTTGCAGGGGTGGGGCGTTGCTCCCGGGTTGGTTCGTTGCCATGACGACAACCCCAGTCAGCTGGTGAACCACCCCAGGGCCAGACCCATTCATCCTCTGGTTTCACCGACCCAACGACCGACACCGACCCGACCCACTGTAGTTTCTTGTCGTGCTTCAATCCACCCCTCACCCTTCTTTCGATTATCCTACGTTCGTGATCTATGGCTAGAGGGCGAAAAGACGTCCAAATGATCATCCGTGCCTTTTATTACGAGTATGGCTCGATATTCTCATAGGCACACGCATAATATCGACTCGCCTTCGAGCTGGAAATATCGAGGGAAGTTTAGGAGTCTGGCAAGTTCGCGGTGACCCTTTTCTTGATATCTTAATTGGATTGGTTTTCCTCTTAATTGGCTTACCAATGAATAGAAAGAAAAATAGTTGATTCGCTGATTTTTATTAGTTTCGTTGGTTGAACTGCTGGAAGTATTGTATTACTTTCTTCCAGATATTGCAGAGGATGAGGAGGTTTGTTGAAGAGATAGCTAATTCATTGGTTTTCGTTAGTTGGATTGGAGACAGTATCGTATTATGTTTTTCGGGATATTGGAGGTTTATGCCGGAGAGGTCAGTTATTTTCGTAGTAGGGAAAAATAATTATGTAACTATAATTACTTTTTATTGTTTTGGTTCGTTAGTCGAATTGACAAAAGTAACGTATCGTATTTGTGGAAATATTGCAGAGGTTTTGGGTTTCTATCAAAGCTTACAGAATTATAATAAATTTGTAAAACTAGAGCAAATGAAATTAATGGTTAAGATGACTTATCTAATTGTTTGATGCATTAGAAGTTGAACGTTAAGGGATTAATTGTTAGATTTCTATATAAATTTTTCTAAAATTAAATATCTACGAATCGTCATGTCTACGAATTTACCATCGTTAAACTGGAATTAAATTAAGAACACTTTATTCTGTCGTAAAGCGCTAGGATATTCGTGATGTTACACTGAATTCGAAAGGAACGTGTAATCGATTTTCCAACACGAATAGACGATGATGGGTCGTTAACGAAGCCGGCACGATTCGCCTAACCAGTAGCGGCATAGTTTTTGCTCTTCGGTATGGTTCGGTATGGATCAAACACCGGAATTCAAACGCGTGATGCGTCCGCTTCGATGATTTAGGTCGTCGTTGGAACGCACTCGTTAGTGGACACTTCCTCGTGCATTACGACGATGAACGTCGCAGAACGCGACGTGTGGGACGCATAGACGTCAAATTGGCCACGAAATCAACGATGACAAAGCTTTTACCAAAGAAAATGTTCTCTTCTTCGTAGGTTCTTCCTTTTCATTTTTCATTGCGACACTCGATAATTGATGGAATAATATCGTTGTTGTTAATAATTTATAGACTATGGCCGTTTATGTAAATTTGTGTTCCTAACTCTGTTACATTCTTTTCTACGTTCTTTACATTAACTCCGTTTACATTTTCAATTTGATTTTACGTATCGTCTCAATCCAGAAGAAGAATCGAGAAAAATAATTACAGCTGAATATTTTTCTACATATCCAAATTGTAAATTACGTTATAGATTCTTCAGTTTCTTCCGTTCTCCGATATTAAATTAGCGTATTCAATTAAAATGTAGGCTCGAATAATTTCAGTGTACAGTCACAGATCGTGCAGCCTCCGCAGGAAGTTTAATTATCGGTTGATTGCAGTGAACGAATAAAACCGTATATTCAATGACCAAACACTGAACATACTACATATCAATCAATCCACGCGTAATTAGTATAAGTAACTAACCACATCCTGTGATTTCCACTATCAATTCCAAACAACACGTATCGTTGATTACTTTAAATTCAACTAAAAACAATCAATATCATTCGACAACGCTACACTTCAAATTTCTAGATATTTTTCATATTCTGATGCTTTTAGATTGATTAAAATGTGCGTCCGGGTTGTTTTCATAAATCTAAGCAATTGTACACGAGAAACCACTATATAAAAAGCTAAATTGAAACATCAACTGTTAACTTCTGATCGGATTTATCTCTTGTATGTCACTGGACTTTTAGATAACGTTTGATACTGGATTTTTTAAATAATTAAAAGTTTTCTAAAAGAACATTTCTACAAAAACACACAATTAAAAATATCTGGAACATAAAAATTCTTTATAAAAAATAGGAAATAACATAAAAATGCGGAATTTCTTATAGATTACTTTTGATAAAAGATCGAGCCGATCGTACAATGTATCAGAATTTCCTTTAGACTATCAACCGTATAGCTAATAGAACTAGCCGCGGTGTATCCTGGTTCCTCCCAAAGGGCCAGATCGATAGATCGCAGGTTGATTAAATAGCTGCACTACGAACCGCTCGCCTTTGCGAGTGCTATTTCGATCGAGAAAGATACCTTTCAGTAGCACAGATAAAGTACAGTAGCCTTTACGATATAGATAAGCCGTAAAATCGGTCAGATATATACAGGGTGGTTGGTAATTGGTGGTACAAACGGAAAGGGGGTGATTCTACGCGAAAAAAGAAGTGGAAAATATAAAATAAAAATTTCTCGTTCGAGGCTTTGTTTTCGAGAAAATCGACTTTGAATCTTCGCTCGGTACGCGTGCACTTTATTACCTCTCGTTATAACGGATCTCACTGTAGATCGTTGTCTCGATGGAAAAATTAAAAAAAAATTTTATTCTATATTTTCGACTTCTTTTTTCGCGTAGAATCATCCCCTTTCCGCTTGTACCACCAGATACGAACCTCCCTGTATATTGCAATATTAGAACGAACAAAGTGATAAAAATCGAAAAAGTTATATAATAAGTTTAACAACTTTCTTACCTTAACGTATTGCACGCGTACCGAGCGAAAATTCAAAGTCGATTTTCTCGAAAACAAGGCCTCAAACGAAAAATTTTTATTCTATATTTTCGACTTCTTTTTTCGCGTAGAATCATCCCCTTTCCGCTTGTACCACCAGATACGAACCTCCCTGTATATTGCAATATTAGAACGAACAAAGTGATAAAAATCGAAAAAGTTATATAATAAGTTTAACAACTTTCTTACCTTAACGTATTGCACGCGTACCGAGCGAAAATTCAAAGTCGATTTTCTCGAAAACAAGGCCTCAAACGAAAAATTTTTATTCTATATTTTCGACTTCTTTTTTCGCGTAGAATCACCCCCTTTACGCTTGTACCACCAGATACCAACCTTCCTGTATATTGCAATATTAGAACGAACAAAGTGATAAAAATGGAAAAAGTTGTATAATAAGTTTAACAACTTTCTTACCTTTTTAAAATGTTTCTTATCTTAAGAAATCCAATAATTTGGACAGGTTCGTGTAATAAGAATAGTAATTTTCACGATATAATATGGTTGTAGCATCTCGCATCAAATGTTAAAGATTACGCGTTTGAATATCGAGATGGACTAATTAACAATTTGAAAAATCGAAGTTCTTAGCCATAATAAGCATATAACCATAGTAACTGCAACACGGCTAGAACTATTAAAATCCTCAATTTTTCCGTGATTAAACGGCAATCTGTGTGAAGAAGTAGCCAACTCGATACACCTTTCAATGGTAATGTATTTACGTCAGCGTCGATATTAAACTGCGAGATTGCACATTATTACCGGGTGAAATAATACGTCGGCGATAAAACGCCGTGAGGCGTTCGCTTTTCGACAAAATGATGGCCCTTGTGCCAAGAATCGTGCGCAGCAGCGGGCGTTTCTCTCGCTGGAAACGGAACACCACGGAAATCGTCGTTTTTGCACGATGATGTAATCGAGAAATCACGCGGACGTTAAAGAAACCGGCGATGTTCCTTCGAATTTCTATGCCGGACAGTTCCTCCTCCATTTCCGTGCTTCCATAGATCGTTCAAGCTTTCCACTTGGTTACGATTGAAATCGAAGTTCGCTGTAGAATGCTTTTTAGTTAATGGATACCCTTTTCCCTCATAATATCCGTGAGAGACGGAAGAATGCTGGTTCCTTTCTTTTGGTTATTTAAGCTATTTAGCGGTTGGCTGTTGGTTAAATTTTAGGCGAATAAGAGATTGATCAGACGTTTGGAAGTGTTAACACAGATTTTGGAAAATTATTTGCGATCGGAGGATCTGAAGGATGTAGAGAGTAGGAGAAATTATTTTATACGTTGCGATATAAGAAATAGTAACAAACTCGCTGAAGAATAGACGAGGAAATTTTTATTGTTTTCTGCTATTACGTATACATATTTATTTATTACTACATTTTATTACTACATTTATTTATTACTACATTTACTCGCATTATTTCCTGTATTCCATATACACATTTTTCGTTGTTATAATTCTGCAGAAAAATGTTAAGGTTGTATTAATAAAGTCAGAACATATAGTCATAAAATCGTAATCGAAAAATTAGAGAGTAATATATACATTTTTGAAACGTTATTTTCTTCATTTACTTCTACATTACTGCACCATAGTTTATTTATACGAAACATTAGATGAGCCATGAAAACCTGCAATCGATTATTCTTATAACGAATAGGAATAAAAAAGAAGCTTTAGTATAGTGCACAACTTAGCTATTATTAGTTGCAATTTCGTGATATAGGCAAATTATATCATGCTTCCAATTATCTCGTTCTTCCAACAACGATCGAACGAATATAATCAATTCCATTTAAGCGAATCTCTTTCGCCTCCATTACGGAAACGTTTGTGCCGCGACGGCCGATCGAATCTCGTTAAAGTACGACGGCCAGGACTAATTACACGAAACCGGTACAGTTTTACCAAGCAACGGGTTCCCGGTCTTTTGTCACGGTTAATTTCGTTAGGAAAATTGAAAGTTCCGAGGCGAACCGACAGCAACGACGATCCGTGTCTTTCGCCGCCTAGCTCGTCGCGGTGAAAACATCGATAGCATACAAATAAGAGGCTCAACTGCGGAGATCTGACGTCGACGTCCTCGCGAGCCTCTAGCTTCTGCCTCCTTTGTACTTTGTCACGTGAATTTAGCCGGGAAATAATGGAGTTTTCATAGTAGGAAATAATAAATAATTATGATACAGCGGGAAATAATTTTAGGAGCTGGAATTTTAATAGGAAATGGCGATTAAAATGTAATAATGAAAAATTTGAGTAATAGGAAATAATTCTAAATAATTTTACAAGTAGGCAGAAAAAGTTGGAGATAGTAATTGGAATATAATAATAAATAACTTTGTCGAAAGAAAATTATTTAATGAGATCTTTCCGTTTGCCATATACACGGTGGTTGGTAACTGGTGGTACAAGCGGAAAGGGGGGTGATTCTACGCGAAAAAAGAAGTCGAAAATATAGAATAAAAATTTTTCGTTCGAGGCCTTGTTTTCGAGAAAATCGACTTTGAATTTTCGCTCGGTACGCGTGCGGTACGTTATAACGGATCTCACTGTAGATCGTTGTCTCGATGGAAAAATTAAAAAAAAAAATTTTGATTCTATACTTTCGACTTCTTTTTTCGCGTAGAATCACCCCCTTTCCGCTTGTACCACCAGTTACCAACCACCCTGTATATTATATAAGAAACTTAAGAAAACTTAGATAACGTACGATAAAAAAATTGTCTGTAAATATTGAACAGAGATCAGAGTGGATAGATAACAAGATACATCAGCAGAAAACAAACAATTTTCTTTAAAAGCTATTTATTGAATAGTTTGAATGTACATTTTATGTATTAACTTAAATCTGTGAACGTGGTTGTATCGAGCTGCGCGTGTGCATGTACAAAATTAAAACCCACTGGTGGTCGAGGCGCAGGATAAACGAGATAACCGTGGGTGGAGACTAGGGAAAGAAGACGATGAATGATGCTCGATCAGATAACCAGAGTTGCATAAGGGACGCGCGTGGGGATTCTCAGCTTCCGGTTTCGACGTTGTCGTCCGGACTAGGGTTAATCCGAT
This sequence comes from Bombus impatiens, assembly GCF_000188095.3. Classification (NCBI taxonomy): domain Eukaryota; kingdom Metazoa; phylum Arthropoda; class Insecta; order Hymenoptera; family Apidae; genus Bombus; species Bombus impatiens. The sequence continues at coordinate 1,186,827 of NT_176682.1, read as the reverse complement.
ATCACGAAAGAGAAACTAGCCTGTGGAAAAGGAGCGTTGGGTAGCTCGTATGAGAGGTAGATAGATAATGGGTGCCGATGAAATGTAGTCAGTGAAGGGACCAAAAGAGTTGCTCGCTCTTAACTCGTGTTTTTTCTCCACGTGTGAACGAATCGAGCTTTCATCCAAATATTATCGACGCTTACATGACGTCACACAAATCATATTTCTCGATATCTTTCTTTGCTGGTATTTGAAGAAAAGTTTCACTGTGTGACATATACCGGAAGTTTACGATAAAGATTGAATGAATGGACTAGAAAGGAATGTAATCATAAACGAGATTAGGTTTTTCTTTTTTTACGTAACATTTAGGGCTTTTATCTCTTCTGATCAAATTTCTTGTAAAAATTAATGCAAAAATTGTTTGCGATGTCGATAAGAAGGAAAATTTGGATCTTTATTATTTGTATTGCTTGTTGATATATTCATTTCATTTTTTTATTAATTAATATAGTTTCATTGGGAGAATTTTACAGTTTGTAATTTCTATAATACAGTTGTTATTCGTATTTACCAATATCAGTGTTGTTAATTGAAACGAAGATTATGTTCAAATATAACTAGTTATTGGTGTATTAGTATAATTAGTAATTTCATATTGCTATAGAAATATTTCTTCGGATTATATTTACCCGGATGCGTCTTTAATCAGTTAATTGAGTTCGACGTGTATAAACGTGAATCCAAAACTGTATTTCTGTGCGATTGACGTGTATACTCGTCGTGTGAAATAAAAAATTACCATTTAAATGGCATTTAGTAGTATGTTTCCTTTATACTCCCAATAAACCTATTATGTATTTTACAAGAAAAAGTTTCATTATTTGATTATTCTCTTTAGTATACCGGTTATACGTACAATGTATTGTTTTTTATAAATTGAGTTGATTATTTCCCCCAATGCATCCCTATTTGTGTACTTTACTGCGTATATCGGTTATTGCCCAAATTGTTTTGTGTAATTTACTTTATTATTTTTTTTTGGCAATCTTTAAGTTTCTAATAACAACAATACATACCTTTCATAACAATAAATTATTAATTTTTTATCGAATAAAAATGCAATCCTTCCTCGTTTTGCTTTCTTCGAAAAATTTGTAATACCAGCATTTGCCCTACGTTCGACGTATATACTCGTCATTGCTTGATTTTAATTACGCGACTCGTAACGGATTTTTGAAACGAAACTTCGCGGTTAGCAGGTTAAATACCTAAAAAAACACGTATACTTGAAACATATACGCCTCGATACCGATTGCACGATCTCTCTACGCTTCTTCCTCCGACTATACACGTGTACACGAGGCGAATAGGTTTGCGAGGCGGAGGGTGGTTCGCTCTCATTAACCTCTCGCTGGCGAAGCGCTCTTAGCCGGCTGCATCAATTGCTTTCGTCGAGGACGAAGCTCGGCCACCTTTTAGTGGCGCGTTTCGAAACCCTCGACGAAGCCATGGAACGAAACAGAGATGGAATACACAAGACCGGATATGCGGCAGTCTCTCGAGAAAACCCTGTGTCCCGTGTTTGCTGAAACTGTCGATGCGAAACCGAACTGGGCCACGAAAAGAAACCAAGCAACCAAGTCTATCAGAACGTGTAAAAGTCTTTATACCGCCCAATTTAACTCGGTTGATGATAGTTTAATATGAAAAGATATAGAAGCTTGTGAATCTTACGTTTATCAAAAATTAGCATTAAATTATAATAGTGAAATTTAACAAAAACCTTTCTATTTTATGAAATTAACAGAATTATAGATTTACAATGGTACATTTTTTTGGAAGTTTGATTTTAGAAATTTTTGCAGAATTTAGGAGATTTTTGCATTCTATAAAGTTTGGGGATTTTAATTTTGCCAAGTATATGAATGAAAGTTTGTTTCTTCTTTTATATTATATATACATATCTTCATCTTTCGTTTTAATTTCCTTGTGAAAAGAAATTCGATATAATAAGAAATAACAGAAACACATTTTTCCTTATGATTTTGTACACAGAATATGATACTCTAAATTCATGACCCGTTTGATTCAAAGTAAATTCACATATAGTTTAATCAATTAGCAACTTATCGAGTATAGTATTGGAAAGGTTAATGAAATTTCTTATATCAACGATGCATTGAAACGAAATGCTCTTGGTTATCGTTTATATCGATCGAAGATCTCACGCTCGTTTATATCGAGATTTCTGTAGCTAGAAAAAGGGATGGAGATTGATCCTTTTCCGGACCAGCCTCCTTTCAGGTCACCCGGTTCACCGGTGTGTATGGGGGTTGCGTTTTATTGAAAATTTCATGCTCTTCTTGTCCGGTGCGCGCGCGCAAAATTGTCCTTCCCGGGTTTCTAGGTCAGCCATCCTGTTTGCAACGTTTGTCTGTTGACCCTCGAACCGGATACTGACCGTCATTAGGTGGTGCAGTGGAAATGCGGGAAATGTTGAGAAGCGAGGTCGAGTGGTGACGATGTCCGAAACGGAAATGCTGTACTTTGTGATTAGAGTTACTGCAGGCGGCTGCTTCTTCTAGATTATCTTATTTCTTGGAAATTTGTCATTTTAACGCTAGTTTCTCAGATTTGTATTCGTATCTTTTCTTGTAGATTTTTGTTGTTTCTTTCTATTTTTAACTTTATAGTCTTTCCTTTCGTGCTTTTTTAAAGGGTTATTGCTGGATATATTTATTTACATTTCCTGGTATATTTTCCGAGATTATCGTTACGGTGTCCTTTTGGATTACTATTTGTATACTTTCTTAAATGTTTTTCATTCGATAAGACTCTTTTTATGCCCATCTTTGAATATCCTTTACATTATTCATTTTCATGACTTATTCTGAAATCATTTTCTTTATATCTTGTCTGGGTAATATCATTGCAGAATGACTCGTTCATTTTTGGTCTACGAAATATTCTGTTATTCTCTCTAAGAATATGCAACACTATCAATTCATTTCACGTGTGATTAGCGTGAAATTCGAGCAGCAATGATTATTCCAATTAAGAAAACACGCTTCAGAGGTTCGTTGCCCTATCCACAAAAGCCTCGAACATCTGAAAGAATTCGCCCGCCTCCAGACAAAGAACAAGATATAGAAAAAAATAGTGAACGGATGATTACATTCCCATCTTTAGAAGCTACAGCGCTGGCTGCTTTTAGTACTTTTCTCACAGGCCACAGCCAAAGACAAATAAGCTGGTTTGACTGCAGAAACGCTCGCCAAAGGCTTCGATATAACGATTTCCTTATATTTTCTTGCGTCGCTGCATATCGAGCTTACTCTGTGACAATTTTAGCGTTAGATTTTGTCGAAACCATTCTTCCAACGATGCACTGATCGGTTCCAATTCAATGCGAGAGAATTCTTCTGCTGCTTCGTCGACATAACGTTGCGTTTCAACCGATCTCTCGAACGTGAAACGTCTTTGAAATTGTACAATAAAAATCTCTCTGTGCACGTTAAATACGAAGTATTTTTCAGTGGAATTTCACGAATTCCTCTTTCGGAACGCTTTTCTCTGTACGACGAAAGATTAATATCGTCAACGACAATGGAAGGAAATGCGACTGCCCATAAGGAGTTTCCTGCGGATTACAAACAGAACCGTGTTTCCTGCTTCTCCAATGGGAGATTCTGATCCTGATACGTGGATTGTTTAATTTCTTTTTAATTATTTTAATCCATTCGTGGTTACGATCTTATTGTGATACGTTGCTTAAACTAATTAGCTTGTCTTCTGTTATAATTTGATTTTTACACTTACTTCTTGCGTCTATTTTTTTTTTTTTTTCTAATGAACAGCTCTCTCGGATTAGAATAATCTGGAATATATTGAAAGAAAGTACTATGTATATAATTGTTTGTCTAACACATGTCTTCGACCAATACACTACACGATAGGATTATGAGGAATCATGTTAGAATTAATATGAAAGTAGCGAAAGAAGATGAATGAAAATTGATGAAGATGCTTTCATAATGGATAAAGTAGAATCTTATGAAATTTATAAAGATATAAACAGATCTTACAAACTTTATAAAGTATTATAATAAATGAGGAATGATTTGTGGCCAATGCAATAGCTTAGAACGTAATAAACGTAAAAAGTTTACATGTGTCAGATTTGAGCCAACTTGTATACTATTGTCTGAGAGTTAATATACGGTAGTTTTCGAAGAATCTTGTAACTTCCTCAGAGATACAATAATCTAGTAAAAGAATGGAATAATAAATCCATGGATATCTGTGGTATAAGCCAGCAAGCGAACGACTCGCATTTCTCTTCCTTTACGTTGGCCAAAAAGTAGAGGGTTGATGACGCCTTCTCCAGCAACCTCCTCCATATCAGGCGACATTACGTCTATTTTAGTCGACGACCTTTCCGTCCGCTGGCAAATATTTCTTTCTTTACTGCGACGTAAAGGTAACCTTCTACCTGTCGTTTACACAGGACTCAAGTTAGCCTGACGAAAGGCAGCTTCATCGATCGAGCAGGAAAAATGAAAAGTGACGGGACAAAGACCATCCCCGTTTACTATTCCTTCAGTAACCTTCTTCGACATATCAAGCTCAAGGCAGCCGTAAAAAGCCAGTCCATTAAGCACGTAAAAGCTTCTCTTGAAATCAAAATGAGCGTCTACCCGAAATAGAATATACTGTTCGCAGAATGATGTTGTGGTAGTCCATCTTAAACCGACAACTTTGAACCATGAATATATAGCTAATGATACATAATATCGTGTCAACTATCGATACACTATATTGTGTCAACTATACATAAAGTTTATAAGGCATCTTACACTTTGCCCATCCGATCGATTCAGACCATCCCTATAGATTCTTATTCTTCACCATTAACTCCAATAACTCGCAATTTTCTCAATCCGACACACAGGAACTACAGAAAGTTCAGCCATCGATACACGAAGTTTAAGAAGTACCTTATATCTCTCCTTTCGTTTTAAATCATCCCCTAAATTTTATTTTTTTACCGTGTCCGTTGCTTCTAACAACGCTCGATCTCTTCACGCTGCGATAAGATTCAATTATTTCCAATCTTTTCGTATAAAATAGAGAAGCTAAAGGAAGCTCAGCCGTCTCACGCTTCATCACTCTTTCATCTCAAATCATCCTCAGGTTTTTATTTTTCACCACGCCCCCATTGCTTCCGATAGACCTTGATCCTTGCAAACACCAACGAGTTCCAAGTTTTCTATACAAAGCAGGGAAATTGCAGAAAACCACCGATACACACAGTTTAGAAAATACCTTACGCTTCTCCTCTGTTTCGTCTGAAACTTTAATTTCAAAACATGCCCATACTTTAATTTTTCACCGTCTTCATTGCCTCTAACAATTCTCAACGTGTTTTCAAACTTTCCGCACAAAACGCAGAAACTACAGAGGCTTGCACATTTAGATGGTTGCAAAGTGCAACCCAGCTTCACCACTAGTCCCAAAAACCAGTCGATGGGGGGTCAGCCTGCTGTTTCAAATGTTACAGAAGGGTATACGGTTATAGTACTTATATTATCCCCTTTCTCGCTGCTGGCATTCATCCGTGAGTCATCGGTTCGTACTCAACCCCCGGGTGTGACGTCATTTCGACGTCCTCCACCCCATCTAGATCTACCGTCGGAAGCGTGTCATCGTTCGGTTATTATGCAAGGGAGGCCGAAAATCGCCAACCATTCTCTCGAGGATTCTTCCTCGATGGAACCACCGCTCTCGATAATCTTCTTCTCTATCAAATACGGATTGGTTTCAAGCAATAGAAACGAGAATTGAAGTGAGAGGGGATGAATCGGGTGGATAACGAATAGCTAGGCAGAAAGAAGAAGGAAAATGGGAGATTATAATTGTTGTATCCTAAATTAAAGGAAAAATTGTAGCGCAAGGGTTGATGTCTTTATGACAATTTTATTTGAATTTGTTAATACGTATACGTTTATTTTAATTTTTGGCACTGGTGGTAAGATTGGTTTTGTTTAACTGATTTTAGTTAGAAAATCGATTAATTAAAATTTTAATTAAGTTTAAATAACCATTATCAGTTAGTTTTTGCTTTCTCGGATAACCATTATCAACGGTTAAAATTTAAAGAATAGAAAATTTTCTTTGGTTACTTTCGACCTTGATTTTTATAACGTTGTTTTCTCCTCTATCGAATACGCACGAATTTCAACGGATAGAGACGAGGGTTAAAATAAAGGAGAATGGATCGAGTACTTCGATAACAGTTAGCCAGACAGAAGGAAGGAAGACAGATAAGTCTGTAGATGAACTACATAACAAGGAGACTCGTTCGGTAATTCGAGACATCGTTAAAATCTCTCTCTCTCTCCAACAATCGGTGAATGTACCATTTAGTTATCGTCAGGCCCTGCTTTTCTTTTGTCTTACGCTTTCGCTCTATCGTCGATCGAATCAGAGAGACGGAATGAATTACGTCCAGGAGGGTAGGAGTTCGGATCACGAGGAGGAACAACGTCTGGCTGATTGCAGGGGCGGAGATCGCAGTTTCCATTGAATCCGACTCTTCGGTTTTGATTTTTTTCATTTGAATCGAATTAATTTCCTTTGCTTTCGGGTTTTTGTTTTCGAGGTGACGTTCCTTGCAGACATATTATTGCAATGTGATATATTTCGATCTCTGTGTAGTTACAAATATTATAATAAGAATTTTCAAGGGTTTCTGAACGTAAGAATTAGGAATTATTACAAATTTCCCTACAGCTCTTGTTATTAAAAGATTCTTTTTCAGCAATCACTCTTAAGCTCTTACGATAATCCTAAACTAAGACAATGAAACGTTAGGAAATTCCCTCTTCATCTGAAACAGGCATACACTTCGTAAAACGGTTTAATATAATAAGAAAAAGAGAAATAGCGACACGCATTTATGTGGTTGCGCGTGACGTCACGTGCACAGAGTGTAGGTCTCCATTCAAAATGCGTCTCGCATTATCATTCAAGGCGGTTCACGAGGTTGGGGAATGAGAAATAATGCCGTCGACACGGTTCCTTTCAGCTATGGGTAAACACACCTTCCACCCCCCCTTTTTTTTCCTTTCCTTTCCTTTTCCTTTCCCCTCCTCCATTCATTTGCATCTCTTGGTCGCACGGTGAGATTAATAGACGAACGACTTGCTTGAATGCATCAGCGATTTAACGAGTCGCTGCTTCGATAATTTTCCTTGACTTTAGCATATTACTATTCGACGACCAGACGTACACGGGATCCATACTGGTGGCTGTGAATCCGTACAAAGAGGTGGACTTCTACACGAACGTGAGTAAATTAGAACCGTTTCGCGTGATTATCTTTTAATGCACGCTGCTTAAGACGAATACTAGATTCCTCTGACCTTTCTTTTTTTTTTTTTTTCTTTATTTGAATCGAGGCAATTGTTCGATTGGGAATCATAGGGGTTATGAGTTGAAATTTTACTTATTGTAATGGATTGGTAATGAATGGAGGTAATTAGCGTTATCGAGAACGTGAATCATAATACGGATATTAGTGTAGAGTGAGTCTTTCATCGTAATATATTTCTAGAGCGAGTAACGTAATATAGAAGAGATTTCTTTATACGGTGAAATCTTTCGACTAGCCAGGAATACCAAAATAATATTACAAGAAATTTTTATTTATATATTTTTGAAAGTTAATTGGACCCAAAAACTTGTCCTTTCCTTATCAGCTACGTTACATTAACTTCTCCAGTGCGTACTAAATTGTAGGAAAATTTGTAAAGAGGAAGCACCTCCTTTTCATATAAATATTTATAAAATTATATAATATTCTTCTAAGAAACGTTCTAGTTTCTTATATTTATCTTTCTTAGAGAAAGTAATAGTTTTGGTATGCCGATATATTTTATAGAATATTAACTTTCTCTGCAGATTCTACTATGTAGAGAAGAACTTTTATAAGAATACGTGTTTTAAATATATCTCACGATGAAATTGCTACATACCCGAGGATTGCAGCTGAATTAAAACAACAAAGAGTGTGCCGCGGTTGCTGAAATGCGCAATTACTTACGCACTTCCGGCGTCAAATGTATGCAGGAAGTGCTGTCGAAGAATAGCAAATATTAAACACGGCGTCTGCCTCGAAGAACGGAGCAGACTGCACGTGCCTATCCCCTCTCCTTTGCAAGTAATAATTGGTTTCTCCTATCGTATACAATTAAGAATTTGGTCACGTGTATAATGAAAGATTCATTATTAAATTACTCCTGTGGAAGAACCGTTTAGAACGTTCAAAAATTATCAGAGTTATTAATGGTGGAGAGTTTCTTCTCTCTTTTTTTTTTTTTTTAATTATGAAATAATTCCAAAACTATTTTGAATAATTGCATAATAATGTTCAAGTAATTTGCCAGAAATATTACGAATGTTTCATTATTAAATTATTGCTGTGAAGAAGTTTTCAGAAGCTTGAAAAATTCTCGAAATTATTAACGATAGAATTTTTTACCCTCCTTATTATTAAATCGCGTAATAATATCGCAAACAGTACAATATAATTTTTATGCTAATGGTTCATTTCGAAGTTACAGTATTACTTCCATTATGAGGATGAAACATGCTTGTTACGTTAAATAAGAACACAGGGGGAACTTGGTAATTTACAGTGAATTATATTTTAAAGTAACGCGATGTACGTTTTTAAGTGGTTTATTTCATCAACGTGGAACAGAATGCCTTTAAGTAAATCCATATTTTAAAAATAGCGTTATATCATTTCGAACAATCTTTTTTGTTTCATTAACAATTTATTTATAAAGATTGCGTTTGTTAATTGCAATATAAAACCGAAATATATTTATTGCGATAATTAGGAATACATATTATGGAAGAGAATAAATGGTAATTTATTGTGAAAGACGTGTTATAATAACGCGACGTACATTTTTATCAAATATATTTCGTCGACACAAGAGAATGCCGACGACAGGACGCCTTTATCGTATTGGAATTGCTAGGCCTCGGTTTGAAAACAGGAAACGGAAGCCACGACGTGCTTTCGTGGAGATATCGCGAAATGACCGATCAACTCTTGAAGAGTTTTGTAGGTCACGATACACTCCGTTGCCGACGAATCGATGAGTAATCCATTTATTTTTACAGCTGCGAAAACACCAAACTTCCCTCATTTTTTATATTATATATTTCTGTAAACTGTAAATATCGCTAAAAACTATTATATTCCTACTTCTCCTTTCATTTCAACGTATGAATTATTCAAAGATATTAATTCGCGTGAAACTTAATTGGACGATATATCTTTATCTTCCTATTCTTTCCTTCTTGATTATCGACGTTCAGCTTGCAGATATAAATATAGATACAAAGTTTGTTTAATTGTAATTAAAACATATTTTTATTATGTATGAACACTGCAGATCCTATTTACGACGAGATCCATCGACGGTGGAAGTTTCAAACCATTTTCCATTTTCATACTGCAAAAATATTCTTCGGGCTCCCAATAAGATAAGATTACCCATATCGTCTTGCCCATATCATCTCCGAAAACACTTTCGAAAACACTTTTAGAAGCCATTTAAAAAGCATTTTCGCAAGCACAACGGCAAATTGTTTCCTATCTGGTCCAAAAGGCTGAGAGACACGGTCCCTGATGTCCTGGCGTGTTCTCGATAATCGTCTGGCGTTGCACTTTTCTCTCTTTTCCCCTATGGTGTGCGTAGCTTTAATCTCTATTTCGAGGCGTGCAAGCATCGAGCTTAAAACCATCGGCGGCGTTAACGCGCGTATCAGCCTGGTTGAATTAGGGTGCAGGCTGCGCGCGAGGACTTATTTCGGGATCGAGTGGCAGCCACTTCGTACGTAAATACGGGTCGCCGACAGTGAAACAGTCCTCGAACGGCATTCGACCCTTCGACTGACGTGTGGCTTCGTCAAGGAAAAAAAGTAAAAAATATGAAAGGGCTGGGCGATTAAATGGAATTAAAGCAATAAAGAAAAAGCCACGGCACAATAGAATTTGCTCCGAGCCAGCGGTTTAAACCTTTCCACCTGGTCAAGCTCGAACGACTTTTTTAATCTTATTTTTATCGCCGAATATAGAATTTCTCTTTTTCTCATTTTTCCATCTTTTATTCGTTTTATACGCTCGTATATTTTTGTAAGTTTTAATCTGTTCGCGTTGTGTAACTTTTCTAGATTATTATTATCATTTCTTTAAAATATTTGACAAGTAGTTCGCTAAATAGATTCTTTTGGTTGTTATCTTTTTCCTGTGCTAAAGAATAGGCAAGATTTTTTGCTTGTTTAATATCTTTTAACTTACTAGCTAATTTCCTTTGTTTGGTTGAAATAATTTCCTAGAGAGATTTAAAACAGTGTCTTTCTGTGCGCTTCAAGTTCGGCTGGTTTTTACAGACTGTATGTGCATGTAGGTAATAAGTTCACGAGAAAAACCGCTTTGATGCTGTAACCCGTGTCTCTACTTCGATCGCGTTCCTTTGACTTTATGAACTCGCGCTGCACATACCAAGCGAGTACCGCGTTTTAAAAAGGTCTTGAAAAATGACTTTTCTCGGTAGTACTCTCGGTAATGCGTAATAAAATCAAATATTTTGCCCATTAGCCGTCACGGCAATTTATGAAATGAAATATAAATTAGAAACTAAACAATTTTATTTGTTTTATCATCGAACTGTTTTTCCTACAATATAAGAGAATCTATTAATATATCAATAAGTTGTGGCTTGTAATGTTTCGCTGATAGTAACAGTTCAATCGTATAAAAAGGTTCGTATGTCCTAATATCTATAGCGTTTCTAGAACCTAACAGGGCGTTGGCATCACTTATGAGGAAAATTTCAAGTCGCATATTATTCAGAATATTCAATCGTTAAAGGCTATCGTGTCTGAAAGTCCACGCTCATATGTATCTCATTTTAACATTATCACTCGATAATGATAGCATCGTTATTCTATTATGATCATGTTATGCAAATAATAATGTTTTCATTTTCCATGTAACATCGAACACGATGCTAATGAGGACTGTTTTATCTCTTATTTATCTTTACAATAAGCCATATATATCGTACATTTGTATGAAACTTTCATTACGATAGAGTTATCGACAGCTGATCTCTTTTGACGAAGTAAACTTCGTTACATTAGCACTAATAGAGTACAGTTTAATCAAGTAGGTCTCCTTACAAATGAGAAGATAGGCTAATCGTAGGTCTAATCGTAGGAGATTTGATGAATTATCTGTGAAATAAGAAACAGACATATTTAAGTAAAATTTCACTCATAATAGAATTAACGAGAGCTGATTTCTTTTAACGACAGCTTCTGAACGTTAAACAATTTTTAATGAGTTTAATGAAAAAAGGTAATTAAAAGAGAAAGTACAAAGGATCGTGAGAATAGATCGGTAATTTCGAAGGTCAGTCGGGGTACCAAAGGACCCCTGGCTGGCAAGAAGGAAAAGGGTGGCTCGCTGTGGTGCACGCCCCGTGTTATTGATCGGGCTGGAGCGCACATCGGATTCGGAGACTCGTCGTGGTTACCCTGGAGCCTTTGGAGCCACGTCCTTTCCTCTCGTCGGCGACAATGCCCGGGTACACGTGTCGATCCTCATGAATCTATTACCGATTTCTGCTTGAAATTGAATGTGTGCATTGAAAATCGAACACCAATGTCATGCATCTAGAATAATCGTTCACTCATGAAAGATATGGGGAAAAAATGGGCAACGTCCATTCCATCGATTTTTATGGTGTATAGGGAAGTTTTTCGGTAAGAACTGCGACTATAGCATTATTTACCTTTCTTATGATTAGTTAGAGTGGTGATTTCTCGTTACAATCCAATTCGTTGAACCTTGCTCCTGCAAATATTGATTTAGTCTGTTGCTTTATTAATTGACCACGGCTATGCCCCACCGCTCTTAAAAGTTAAGCCTTGTTTCGGAAATTGACCACAGACTTGAATCTTATCCTCAGGAAAAAATAATTTACAAACTCGTAATATTTTCTTACTTTACTTTCTTTCTATTCTTCCTTCCTATAGAATACAAATTATAGTAATTGAAATTGAAAAGGAAGATCTTCCCTGGTAGGAAAGTTTTACATGCTTAATAATTTATAATTTCCACAGTGTCCACAATTTGCAAAACGTGCAGCTCATTGTTTTCCAATCGACGGGAATTATACCTATTAATCCACTTGTCATAATCGTTAACCTAACTCGTAATAGGAACTTGGAAACACAGTTAGCAAGTCTCAGCGGTCTCAGCATGTAAGGATAATTTTGTGGTAATCGAATATCAGTTCTGCTCGTGAAACGGTGTCGCGCTCTGATTAATCGTCGACCATCGCGATAGATCCGCTGTGGCTCTTGGACCAGCGTAATTTCCGCTGTCACTTACAAATCATAGCAAACTTCCATCATACTCGATTATGAAATAATAAAATTATTATATTATTTATCATTTTATTCTTCGCGAATATCGTACTCCTATCCTGAAAAAAATCTTTTAAGGAACGATGGAACAATTTGGTTACAGCGATTCGTTCATAAAATAACGAAACGCGTGTTGTTCATTACAGCTAGGATGAAAATTCGAAATACAAAAATCAATTTACATAATTGTAAAATTGCAAGCAGGAAACATGAATTAAGATCTCAACGTGTGGTCAGTTAGTGAAACAGACTTAAAGGTCAGACAAATTTGAGATATGACGGTCAGTTAATAAAGCAATAGATTGAGATTGGCCAGTACCGTACGTGCATAATAAGTGCACATATATCGCCAGTGTACGTCATGTAGATAATTCCATTATTTTATTCGCACTGTGTTGGATCTGTACATAATCATATGTATTGTAAGAGTCTTAAACGAGTCTGAAATAATCCTGTTCTCATCGGGCCTACATAGTCTAGAAATAAATGTTATATTTCTACGGTTATTAATATGGATAATTTTCAAATATTTGGTCTTTTTAACTGCTCCTACTTAATTTTATTACCTTTCGCATATTCAACGCTTATAATGTATTTCAAATAAACGAAGAAACGCAGTTCGCGAAAAGGACAAACAATACAATTTTCGAAAGATTGCAGAAAATAAGATTTAAAATGCCATTATTCAAGAACAAAGACGACAAATTATAAGCAAATCGAAGGAAGAACGGTATTAACGGTATTTAGCATCACGTAATACCAGATTTCTCGGGTCAAAGAACGCTCTTTATCAGCCGCGTCTCTCCAGAAACAAAAGGAACTGGAGCATCTCGATATTCCCTCGTATTCCCAGTATATGGCATGCCAGAGAGATGAAACATTTTTATCTCGTCGTTGCACATTCCGCATCGCCCATAGCTTCTATATACATGCATATATATCTTCCTCTGTTTCTCCTATAGTATTGCACGGACGATCGATCCGTGTATTTCGAAGTAATCAACCGTACTGGTTCACGTCAAAGACAATCATTCAGGTAACTGGACCGCCAGTGTGTCGTCATTAACGATCAGTCAAGGCTGACCTGCTGCAGGTTGTTAGATCGCTCCATTTTCCTCTAGGGCTCTCTATTTTACGCCGTTTTACCGGCTGTGGTTTTGTTCGTTGGAAAAAACGAAGCGTCCCCCATTTCTCTGGAACCGTCTCATTCTTTCTTCCGAAGAATGGGCTTTGCTCACGTGACCGATGACTCGTTAGGTTTCGTTTGGTTCCCATGCAAATAAGAAAGCGATGTATCCTCTGCTGTTGTCTTCCATCCCTAAAACTCCAATGTCACGTTGTTTTAAAATTTTTACATTTGGCTATAATTCTAGTACCTTGTAGTAACTTGTGGTTGCGTTTATCCATAATTTCAGTGCCTATAACCCTTTTACGTTTAAATACAGTTATAATACTCGTAACTTTCATGCACCCAATTGTAGTTGCAGAGCCTATACAAGTAATGTCATGTCAATGTATTCTAATGTATTCTAATGTAAGTATTCTAATGTCACAAAAGTAAACTCGATTCCTCTGATATGCTTCAGTTGTTAGTACCTATAACATTTCTACGTTTAACTAGAATTCTAGTATCTGTAATTCTTCAAATCGTATAAATAAAATTCTAATCATCCAGAGATCAACTCACCTCCTGTGTTACATTTTTATCCCATCGACGATATAGGTCCATACAAACTCCTCGTATAACCTCTTCACGAGTTATTTATGACGTTATCAATGGACCAATCAGCGTGCGTCAACAAACTTAGGGAAAATCCCTAGACTTTGCCCGTGTTATTCTCATCATCGATACAAGAGCAGCATCGAACACCTTTAATTGATCCTGTTGGACTTGGTGTGTATTATAACCTTAATTAACGACCCAGTAAAGGAACGAGCCATGGAAAACAGTCCCGTTTTTACCCTAGGTTCGACGTAACCTCGTTTTGCCATTCGTCTTTGCGCGCACGGTCGGACAACGACACCGACGAAGAAGAGGGGTCGTAAGTACGATCCCCGGTGCCGATGTCCTGACACGAGCCACAGCCTCTAGTCGGCGAACCGTGCGCTGATTTTGCAGTCGCAGCTGCAGGAATAAACGGGGACACGAGCTCTTCGCTCCCCTGTTACACTCTTGGAGTCAAAACATTCGCGATGCGCATAGCTGCTTCGCTTTCTGCACCTTTCTTTCCTTCTTTCTTTTCTCGTTATTATGTACAGGCGTGGAACAGTCGTTTTCTTTCACTCTAACTACAAAGAGGAGAACTTTTTTGAGAAGTTGCAGAGAGTGATTTTTAACGACGTAGAAGGAATGTCTAATGAGTGATTGCGTATCGTTTTGAAACTCCCTGTACGCGAGTATGAGCTACGTTATATGTTTGGTGAAATATTACGCAGATTGGGAAAACTGATGGATGGCAATCGTATTTCAAAAAATTTCATTTTCGGCGGCAGGTGTGCCGATTCCAACCAGCCAATATCGCAATAAAAGTTAGATAGTCCGGTAAGAGCTATCCAAACATCGTTTTAATAACAGCAGCATGCTGAAAATTAAAGCTCCCAAAATACAAAACAATCACCGATAAGGAAATATGTAGGAGAGCTTAACAGTTCGGATGTCCAGATGTATTCCTTGAAAGGAGGAGATAAGATACGTCTATGCATCTTCCGTATGACAGCCACCTGGAATTCGTTGCACTGCGCTATTTTTACCGGAGGCTATTTATTTTCTCAAGAACTTAGGGCCCGCGACGTAAGTTTATCTACTGTGTAGACACGGCCAAAGATAATTCCTTTTCGAATATAACCAATAACGATGTTCCTAGAATAATTTCTGTCGTCTAGGAAAGCATTCTGTGGAATATGTACAAGAAAGAGAAAAAGAAGTTGAAAAAGAAATTTTGAGAAAGCAAAAATTTTTAACGATTCTGACAGTAAAAGATGTATACAAAAGATTACATAAATTGGAATTAAAATATTGTAATAAACACTATTGCCTTATTGATAGAGCTTTCAAACTGATTTTCATGATATATAGTATAATCTTCACTTTTACAATTTAAATATTTATTGTAATCTAAATATCGAATGCAAAGAATTCAATGATACGCGTATATAGATTTTTGTGACTGACTGTATATATCCTCTATTTACGGAGGAGCTACATGTAACTATATGTAACTACATGTAAAGAGCCAATAACATGGCATAACAACAAGCATGGCATCAGCATCTTAATTAGATGTCTTCCAATATAATTCATACATCCTATCATAAAACTACAGTACCTAAAAAAAAGGAAGAAAGGGAAATAGCATAATTCAAGTAATAAAGGAGAAGAAACTTATTTCTTCGTTCTGATGCGTCACAAAACGACGTGACTTTTATCTTAGCTAATTTTCGCAAAGATCAACATTTACGGAGCAATCCAATTACGTAAATTTCCCGGTGCATACAGTGGTGCTCGCACAATAATCTTTTCCCCTCTTTATGTTCATTCCCCGAGGTGGCGCATGCATCTTTGAAACGCTCGGTAACACTGCAACCGAAATCTCGACGCGTCTTCCCTCTCCTGGCAGAAAGATAAAGTAAATTGCAAGGATCCGACGCGACACTCCAATTTAGATGGAATTCTCGAAACGTTGTAAACTCGGCCCTTTCGTTAAGGTGCATATACCAGGTACACGTGTGTACATATGCAGCGGGGGCCATACGACCCAAGTGTTCTCGTCGGCGGTTTCATGGAAATGGATCAAGCGTTTCGATGAATTTTCACGAGCCGCCAAGGGTTAGTGGATTAACGCTCTCCCTGCGTTCGCAGTTGCGCAGAGGACGTGTCTGACACGAAACTGGGTTGCACTACTTCGTTCGGGACTGGCTGCAACCGCACGACCAGCTAAGGTGCTGTGTGCATAATGCATCGGTGCACAGGTCGAATCGAAACCCGTCTAACGAGCAAAGTTTCCCTTGTTAAAAAATTATAAAACACTTCCGGTCTTTTGTATAATGAATACATTACTTTTTTCTTTTGCTAAGTGAGGTTTCACGAAGCTGGCATTAATGTCGACGTCGGTAGAATATAGTTAACGTGAACGGTAATCTGGCCCCTTTTAGATTTTTCGATTATAGACTAATATTAACTTAGAACGCAATTTCACTTTATAACGAAGATAAATATTAATAAACCACAGGAAGTAAATTTAATATAAACTTGTATGTTAATGTAGAATTTTACTACCTTTTTGGTTTAGTAGTTAGTTTTTTACCTTCTTGTTTGGTAATTAGATTTTTTAATCTTTATTAAAAAAAAAAAAAAAAAAAAA
>NT_176682.1:1103206-1169784 GCF_000188095.3 Bombus impatiens | reverse complement strand
TTGTTAATTTATTTTTTTTTTTTTTTTTTTGTTTTTGTTTTTTTTTTTTTTTTTTTTTTTTTTATTTTTTTTTTTTTTATTTATAAAAAAAAAAAAAAAAAAAAAAAACGACAGTATCGTATATTAAATTTATAAATTGCATTTAAGAAAAAATTGTATTATAATGGAAAACAGGATTCTGTTTGAAAAAATAACGAATGTAGGCAGAAATCATATACTGGAAGCGTTAAATAAAGTAGATTTCACGAGCACAGTAGGGAACATTTTACGAGCCACGTAAAGGCGAAGCGTTAATCTGTGATCCGTTTGAAATCGAACTATTGATGTACATACCTTTTAGAACCGTGATATGGTCTCCCAAGGGAACCAGCAAATGAAAGGGGCCGAATGGAACTCGGTCGTGGAATGTCCTATCAAATGACGTTTGCAATTAATCGGGTTACCAGGGTTGTCCAGAGCCCAGCTATCGCTCTTAATTCAAACCTTCTATTGGATCATCGGAATCTGTTTGTCGTGTCCGATGCGTTCCAAACGGTAATTAAGGCTAATGAACTATATCGCAGATTTTTTGCCATGAAGAAAGGACATTTATAATTAAAATAATTGGAATTCAAGAAATTTCTGTACTGAGATTTTTTCTACGTCGAAGCTAGATAAAATAATGGCGACCGCGTTACGGATTTTTATGTAAATTTATATTTCTATAAGCAGAATTAATGAAATATAAAAATATTGTAAGTATTTGGATGTTGCGTATACTTTTGCAAACTAATTTTTGTCATAAATATTTGACGAATGTAGAAGTATAAAATATTTGTTAAATGTAGCAAATTGTATTTTTCAAAATTGCACTGTTTGATTTTTATCCGCTGTATCTTAACTAAAGTAGCAGTATTGATATTTAAATAACCTTGCAACGTTAAAATTTACATCTTTTCGCCATTGTGACAAGTTCTTGTTTGTACATCGACTGTTACATACAGTACGTATGCATTCCTCGTGGATATGACATGTACATTTCAAGCTCAGATAGATAGTCTTATTGACAAGTCGACCAAAGTTCTTCCACGCCGGAAATAGAGTTGTCTGCGTACGTCTTCCTTCCCCTACCTCATCACGCACCACCCCAAACTATTCCAACTGTCGTAATAACATTGTAAAACTAAAGATGGCATTGCTGTTTCTCCCAGACTCTATAAAAGTCCAACCAATCTTACACTGTTTCATACAAATAACGTGTTGAAAATGACAACGTGAGTTCGCGCTCGCCATCCATGTGCAGACGCGCTAGTTACAATAAATAGTAACTAGAAAATAGTTCTAGATATAATCGATAGATGTAATCGATAGGTTTAACATGTTCTTTTGTTTTTATCCCTAGACCATGTAAGAAAGTGCAATAAAGGTTTTTCAGCTCAGAACGGTGTGATAGATTTATTCAAAGAATCCTATCTCTAACATAACAGGTACAAAGTTAAAGTAATCCTTTCAAAAAAAATAATTATTTAATAAAAACGTATGCAAATAAATTTATAAAATTTTGCCGTTTGTAAAAATGCAGGGTAGTCTATTCTCAACATCTTTTTTTTTTTACGAATAACACAGTTGATTCTGTTTTATTGAAAACGATAAAATTTTTATTGGAAAAGGAAAGTTTAGTCTTCGTTAAATCATATTGAAATTTTTGATTTGTAGGAGTACGTGAATCGATATCATGGACAGAAGATGGGCTCTCTGGAGCCACACGTATTCGCGTTGGCGGAAGCAGCGTACAGGTCTCTCCAGGACACGGAGAGCAATCAATCCTGCGTGATATCGGGAGAAAGTGGCGCTGGCAAGACGGAAACCACGAAATTCATCTTGCAATACCTTTGCTCGGTGACCAGCAATGTGGACACATGGGTGGAACAACAAATTCTAGAGGCGAACACCATCCTCGAAGCTTTCGGTAATTAACTTATTCCCCTTAATAACTAGTTTCGTCGCCGTTGATTATATTTTCTAACAGTTTACGGCCTGTCCTTAATTTTCTAGGAATTTTTCGCCTGTCACGCCAACACGAAAGCTTTGTCTCTTATAAAAATAATTAAAAGCTAATTACATCTCTCTTTTCTTCTTTTTTTTTTTTTTTGTTAATAATGGAAAGTTACCTTATATTAAATTAGAACTAATTAATATCCCAGGATCTTTGTAAAGTTTAAAAATAACCAGTTACAAAATATCAATTGCAAAATACAAACAACATTATAGAAGTTAGAATTATTTATTAATTGAGGAGTTAATCTGGAGAAAAGGATCTATGATAAATATACGTGAAGGTGTCAAGTGTGTTTTCTAATAAAATATTACACGAATTATTATGGAATTTCTCAATTATTACGAATATTACAAAATCAGAATTAACAATTCTGTCGCAATTTTTCCTCTTAGAAGCACTTTTCTCAAGAAATTTCTCAGTCGTTGGTTATTAAATATTATTTCCAGTAATTAAGAAAAAATTGCATGTTTTACTTTCTTTCAATTGGAAACTTTGAAAATGATTTCGAATAAAAAGAAATGGAAGGGCTTCGTTGAAAGCATAGATTTGTCGCGAAATTGTTTGCTGGATACTTTTCATAAAAGTCGCCGAAGAAAAGGCAAGCCTTTTTTCTCGAGGTTTTCTCTTGTTCCAAAGGCAACGCTCGAAAATAGAAACGGGAAGACTTTTATGAAATGGATCGATGAACGTTATTCCTAATGGCATTTAAAAATAAAGGGGATTCATTACTCGGAGTCAAGAGGCCGAGATCGAGTCAGGTGTGAAATGTAAAAGCGCGAGGGGTAGAAACTGGGTCACGAGAGGCAAAAGATTTAAGGGGGTATCATAAAAATTGTACCGTTTACTTTTGTATCTCGGCAAAATGCGCTACCAAACACTGCAGGAATACTTCGTTGTGAAAATGTTTTCTGTCGTCGCGTTTTATTCTATCAATATTAAAAGGCTAGACTTTCTCCTATAACTGTCTCACACTGATTTAAAATTTACAAATAATTATTTCTGTATATATATCTCATGTTTATTTATTTTTTAAATTTCTTATCTTTTCTTTAATCGCTCTTCACAATGGGTATATGAAAATTGTCCTAAATTTGACATTTTATCAAGTTTAGTATTTTAATACCACAAAATATGATTATCCTATATTTAATATTTTACAGAGTTTAATCATTCAAAACTACAGAATGTGATTATTCTAAATTTGATAATTTATGAAATTTAATATTTTCGAACTACAGACTAAAATCATCCAAAATTTAATATATTAAATAATTATCCTATAATGTCTTTATATATTGTAGTCTTTCTTTACGAGAATATAATTATTTTCATTTTCAAAAAATATTATACAGGAAACGCGAAGACAGTAAGGAACGACAACAGCTCCCGGTTTGGCAAGTTTATGCAGGTGTGCTTCGACAGTAAGTGGATGATCAAGGGCTGTATCATCCAAGATTACTTGCTTGAGCAGAGCCGTATAACTTTTCAAAGTAGCGGAGAAAGGAATTACCATGTGTTCTATCAGCTGGTCGAAGCTGGAACCAGAGACGAGGAATTCGCGGAACAATATAAACTGATGCCAGCAAGCCACTACAAGTATTTGAATCAGTCTGGTTGTGTGAAGATCGATGGAATCTCCGACTGCAAGAAACTCGATGCTCTTAGGCTTGCGTTTAACGTGCTACAGGTAATTAGTCGGTACACACAGGGTGGTATCATCAAAGGATATGATTTATTGGTGTTAATAGTTTGTACAAACAGTTCCATATAGATGAAAAGTTAAGAATTTCTCTGCTTAATTCTCTCAGAATAGAATTTACGTTCAGTCTGTCAGAAAATTATTTTTTACTCGTTATTAATGATAGAATATTTATTTATAATATGAGCAATAGAAAATTTATCATAACAGTCTAGAATTCTTTGATGTTTTCTTCTATTAGTCAAACAAATAATTAGAACAATTACTTTTAAACAAAGTAAGCAGTTCAAATATTTATTAAATATTTGTTTTCCGTTAAAATACATAATTAGTACATCTCTTATTTTTATGACAGTAATAATTTAATTTTCTTATTATTACATTTATAACTGTATTATCGTCATTTTTTCTGATTGTTATAACAATTTAAATATTTGAATAACTAAAGAACATCCTAAAACCTTAAAATACGTGTAATACATTCCCATATAATATTTCTTTTTGTTATTTCATTTCTCCTTCTTCCCTCTACAAATTGCTTCAGTAACGAGGACTTATTTTATCCTTAGCCGCGACTGACTGGCACTTTCGTTTTTGTAGGTCGCGCCGGAAATGTGCGAGGGTATTTTCAGAGTCCTGTCTGCCATTCTTTGGTTGGGCAATTTGAGCTTCGAGGACGTGGATGGCGAAAGATGCGAACTAACTAAAGAAGACCTTGACATCGTTGGTACGGTTGCTCCTTTGCTCGGGCTGCAGGTTGAGGATCTCACCAAAGTGGTGCTTATACGACAGATAAACGTCCGCGGAAATATCACCGAGATACCATTGAAGGTTCAAGAAGCCCGTGAAAACAGGCATGCGATGGCAAAAGCATTGTACTCGAGAACGTTCGCCTGGTTAATCAATCATATAAACAATTGCACGAATCCTGGCCAGGACAGCTCCAGATTTCTTGGTGTTTTGGATATATTTGGCTTCGAGAACTTTGCCGTCAACAGCTTCGAGCAACTGTGTATCAATTACACGAACGAGAAGCTGCATAAGTTTTTCAATCACTACGTGTTCGCGCTGGAACAGGAACTAGTAAGTCGTTTCTAAGCTTTCTTGTTTTCCTATATACTTAGTCAGCTGTGTGACACGATTAACGATCGTGTCACATGATAGGGTGAGATAATGGGTTTGTTACGTAACCGTTAAGGTAACATTATATTGACCTCGATGTCAAAGGTGCAGTAAGATAATTCAGTTGAATTCTTAGGAATTTTTTATCTGTAATATTTAACATTAAACTGAAGATATATTAGATGTAGGTTTCTGAGAACGTGAGTTTCTGTAGGGTTTAAAATTAACTAGTTCCAAACTTCACTAGATGCCAGTCGTCTTTCTGTATTAATTGAATTGAATACTTCTATATTTTTTCATGTAATACTTAGAAATACACCACAAAGATATATTATACATGTTACCTAGTTTCAAGTTATCTACTCAAATGCATGTAATACATTGTCATTAACACTTCACCTGAATATAGTCGAGGGTTAATGATAAAAATAAACTGGTTGCAAAGTTGACTAGTTGACACTTGTCCTTCCATGTCGGCTGTCGTAACACGTGAAACGTTTTGAATTTCAGTATCGACAGGAAGAGATCCAATACTCCCATATCACCTTCACTGACAACACCATGTGCCTGGAATTAATCGAGAAACCTCCACGATGTGTTCTTAAATTACTGACCGAGCAGTGCCATATGCCGAAAGGCTCGGACCTAGCTTACCTGACCAATTTGCATGCAGAATTCGAGAATCATCCTTGCTACGTGAAAGGAGACGATAGGCGAAAATGGGAGAAAGAATTTGGAGTGAAACACTACGCTGGATGCGTTACTTACGCAGTCGAAGGATTTGTCGATAAGAATCGAGATGTACAACAAGATGTGTTCTTCGATTTCATGTCTAGGAGCACAAATGAATTTGTTCAAGAAATCACAGTTTATCAGGATCTTCTGGGATGCACGGTAGCTCGTGCAAGTGGAAATGCAACTACCATGTCTCGTGGAACATCCAAGGGAAAACCAACCCTCTGTGATTCCTTCAGACATCAATTGCAGGCTCTGGTCGATGTTCTTCAAGCTACCACACCCTGGTACGCTAGATGCATCAAGCCAAATATGCAAAAAGTGTCGAATCACTATGACGAGAAGCTGGTTCTGGACCAGCTGAAATATTTAGGCATGTTAGATATTATTAGAATCAGGAAGGAAGGCTTTCCTATACACATGCCCTTCCACGACTTTATAGCGAGATATCGTTGTTTAGATAAAGCACGTTTATCACGTTCTTATAACGAGAAAGAGGCTGTTAGGTGCTTAATCAGTAGTCAGGGTATCCCTGAAACTGAATGGCAAATAGGCAAAACTAAAGTGTTTTTAAGAAGCTATGTACACGAGCCACTGGAAGATTGTAGAAATCAAATGGTTACCAGTAACGCTATGATGATACAGAAAATATGGAGAGGCTACGTAGTTCGACGAGGTAAGTTATTTTCAATTTTAATTTTTCATAATATATTTCTTATCTTATTTTTGAACTAAAGAGAATTTGAATTTTTCCAGAGTATAAACGCGTGAGAGACGCTGCACTGAAAGTGCAACATGCATACCGAGGCTGGAAACTGAGAATAATGTTCATCAGAAAACGAAGAGCAGCCATTGTGATACAGAGTCATCTGCGTGGCGTATTCGCAAGGGAGGTTGCGGCTGCTTTGAGAGAAATGAGACGAGTAGACGAAGAGATGAGGAAGAGGGAGAGATTGGAAGAGGAGAGAAGATTGATGGAGGATAAGAAGGCTCTGGAAGAAAGTCAAAGGTATAACGATATATTATCTTAAAACTGTATGATAAAAGGACGTCTATTCCAGTATACAAACTGCCGTGACGATCATATAGGACTGTTGTTCGTTTGTGTGTTAATAGTATGTCCATTTGTGTCCTTTATAGCGCACAGTACAATGGTATTGTCGGGATGGAACCCGGGTAAGTTCGTATGACGTGTCGGTAGTTCGAATGGCGAATTAAAAATCCTTACGGCATGACGAGAATTCACTAAGAATAATTGCTTTTAACATAGATGCAGCGTTTAGTACCACAAAATACATACACATACACCGGCACCTGGCTAATTTGTGCGCTTAAGAAATTAAAATACTTGCATTGAATTTTATTTCGCTATTTTCATATATGTGCTATTCCATTTTACAGAAAAGCGCAAGAAGAGATCGCTGCATTGTCGCAGATGGCGGAGCAAATGAATTCTAAAATGGCTGCCTCAGATTTGCAGTCTGTAGACTTGGACAATCTATTTTCATTTTTATCCGACGTGCAATCGACGAAGGGTAATCAGATAATTGAAGAAATTGGTGAACAAATGGATGCATTGGTCGAAGACCTCGATGTGGAACTGGAGACTGTAATTCAGCAAGAAATGGAGTTAAATTCAAAAGCGGAATCTAAAGCAAATACTCCAAATGGGCAAGAAGCTACCTCGCCATTGCAACAATCATCACAGCAGCAGCAGCAACAGCAAAGGATACCTTGTCCAAACACTGGCAAACTCGGTCAGCCGAGTCTTCCAGAGCCCACTGAACCTCCTCCACCTCCGCCACCTCCTGCTTCAGCTTTAACGATGAACGGTGGCGATTCCTCTATTGATAATGGAGAGCCTATCTACGAGTCTGTTTTACCTCGTGAAGAGAACAGTCCTAGCAGTCCAATTTTAGTCAATGGAAATTCTGGATCATTAGTTAACGGTGAATCCTGTGGTTCACCTCCACCTGCACCAAATAACAAAGTCATTAAAGAACCGATTGCTGGTAGCCCTCCATCGAGACCGGAATCTAGAAACTCAAATAGTCTCCATTTATTGCACCATAATCACCACCAACCGGTACCACAACAGCAACAGAATGGTCATGATCAACAACAACAGCAGGTGCAGCAATCTCAACAACCACCTGTGGAGAGAGAACAGAGACGCAAATGCAGAGTGGAGCGTAAACTTCAAGAATTGGAGGACAAGAAAGAGCCTGATAACGAAGTTACTTATCATGATATCGTAGAATTTGCGCAAAATTATTTCAATAGCCACGAAAGATCACCCGAGGGTACAATCATGGCTACGCTCACTAGAAAATCACGTGGCAAGAGCGTAGAATTCATCCCAAAGTATGAAATGGTTACCTACTACAAAGGTTCTACTATACCGAATTCTCACATTCATATGTACGACCCTGATAACGTTAATGTGGCTTGTTCTGTCTTCAGGGTAAGTAATTATTTGTACAGATTATTTTCTTTGTTAATTAACATTGAAAGTAATGTTTTTTCTTAATCTTTAGGATCTTTGTAAGTATATAAGAGGAGAGATGAAACTAGATCAGGAAATTGCAACTATTCAAAGTATAATAGGTTATGGTATTGAGCGTGAAGAATTAAGAGATGAAATTTTCGTCCAATGTATGCGACAAGCAACTAACAATCCTAACCCAGAATGGGCTGAACGAGTCTGGTTATTGCTCTGTTTGGCTATAGTTGCTTTTCAACCTAGTAAACTACTGTACAAGTATTTCGTGTCTTTCTTGCGAAAGAATTTGGCTCTCGAGGGCAAACTACGGCAATACGTTCAGTGGTGCGTGGATAATTGTAAAAATATGAAAGTTTCCTGTAGACAACATCCACCGTCGACGGTAGAGATTGCGGCTATGAGGCGACTAGGCACGATAGTTTGTCGATTCTTCTTTTTGGATGGAAGAACTAAAGCAATCGATGTGCATCCAACTGATACTGCTTCCGATGCTGTTGCTAAGTTAGGTGAAAAATTGGGTCTCAGGTCTTTAGAAGGTTGGGCAATTTACCAAAGTAGACCGGATGGCGAAGAACATGTTCGAGCGCATGATTATCTATATGATGTTATAGCTGCTTGGGAAATGTAAATTTTCATTGATTACTATTATCGATTAATAAACTACGAATATTTATGCAGTTATATCAAAGTTCATTATACTTAATTTTACATTGATAACTTGTCTTATTATATTTTACTTTTTTCAGGAAACAATGCAAATTAAACACAGCACAATCAACATTTTCAACACTTCGTCGTGGAAATAATGCTACTTTAGGGAGTGGCGATAATCGATTCGTTTTCAAACGAAGGCTTTTCCGAAATACCCGAGAAATATCCCAAGATCCCGTCGAGGTGAACATGCTGTACGCTCAAGCTGTATATAACGTTGTGAAGGTAAACTAGAGAGGGAAAAAATCAAATTATTGATCTTATCTTGTTTCTTGTAAACGTCCTATTCTCTCTTTTGTCATTTTTTCAGTGCGACGATTTCCCGGTATCGGAAAAGGTCGCGCTCCAATTGGCGGGCTTACAAGCGCAAGTCGCCTTGGGCGATCCAAAAGATAACGATCGGCTGGATTACTACAGCGAGGTGGATAGTTTTTTGCCTTATCGAATCAGCCGTGCTCGAGGCGACGATGTTTGGGTGCCAATCATAGCGCAGGCACACAGACAGTATGGCGCCGGTCGCAAAGAATTGGCAGCCAAGGTGTTGTATTTATCTTGCGTGATGCAATACCCTCTCTACGGTACGACTATGTTCAACGTAACTTATCGTGGTTATTGGTCGTATGGCAATCAACTAATCTTGGGTATAAACTGCGATGGATTGATGCTGATCAAGCCGGATGATAAATTTGTCTTATCGGAGTATCGTTATCAGGATGTGGAAAGCATCATGCTAGACCCAAGTGACTCTTTCATAACACTGTCTCTTCTACGTCACAATCCCGACAGCTCGCACAAGTGTTTTGTTTTTGAAACGCCACAGAAGAACGAGATAGGTAGTCTGATCGTTAGTTACTGTCCAGCATTGGCAGGCTGGATCACGGAAAACGAGGTTCCTACTAAGAAGCTCAAGTGTATTACCAACGAGGATCGTATTAGGCTCTATCATAACTTAGTCAATTGCCGAAGAACACTAGTGGACGCGGAGATATTGAGAAAACCTCAAGACTCTGGTGGTGGTTTTCTAAGAAACACTTTGCGAAGATTGTCTAAGCACAAGATAGAGAAACTTAGGCAAGAACATGGTAGCGCGACTGATCATGGTGAAACCTATAAAGGATTTCCTTATGCCTATTGGGCATTCAGCAGACAAACTATACCTCAGAGTCTCTCAAAACTACCCGATCCGGATGAACAGATGGCTCTTAGTGTATTCCAATTAATTTTAACTTACGCTGGATTAGGACAAAACGGAGATACGGTTCGTAGGGTAGAAGATGAACACGTAAACTTGATACAAACCGTGATGGAACGTTGTATAAGAAAGGAGAATCTCTTAGGTGAACTGTATCTTCAATTGATTAAACAAACGACAGATCACCCTGATCCTAATAGTCGAGTCAATCTCAGGCATTGGGCGTTACTTTCTTTGGCCTGTTCAGTTATTCTACCTCCACAGAAAGTAATTCGAAAGTATCTGATAGCGCATTTGAAACGATGCGCTAGTGATTACGTTACGGAGGAGGGAAAATACGCCAGATTTGCTGAAAAGTGCCTTTACAAGACGCAGGGCACGAGAAGAAGACAATGGCCGCCGAGCAGAGAAGAAATAATGTGCACGATTAATCGCAGGCCTATTTATGCGAGATTCCATTTCATGGATGGACAATATCATGCTGTTGAATTTCATCCTTCAGCAACAGCTAGAGACGTTATGGAGATTATCAAGACTAAGATTGGTTTAGAAGAAACTGCCATGGGTAATCGAAGTTAAATTAAATTTGTTATTTCTTTTAATTGTTAAATGGCTTGTAAATATTTATAATTCAATTGGGATTTATAGGTTATGCCATTTATGAAGTCTTAGGACCGACCGAAAGAGCATTGATACCAGAAGAAAAGATTGCCGATGTGATGTCGAAATGGGAGCGTTACAGAACGGCGAACGCACAACAGAATCAATCGCAAAGAAAGCACGCACATCATTTCTTCTTATTTAAGAAACATTTGTTCCTTGATCAGTACATGAATCTCGATGATCCGGTGGAGAAAGAGTTACTTTATCATCAAGTACTGCATGATTTACGCGCTGATCGATTTCCTATTACTGAGAAAGAAGCTGTAAATAATTATTCTTTTTTTATTATCCGTTAAAATCCAATAAATTATGGTATAGATTATCTAAATTTATAATCTGTTTTTAGATGATGCTGACAGCGTTACAAGCGCAATTAGAACTAGGTGATTGTGAAGACGCTGTATCGGATCACGATTACCGAACTATATCAAGTCACTGCCTTCCACCAAGACTGGTTCCAAGTTTATGCATTGAAGGAGTACTTCAACACCATCAATCACTACGTGGAATGACACCGCCCGAAGCGAAGAAGGCGTTCCTGAATTTAATTCAATCGTGGCCGCTTCATAGGGCTACGATATTCGATGTCATGCAATCATTTACTTCGAATTGGCCACGTGTTCTGTGGTTGGCCGTCGACCAGCAAGGTCTTCACCTTTTGGAGCATCGTTCCAGAAACACTCTCTGTACCTACGAATATAGCAGTATTCTCAGTTATAGTCCAGCTGTTAGTTGTTTGATGATTATCACTGGTACTGATAAGAAGCAGAGCAAAGTTATCCTTACGACATCTCAGGTAATTCTTTTTGTTTAAGAATTCATATTATAGTGCACAAATTTTATATTGAATAATAATTATTTTTAGAGTGTTAAAACATTTTCTTTAACTGCGTAATTATTATTTACTGATATTACCATCATTTCATTTGCAGGCACACCAAATTGCGAACTTAATTCGCGAATACATGGATGTTCTTCAATCACCACCGGAAGTACCGAAAAGAGAATCGGCAATAGCCCAACAAATAGCGCAGCAACCGATTCAACAACCATCGACAAATCTTACGGCTCCTGCCGGTGGTCGTAAATCTCGACCCGCTTCGGTATTACACAGAGGTGCTCCAGTGATACAATCGCAAGCTAGTTAAAAAGTTAGGTAACTTATTAGATGCGATACTTCTCCTCAACCTCATACCTTAATCTTTATCTCACACACACACACATATACACGTATATACATATATGTATAATATATATATGTATATATATATATATATATATATACATATATATATTATACATATATGTATATACGTGTATATGTGTGTGTGTGTGAGATAAAGATTAAGGTATGAGGTTGAGGAGAAGTATCGCATCTAATAAGTTACCTATATATATATATATATATATATATACACACACACACACACACACATCTTTATTCCTTTATTATACTTATTTAACATACATTTAATTTAATTTTAACTACAATTTTAATTCATTTCAATTTACATAATTCTATATTACTTATTCATTAATTCGTTTTTATATTCTTTCGATATCTCTATTCGAATTTATTATTTAATTAGTGTGAATTAAACAATATAGTTTCAGTATCAGGTTGTAGCGAGAAAATGTCTCTATAGTTATTAATGCTTTATCGGCAAGGCCTATAAGGCGACGAATAAAGTCTCGTCGCGACGAGACAGCACTAGCCTAGAAATACTTCTTTCTTCCAGTATTTATTCGATTAGCTTAGAGCTCGAGAGACATTACAAGAAAATAGCTGCTGCCGCGGAGAGAGTAGATTAGAGAATGGATCAACAAATAACTGCCATTTTACGATTTACAAAAAAACAAGTAATTAGAAAGCTGTCGAAGACTTCTATTTCTATTTTGTCAGTCATTGTCGTTGCCTTTTTTACGAGCGATTGTCAATGTTTTTTATACAGTGTTTTTTGCAGAATAATATGACACAAGATTAAGAAAGTCGATGATTATCGAATCAACCATTAAATTTTAATGCGATCAACGGTATTACATTTTTGGCATATCATTTTTTGTATCGTTCGACGAAGGGTGATTGGATACTTTTTATATCTATTTTAATTAATATCAGAGACGACCAATTTATTGATTTTATACTTTCAATTCTGTCTCTCTTGTTAATCACTCTATTCAACGATACAATAATATACAAGATTCCATAATATTGCAATCGATGTTAACGTTTCAAATGTTAATCTTGCGCAAAATTTAAATACGATTATATACGTATTATATTTAGACGCAATATTTCACGTAAAATTTTACTCGACGTATATTAATTAATAATACAAAGATATCGTGGTGCCTCGTTAACTGACCACAGAGTTTGCTTCGTTAAATGGCCAACATTATGACTATCAGCTATTACACAGGTAAAATAAATAAATGTGTCAGATCATTTGTATCACATCAGATTTCAATAGAAATGAAAGATATTTGAGATTTCCTAAGAACATACCATTCTCATTAAGTAGCCAAACAAAATGACGTCTGGCCAATTAACGAAACACTACTGTATGAACGACATCTTGGAAAAGGATGATAGTCTCTTTGACTCGTATTTCAGAAGTATTCGAACAAGTTCGAGGATGAAAATCGAATGATAATCTAACATTCATTTTATAGACAATCCTTTCGTGCTATCATCCCTTTTCTCGTAAAGGTTATAATTACGAAGTTAAAATCAAGTATAATGGAAGAAATCGTTTAGGCGGAAGTTTAACAAAGAATCCGTGATTCCGGCGCGATCGCATCGATCGGAAATTGCCACGAAATTGCGTCCAAAGAAATTTCTTTCTTTAATCCAAAAAGATCGCTCGATATCTTGACGTGTAAATATTAAATAAAGAAAAAAATGTTTAAACTTTAAACTAAAAACAATAACAACAGGTTTCAAGCAAAATTCTCCAGTGTTCAGTGATCACATTTCCACGTAAAATTAGATTTACAGCTCACTTATATACAGAAACGATATTATCTAATTGTAATTTAACCCTTTCAAAATAATTTTTAATAATGTAGTGACGAGATTAATATAAAGAATCGAAACTTTTTCAGATCTCTACACTGTTTACAGTTTATAATGTAGAAATATTATTAGTTTTTCGCTAATACATATTACTCTTTTAATAACGAGCAATGGTCATTGCTCGAGTAATAATTACGAAGTCCAGCACCACAGAAAAAAAGATATACACTTTTTACGGGACACAGTCAAGAAAGGGTTAATGTAAACATAAACAAGAAATTTCCTCCAAGAATCTTCTGTCGAACACTGGAGTTCTCAAAAAAAAAATCCTGAGTTTATTCGGACCAAGATTTCGTCACGAGGACTCGAATTATTGTCAGATCCTTATTTACGCGTTAACTCTAGACATACACTCACAAACGAATTCATAGATTTAGAATGATAAATGACAGACAAAGATTTCATTAGGTACAATTAGATTTTTAAGTAATGCATCACTTAGTACATGTGGCTGCACTGGAAGTAGAGGTAGAAATAATTTTAGAGTTGAGAATAACCTTTGTTGCTTCAAATTAAAGTATTTTTTTAATATACATCAATCAATATGTTTCTTATTTCCACAAAATAGATAGCAACGTACTTGTGTCTGAGGATGATTAATTTAAAAGATATCTTAATTATAATGTAAAAAATTTTAAAGTTAAATTTACAATTTCACCGTAGCCATTTGATAAGTTTTAATTTTGTATAGCAAAATTTTTTTCTATCGTCTACTGTTTTAAAGCTATAACTTTGCCCAGTTGCGAAGGAGAACTGTAGTATAAAAAACAAAAGTAATTTCCCCCGATAAACGCGCCATCTAAAAATTGGCGGCAAAACCAATTACATTGCGATCAGACTCAATTACCTATTATAAAATATTGCAAAAAACATTATGTAATGCGTATTTAAGGATCAACTACATAAATTATCGCAAATTGTGAAGGATCGAGAATTCGTCGTGACGAAACGAGAAGTTAGTGTATCCTCTATAATCTGTATTTATTCGAATTTCCTTTCCGGGAGTTTGGCTAAGATTCTACGAGTGCAGAGACAGACTGTGATCCGCTTTGGGTGTCCTTAGTCTTCGAGAGCTGTTTAACGAGTGAGACTTCGTGTTAACTAATTAAAAAAAAAGAGCAGGGAAAGAAGGAAAAAGATAGAGAGAAGGTGAGCACGTGTGAGTGTGTGTGAGAGAGAGAGAGAGAAAGAATAAAAGATGATGTGAATGTGTGAAGAGAACATTGCGAAACGAGGATGTGATTTTCGCGACGCATGCATGATACTTAAGAAAAAAAAAAGAAACGGGGAGAGAAGTACGCGACCCCTGTATGTGTAGCTTAAGCGAAATAAATTATTGGTTGATGATGTTATATTGAAATATTTAAGAACAATCGACACTGTATATACGTATATATAAATAGACACGCATAGACGATACGCACACCGCGAATTACACTCTCAGTTACACATGCAACACGACAGATTGTTGTAAAACTCGGAGAAAATACACGTACAAAGAGAAAGATGGGGAGAGTTACACGCCTACATGTGACGAGAATATACATACTATTATATAAATATAAATATATATATATATGAACATAAATATAAATATAAATATATATATATATATATAGATTATTAAATACTCGAGCTATGTATAAGGATACAATAAAAGAAAGCGAAGCTTTAATATTGCAAATAACAGGAATTTCTGTTTCTTCAAGAATAATTGTTTTATGAATGATTATTGAATTATTCAAATTATTAAAAATCAGATTAATTGGAATATTATAAAAATACGATGGGTAATATTTATATGGTTACAACACAAATCGGCATTAAAAATATATATGAATTATATTGGATTGATAATTGAGCTTAATAAAATTTTAGATGTTTCAAAAGAGTTTCTTGAATAGGTTGTAATCTACACAATTAAAACTACCGTTTCTGATGTATATATACATTTTTTTATTTATTTTGTATACAATAATCAGACAAGTAACAGTATTTGCTTGGGTTCACGATTGCCCATGTATTTGCAACCGATAAACTCTCCGTTAATATATAGACATATATTTGCATTCGATCAGTTAAACGTATTTGATTTATGATTATGACAAGGCAAACACAGCAAGCACAAAGGCAATCGTTCGTACATAAATGTGTTTTTTTCTCAGATATGACAAATTACAATAATTATTATAAATTATGACAAATTAAATAGCTTTCAAAAATAAAAATTAGGACAATTGGAAAGGAAGAAAGTGATAAACATAAATCCTTACATTTAATAACATTCTTATGTTTGCACGCACTATTTTCGGTCATTTAGTTTGTACCCATTAAAATTACTTTTTCCCCTTTTGAGACCTTCTTCCCACGTTTCTAAACGCGTTAAATGTGCTGCAACATTGACGGAAATAATACGTTAACTCTCTTTAGACTGGAACTGGAATGGACGCATGTTTCAACAAAGTATGGCAGATGGAGCTGTCAAAAAACTTGTCTTTAAAAGACGCACTTCTACAGACATGTGTAAAAATGGCCTTAAGATCATTTGAACTTCTGCGCTTACATCGTATTTTTATCTTTGCCATAATGGATCAAAATCGAAGTTTCAGTAATTTACAATACATATCTGTGTGTAAATTGTTTCATTAAAATTTTGGGCAATAAGTAATAAAATCCCTGTTCAATAGAGAATGATATTAAATCATTATTTACAAAAATACGATATCAAAATGGATGCATTTTGGCCAAGATAAAATCAATGTTGTAGCATATAAGAATTATATCAGTTTTTCTGTATTTTTTCTTTTACTATTATTTATGCAGTTCTATTTTTCCTGTAATATTTTTTTGGCACCTGTAATGAAATTAAGAAACATTCCACGAATATTATGAATGAAAATATGTATTATTTAAACAGAATTTTTTAGAAAAAGGAGAAAGAAAATTGTCGCTATTGTATGGACTAAAATTATAATGACAAAAATGAAATTATTCAATTTTGATTAAATAAAAGATCTTTTTCTGGTCAATTTACTTTTTATTTAATATTTTATTTTACTCCATTTTTGTCATTAAAATTATAGCATTATTCATCGATTCCATAGGAATATAGGCATGCCTCAATGCTAACTTTAAAAAATACATAATCAACAGGATGTGCAATTCTTATTTCTTCCATTTTTTCTTTTGTCTCTTTTTGCCCCGTAAATCGTTCATTCACTCCTTTCAAACTAATATTCGACACGTGCACGCAACTGTGTTCATAATACGCACTCTTTTGAATCGCATCCGGTTTCCTAGTTTTCCCAACTATATCGTAAAAATACTTTCTTCGCGTCAAAAACAAAGATTCTCTTACCTGCATAGTTTCTCAACAAATACGAGATAGACTTGGCAGAATAACTTCATCGGGTGCTCGCAATATCAAACAGGTGTTATGATACTTGAAAATACTTTACAACGAAAAAGAAAAATAGAGGTACTTTTTGTTTTACACAGTTGTTAACCCTTTCCACTCGATCACAAAAAAGGAACCGTTTTAAACACGTTACGTAATAAGTTACGGATTTGTTAGTCGATCTTAAAACTTAAAGCGTATCGACCTCAAAATGTATAGGTTAGAAAAAAATTGTGGATGTTCTTTTATATCGATCGTGATTAATCGATTGTATGGGAAATATGAACGTCCAGAAGTTGTTAAGCTCAAAATAAATTGTTCATTATAAGATCTAGTGAATGAAAGAAATTATTATGTAAGTTTCATTTCCACAAATTTCTCGATCTGTGTCAATATGATGATCTTTCTTCAGGTTTAGAAAGAGAAGTATACGCTAGATGGGACTACTTATTTCAATGTCACCTTATACATGACGCAATTCTGATAGTTCAGCGTCGCTTTTTCGCAGCAAGACCTTCAATCGGTATTTCTGGAAATATTGGTCGAGGCCACGAAATATTTCCGGTCACTGCCAAGGACCGAAGGCCATACTTTGAGTAGTTGCAAGTTCATGATAATCGATTTTGTTGGAACAGCGTCTGTTTGGCATCGACCTCGAGTATAATCGCAATGATCAAGTATGTGTGTACAGTTAGAACTTAAGAAATTCCTTCATTACTATACCATACTTTTCACGAATATAATACATAAGAAGAACCAAAAAATTAACCAATCGAAATAAAACGATTTAACAAAGAACAGGTTATACCGTAAACCGTAATAAATTTAATTCCTAATAATGTATCCTCCATTTATTACAGACTTAACCAGTCGTATTGTAGAAACTATTAAAAAATAAACATTCGATCGATATCGTTTCAAAATTACTTTTTATATTTCAATAATCCGATTTGATTACGTAACATACATCGAAAGAAACATCGAGTGCAAAGGGTTTTTGCTTATTATACTATATAGCCTCATATAGGACTCACTGTTTGTCACAAAACACCGAAAGCGTTTTTTCATACAACGTTGCCCTCTCGTCACGCGTTCTCGTTCCCATTTTAGGATGAGAAGCAGATCTTTTTCAACGAGACTGGTAATGTATTTCTGACTCATTTGCACGAAATTAACAACTCAATTAATTTCAACAACACACACTTTCTTCATTGCGTTCAATTTTTTGCATGCATATATATTGTACGTGTGTGTGTTTCTGCAATATTTCATCGTTTATAAGTGTGTCCGCTTTAAACACCCCTCGATAATATATTAAAATATCCCGTCGAAATATTTTAATATATCGGAATACGCGTATTTTAAATGCCGGTCGGTAAATGTGTTTTCTACTACTTCTACAAAGAAGTGCTTACGAGATTCGTCTTGGGAATGCTTCGGTAAAGAAATAGAAAAGAAAACTAAAACCGAGGGAAATAGCGTAGGACTCGTGCAAACGCAAGTAAAATACATTCACAATCGTTCGAATTTACAATACGCACATAACGAATCATCAGCTACGGAGTAATAATCGCGTATAACGCCCGATGTATTTCTAGATCGAATCAAGAATCGATCGAAAATGTTAAGTATCGTTATACGAACAAGGAGAATTCTTACGGTAGCGACTACACCGAGTTTCCTTCTTTCTTTCTTTCTTTTTTTCTTTTATACAGCGAACCGTAAGGATCATTTGTAATATCGAAAAGATAATCGATCAATAAATGAAATATCTTTAATTACCACGGTAATACGATCGAAATCGAGCTAACTTGATTACGCTAATCAGCAGTAGCAATTTTTGCACACGAAATTACCACTCCCCAAGCAACGAGTAACAAGTAACTCATATAGTGAAATCGTTGTATTACCGAGTTAAGTAAAATTATTTTTCAAAAATTATTTACTTAACAACTAACGCAAATATTCTAATTCCTCCTTGTTTCGATCGTAATTCCTTAACGATATCTCGATTCGAGTCACCAATACATCGACAGATATATATTAATATTCAGCACCAGATAATAACACTTCCGTAAATTACTATTAAGACTCACTACGATTAACGATATATAAATACAATCGAGAAATAAATAATGCTCATTTATAACGATCGCTAATACAGCTCTGTCCGCGCATGAACAGGGAACTTCCTTTTAACGAGCTTTTAAACAGCAGGATGTATGCTTGCCAAGTATTTCTCGGTTCCGCTATTCGACTCTTCTGTATCGTATGTTCAAACGATCGATGAACGA
This sequence comes from Bombus impatiens, assembly GCF_000188095.3. Classification (NCBI taxonomy): domain Eukaryota; kingdom Metazoa; phylum Arthropoda; class Insecta; order Hymenoptera; family Apidae; genus Bombus; species Bombus impatiens. The sequence continues at coordinate 1,150,354 of NT_176682.1, read as the reverse complement.
TCCGTTTAACAAACTTGTCGACGAAAAGACAACCATAAAACGAGTAACAAATATTTGTACAATGAACTTTACCATATATGTAATTACAAAGCGGATATGTAAGATGCTCTATCGATAAGGAAGAACAATTCTCAATATACGCGTAAAAAAGTTATTTATCAAAAGATAAAAAGATTCATAAATCTCAATCCACTTTGCAACTCATAAAGACGATACATACTTCCGGGTGAAATTAATTTATAATTTGATTAGAGAACTGTTTCCAAAGCCGATTTCGCGAATTCCCTGCTCGCACGCTTTTCTATCACATTTATAAATTAGACTTCGGACTTTTCAGCTCGGCAACAATCACTGGTGTGTCTTCAACATGGAAATAGGCTTAAGTCAGATAGAATTAGCACGGTCAACAACGCAATAAATCTCATTAGAAAGAAACTGCGACTGGACGTGTAAAACTTCGATTCTCGATGAGTCGTCAACGTCTCGGAGACTTGGCGTTTTCTTACCTTCTTTTGTTTTAATCTTTTTCGTGTTCGTATATTTCGATTAGATAGATCGATTGCGGTTCTAATCAAAATAACAATGATTTTTCGCTCTGAAGCATCGATGCTGACAATCAAAACGCTTAACACTTTGTGCACTATCACGCGTTCATTTTTGCTGTTCTTTTTTAAACCCTTTTTTAATTCCTTAAATGATACTTCTCTTTATGATAAAAATTAATATTACTTTGTAATGATAAATGGTAGAATGGTTGGATGTCGATAATATTTGTAATAACAAGAGCAACGTGTGTTGTTAGTTCACAAGGTGTTAATTGCAACGTATTAATTAGACTTTCTATTCTTAATAACATTATTGTAAAACGTAACTTTTTGGGTTTGAATTTGTGTACATTCCGGAATTCTATAGACTCTAACAGGAAAACTTACAGACGCTGATATATAAATTTTTTTTGTGCGAGGAGATACAACACGCGAAATAATGTTTGACCTATACGAGATGCTCAATCCTCAATCACGCGCGTAAAATGTCCGACGAACGACCAGCTGGGGTACATATAAAAAAATAAATGTTTGTTCCCTAATTGTACGTTTAAACAGCTTGTGTGCATCACATTGGGCGTTGGTCGATCTAACGCATCATTTCTTGCATTTGTGCGCGATTCGGGAATAAAGTAAAATACAAGATTCAATTCGAGTCGGAAGGAAAATAGTGTCGCTATTCCAGTTTCAACGAAACACACATTAGCTCATGTAAAACACTGTACAAAAAGAAGCAATGCATCTTTTGTATTCGTATCTTTTTTCCTTCTGCCTACAGAAAATTCAAACTTAATAGTCATTTCATGGAAAAATCTATCTCTCACTAGAAAGTAAATCTACTTTTACAATAGTCAAACAACAGAAAATGTTTGATGATAAATTCTCTAAAAGAAATCGCTTCTTCTCGCACAGTGTCGCATGTACGATGCATCATTGTGCACGAATACAATTCGTTTCACTATAATGTATGCGCATGTGTATCGTTACATTTATGTACATATCGCACGCACGCACGAACGCTTAGCTTTACAATGACATACAATATATTCTGAAGAGAAGTGAGCAAAATATTTCAAAAATGAAAAAAGAAGTAAAAAAGGAGAGTTTTTGATTGTAAATATCGAAAACGGGGGAAAGAGAGAGTTTTGATGGTCGGCGCGACGTATGAAAGTCGTGTGAAAAGGAAGGATGGCGATTCAGGTAACGAAAGGACACACTCAGAGAGCTTTCATAAATTCTACGATCGTTAACGACAATGATACGGTCAACATATACATATACGTAGGTACGCTCGCTATGAAAATTCAACGACACATTTGTTTTAATACAATTGTAACACAGCGATTGCTACTCCTTCGCGCATCGAAATTCTCCATCCTGCCTTCGCTCGTTTCTTCCTCTTTTTCACTTTTTCTTCTTTTTTTTTTTTTTTTGCTTTCCAATCATACGGACGGCTACTTTCGTCAGAGGATAAAACTCTCTCGATTATGTATGTATCTTTTGAGGAAGTAAATTTATCTGCAGCCTTCGGCTGATTGCTCGTTCGTTTGTGAAAACGGATCTTTTGTGCCACCGGGGGTTAACGAATTTATCTAAAAACGGGCCTTCACACTGTCGAATATGTTCCTCGTGTGTTCGATGAAACAGTGTAAGTAATTCAAACGCATAGACCATCTCTCATTTTCATTTTGCTTCGTGTGAACTGAAATGCCTACACCTTTGGTCAAATTTAAGAATATTACATTTCCAAATATGTGATGTTACGTGAGTACGTAGCTCCACGCTTAGCTCCACGCTTACACTTATGTACACGTAGAAAGTAAAGTTTTATGAGGCATTGAGAATTCGATCGAATCGAATCGATCGCTGCTAATCGTTCACGATTTAATCGAATAACAGCTGTTACCGGCTGTCCCTTGGTACAATCAGAGAATCCGTTTCGTTTGCATCTCCAACGTAATTTCTATTCTGTCCCGTACCTAGAGTTATATTCACACGATTTTACAGCCCTATTATTAATAATAGTACTATTATTACAAAGTTATATCAGATATGACGATTGCTTAACACACACGAAAGAGGAGCCGGTGATTGATCGCGAGTTTCAAAAGGCTTTCACGAAGTATCTTGCTGTCATTCCATTTTTAGAATATCTTTACCCAACACTGTGCACAGACGATATTTAGTTTACGACATTACAGAGTTTATGATCTTGGTATCATCTTTTTTTTTGCAGATGCTTTCTTTCATATTTTTTTTTATTCGTTTTGTTCATTTTTGTATGGCATTCCCGATATCTTTCAGACCCAGGATAAAATCCACGATGTTCGTTCGTTTTCAGCGACGTTGGTCCCTTTTTTTATTATTTTCTTTTTTGTAACTTCTTTTTTTTTTCCTTCCGCGATTTCTAGAAGGTCGTCATCGTTGCAGCAACCATCCCGCGTTCCCATGAACAGAAAAGCAAACCAAGATCGTTGAAACAGAAAGAAAAATGACGGATTTTAACATAGGTCTGAAGGAACATAAAGAATATGACGTATTCCTAATATGATACTTCCTATTTATGTAGTACGTATATATATTTATAAATATATACATTTCTATTCTTTTTTTGTTCGTATACATACACACACACACATATATATATGCGGGTATGTATGCTTTTTATATATATATATATAATTATATATATATAATAATAAATATATATATAATATATATATATAATTTCTGTAAATTACATCCTAAAAAGGAAAGGGGTACCACAGTTGATAGTTACGTGTGACCCTACTTAGCGCTCTATATTGCAACAATATTTTAGTTTTCTTTTATCATCTTAATTTATGCAACATATAATATATATATTTATAATTTATATATATATATATGTATATATCACTTCATTCGCTCTTTACGTATGTTAACTTGACACGTCAAAAAAATACGCGGTTTTACCTCCTGTTGGCTTATAATCTCGCGTATACATCGATAAATTAACGTCTTTCCTCGTTTTTTTAACGAATATACGGCACGTGATATCCGGTGTACGGTCACGTGCGTACGCATACAGTATTAAAACGAAGCGAGTGGAACGTTTCATCGATAACGCATAACTTTTTCTTTTTTTTTCTCCCCCCCAATATCCCTTTTTCCCTATTTTAATACGATTGACTAGCGGTTACAAAAATCTCACGGCAAAAATTGTTTATGGGGTTAGGTTAGAGTGTCGGCGCCTGACAAGAGTACTATCGTCTGCAACATGCTACTGTAAATTTTTTACTATATATATATATAAGTATGTATATACTTATACATATTTACCATTATATTCTTTCTTTTTTTTTTGTTCTTTTATGTACTCTGATTTTTGCTTATTTCACTCCCCTTTCTTTGTTTTTTTAGCCCAGCCGATTTTAAAATACATTGCTTATACGCCATGGAATCGATGACGATAGTTCTCTTCGATAATCGAAAGAAATATATATACAACGGAAATTATAATCTTAATAGTTACATACCCGTTAAATTGTGCAACGTGAATCGTTAAACTCTGTAATTTACACACACGTAAAGATACTCTGGCTTTTTCTCTCCTCTGTTACATGACGATAAAAAATATAAACAATTCGTTATACGATATAAGCTAGATCTTGCGAAGCACAATCATTAGAAAAGCTTACGCATGCGCACTAAAACAAGGACCATATAAAGTGTAGAAATTAAGTAGAAAAAAAGTTATTCCGATTCGATCGCTGTAAATACAAAAAAAAAGATAAAACCTAAGGACGAAAGGTTCCGATAAAAAAATGTCTGAAAAAATTGATGTACTTAACGAGAAACTAAAAAAATATATATTTACTTTTCGCTAATTAGCTAGCAACCTTAACATTCAGCTATTAACGTGGCCTGGTCGTGTACGATATCTCAAGAATACTTGTATGATATTGAAAAACATAAATACTGTAAAACGATGTAACATTAGAATAAATGAAACGCCACACGTTCTCTTTAACCAAAAAAAAAACATACAATGTTTAACTTAAAAAAAAAGAGATTAACATCTTTGTCAGCTCGATGATCGTTGCAACAATAACAACAGTATAAACAGTACGTTTCGATAATTTGTTTTTTCTTTCAAACATATTCTTTCTTCCCACACAATGAATGAGATTTCAACTTTGATTATTCGATAAGTCTTTCAACGAATATTACTTTTTCATTTAAATCTCGACGGATCAGAATTCGTAACATTTTATGGTACGGTGTAATCGTACACCGGTGTACGATTGTGACGTACTTATAAATCACCAATGGCTTACTTTCTATGCAATTAAAGTCGAAAGAAACCTTTGGATAATCGATTAACCCCGCTCGACGTATCGATGTGTTTAGGACGGCAATCGTTGCATTCTCTCGTCTGATTCGCGCCATTTTCAACGACCATCGAGAATCTATCGTTCTGACAAAAACGATATATACAACCGAAAGAGATATATCGCGATATGACTATCGATAATACGACGCGGAGTGCTGAAAATCTTCTTTCTAATGTACCGGACATAAGACTAAAAAGAAACTCGCTTTACTACGCCTAGACGATACAGTGTTTGTTTTCTTTCTTTTTTTTGTTTTCTTTTTTTAGACGTACGGATATTTGTTACGCGGTAACTCTACACGTAACAATAGGTACATGGTATAGCAGTAATTTTTTGTTCGAATAACGCACGAAACCGTCTTTTTTTTAAGCGTAGGCCGGACTAACTCGTCTCTTTTGAATTTAAACATATCCTTTTCCGTAGCTCGATACATCGAGCCAGACACCTTTTCTCGATATTCTCGTTCTGACTAGATTTACGATAAGTGCACGAACGCAGATGAATCAAGTACAGATCCTTGTCAATCGGACAGTTTTTTTTAAGTTATCTTAAACACAATTCCCTTTCTTAGAAACAATAGAAATTCCTATTGGATCATTTATGAAATTTAATACATATTTAAAAACTAAGAATTAAATTCTAAGAAATTGATATTATGTATAATAAATAATAAATTTAATTTTTATGACAGTTTGCCAACGACAAGGATATAGCACTCTGAATTTAGTACACGGAGAACATTATCGATTCATCGGTCGATACATCAATAGGATACTATATTCACTGGTCAATAATTATTGCTATGCAAGCAAAAGCTGTAAAAAGATACGATCAGCTACATTTACATGCGAACGATCATTATTTCGTGTCAATGGCTGCGAGTACAACGTTGCTTTCATAAAAGCGACGTCGTACGTGTATATATCTTACGATAGGTGATTTCTCCTTGAAATGGTAATATTCATCTCGTACATCGTTAATTTCTAAGATCGTGCGTTGAGTACACGACAGGTGCCGTAACTTAGAACATCATTTTGTTCACAATTCGATTGTGTCGGTGCCGCGGCTCTCGAACTTCAAGTTCTGTACAAAATCGAAGCACGTAGAGGGCAGCACGTGATTTAAAGGTACTCTACCAATGAATTTTTTTATGACATTTTTTGTTTTTAAATGAACCTAAATATCTACGGAGTCCATAAAAATGTACGAGTATGACACGACGACAATGATCACGACACTGAGTAACGCGTTTCTGGTCATACAATAAGCCATTTGAATAGAATCTGGGGGCTGTCTGTTATCCAGTGGCTCATTGTTAGACAGTACGCTAAAATATTTTTTTCTGTTTTTCTTTTTTTTTAGTTTTGCTCTGCACTACTGCACGATTTCACCGCAGTTGTCCTTTTTTCTGAATTTATAATCACTAAAACATATTATCGACTAATTGTTACGGTCTATCGTTACTATTTATCAATTAAACTTTTCTCATTAAAACTATCAACGACGATTGAAGTTTACACCAAAGATTGAAGTCGGATCGATATGAGATTGTGATTCATTCGCGATCTTACCCTCGTTAATTCGTTCTGCGAGGTTTCTACGGAAAGTCTGAACGAAATCTTTGGTATAAACTCGACGGCACAAAACGGTGGACTACGTGCCCCAAATATTAGAGTATTTTCTGTTCACTTGTTAAAACACGAGAAATTTGTCTCTCATTTATGTATCTCGAATTAATTTATCCTTATTAGCCGTTAGGACCGACAACGATACTTAACTCGATATAACATTCACTGGTTTCTTTCTTCCCTTTCTTTTTTTTTTACGCATTTCAACGTTCTTATGGTACGGATAAGGCTCTCGACTATTTCATCACTTAACACTAAGGAGCTTGCAGCTTTTTCTAATTTAAGTACACGAGTTGTTGCTTCAAGCTTTTAAAGACACCTAACTAGAGACAACAAGTTTCCGGAAAGTGCATCGACATCGCTAGGTGGACTTCCTTACAATTTTCTTAATTCGCTTAGCGGTAACTTTACAAAGCATATACATATGTATGTATATATGCTCTGTCTATAACACTTTGTGAAAGACTCGACACACACAGCAACACCAGAGAATTTCACCAGAGACCATCGCTTTTATATGTTCACCGGTGTTTCTGATAGCGAGACCTTTTTTGTTCATTACAATTTTAGGCGTATGTTAAAATAAGTTAAATTTATACGTATTTATACGTATTTATACGTAAGATATATTTATCATTTTGTGTTAGCTTTGACGGGACAACCACCAGTGGAATCCGTCTATGATCGTTTAAAATTCTATGTTAAGTATGAAATTGGTATGTCCACCTGGTCAGATCGTATCCTGCTCGATCTTCACCACGCGAGCATGATTTCTTTTAGTGTTGTATGATTATTTTATTATTATTTTGTTTATCATTTAAATCCTATCGGAGAAGCGCTGCGAGATGCTCCTCTGCTCGACGAAAAGTTTAGACCGTTCGAAGACACGAGATCTCGATTCGAACCGGAACATAACTTCTCGATTCTCTATGTGGTTACTTTATATGATGCTATTATGTATGCACAGGTTTTTATAGACTCGGCAATTATAATTACGCCTGCAGCCGGTGCTTACCTAAAAGTTAAGCCCAGCTTCTGTTTCAGTCTTGATCACTAGTGATTTGATACACTACGCTAAGACCTAAAAACTCGACTTACTAAGCAATAATCACAATAATTCGATCGTCCTGTTTTTGTCGGTATTCTTGCCGTAGTAAAAAATAATTCTCGTGAATTGCAATGAAAATTAAGTCCGTAAGTACGTAAGCGCTAAAAAAAATGCGTAATAAGTGCCAAGTCTTTATATATGGTTAACTAGGAATCTGTAAATCAGGTAAAATTTTGTATACCTTAATGGAACTGAATTTCAATGCAAAATTGACATGTCGATGAGTTTCATATCCTGCAGACTCGTGGTTTTTCCTGCGCGAGTACTCTTTTTTTGTCATTGATGGAAAACTTTGTAGTTCCAGAGAGACATTCTACGAAAGAAACTCTAAGAGGAAACGAAATATACGGTTAAGAGATTACTGAAAAGTTCGGTATTTAATTCGAATCTTCCTCGAGAATATCAATATCAACAGAAAAATGATAGATCGCCCAGCGACCTTTACCATCATGCCATCGAAAATGACCTTCTCTTTCTGCTTTGTATTTTTTGTACTAAGTTTCTTAACCGATACTTAATTTCCAAAGCACGTGATCTTTCTGCTTATCAATGTTACAAATGAAATCTCTTACTGATGTTTCATCTCAATCACATTTGTCTTTGTTTCAAGAAAACAAAGGAAATCAAGAATTTTGTCCAACTTTAAGAGACTTGGATCCAAACGCATTTCTTTTTTTCGAACTGAGGCCACGCTTCCTTGTTAGCAATGAAATTCTCTGCGAAAATTACCACTTTTTTTTGTACGTGAAACAGACCGAAGTTTCTAGCTGATTTCCCAAATTCCTGATGATCTCCACCACTTTTTTGTACAGCTTGAACGTTGCTTCCGATGATACGTAAAATTATCCCCGGTGGAGATAAAATACAAAGGAGACCCCGAGCAGCTTCAAAACGCCGATGTTCAGCTTTGCAGATTGGCATGCTCGCCAATTTTCCAAGCAAGAAGCGTTTAAGATGATATTAACATTGAACCCTCTTCATTTGCTTGTGTTCTTACTTCTTATTGCGCCCCAAACCTAGCAGGGTTGAAGTCTTTGTTGACGAAGGAGAAACCTTGGAATTCTTCTTGATTTATATAGCTCACTTCGTCTGGATCTTCTGGCGTCAACACTGGATCTTCTTTTGTAAACTCCGTATCGAAGTTCATTACGTCCTTTTTGCTTTTCTGAAACACGCAATTATCGTGAAATATTTTTCAATTACTTTAACATATTATTAAAATTCAATATGAACTTACAGTTTTTGGCCTAATTGGTGGTTTCACTTTACGCGCTTCGAGTGCTTCCCAATCTATTTCTTGGAAAAATGGGTGAACTTTTATAGCGTTCTCACCACCATTAGCAGCCACACAACCTAGTCTCTTAGCTGGATTTTTTGTCATAAATCCTTTTAAAATAGAAACTGCCTCTTTTGAGATCCAGATAGGGTAAAGCACATCGTCTCGTAGAATTGATTCGAATAAATCATCTTCATTATCTGCTTCAAAAGGCGGTTGACCAGCCATCATTTCGTACATTAAAACACCAAGTGCCCACCAATCAACGCTAGCACCATAATGCAATTCTTGAAGAATTTCAGGTGCGATATAATCGGGTGTGCCACAAAATGTTGTTGTAACAGTCTTCCCTTCGATAATACCCTCCTTGCACATTCCAAAATCTGCTAATTTACAATGACCTTCTTGGTCGAGTATTATATTGTCTAACTTGAGATCTCGATAAATAATATGATGCTTGTGAAGAAATTGTAATGCAAGCGTAACTTCTGCCGCATAGAAGCGTGCTCTTGCTTCGTCAAATTTTCGAGCCCTTTGAATATGGAACATTAAATCACCTGAAAGAAGCAAAATATTTTTTATATTCAGATAGTAAAGAATATTTTTCTATACGTTTTATTTATAATTATATTTCAATTAATCCTGACCTCCATTCACATATTCCATAACAAAAAATAATCGGTCATTTGTTTGAAAACAACTGTGAATAGCTGTAAGGAAAGGATGTCTCGCTGCCAGTGTTAAAATCCTCTTTTCCGTCATTGTGCAATCCACATCGTCGTCTTGTATAATCACATCTTTTCTTAAAATTTTTACAGCGTAAACTTCATCGGGATTAGTTTTTCGTTCTACTAGCATCACCTTCCCGAAACTACCTTTACCAAGAACTTTTATGAAATTAAAGTCCTCGATACCAAATTTCCTAACTTCATTCTCACTAGCAGGTACTGCATTTTCAGTAGCGATAACAGATGTTTCTTCCGTTTTTTGAATTGTTTGTGAATTATCCGTTGGTAATGTGTCTGTGACTGTTACTGTTGTGGGTGTTTGACCAGACTGACAAGTTGTTGTTCTATAATTAATCTTTGGAGTTTTTATTTGTTTGTCTGGTGATATATTCATTGTACTTAAAATCTCAGCCATAGCCTTAGTGTTAATGCCACAATTATTTGCTACATTTTTCTGGCACCTCTTATGAACATTTATATTACAAGCTGTATAAACAGACATCAGATTCAAGTATTACATATTCATGTAAATCATTTTATGTATAATAAATCTATTCTATTATATATTTACCTTCACACTGTAAACCTTGTCTAAATAAACCATACAACAGTGAGCCACAGTGGTCACAAAACGTAAATCTCTTGTAGTTGTGAACAACAAAACGGTGTGGCATATCTATACTGAAACGTGGACTTTCTGTATCTTGATTTGACTGAAAGACAATATCATTTAAAGATTAGTTTAAAAAATTCAGTTTCTTGATATTTACAAAATACATATGATATTAAAAATAATACTAAAAATAATATATAATATAATATATAATAATATAAAGATAATACTCTACAGTAAGACACACTCACCTCATCTCTCATGCCTGGGCATTTTGTGATAACCAACTTGTGACATCTTTTGTGAACTACACATGTACAGACTGAAACATAATAAAATCTCATTGAATGCTTACATTTTTTGATACAAATAACTTTTAGCATAGCATGACCCAAGCTGGCTGCATGCGTGATTAGACGCACTGATTTGAAATGACAAGCATAAATAAAATTTGGTGGATGTTGTGATAGTCTTGCCATGGAAACAATATAAGCTTGAACATTGAAGACAGAATATAAACTCTAAGGATGTGGTAAAATGAAACCATTAGAACCTCCTGATGATTTGTTACAATATACTTAGAAACATGCAATGAAATATATCCCCACTTATAACTATATTAAATCACAGCTAATATAATTTGCAATAAAAACTCCATTGATGTATTATGGACATTAAGTTTTATTTTCCATTTCATTAAAGAAAGCATAGCATCAGATATTGAACCATGGGCTAAATTAAACATTAAAAACTTCAAAGTTTTCAAACTGGATTATGAATTTTTATTCCTAAATGCTTTGATTTTTTATAAAGAACTAAGTACACATACACACACCTAGATAAACATATATTCACACAAAGGTAGAGCAAGCAAATATATAATTATAATATTTGTTAATAACGTGTATGTGTCTTCTCACCTTGACACTGATAGCCCTGCTTGCCCAAGCCCCTGAAATACAACAGACAAAACACATCACATCATCTCCTTGTATACCCTCATAAAACACATACGTATGCTTTCTTGGGCCATAAACCATAATTAGATGTTTATGCTAGTCTTTTAAAAGTGATTAGGTAAGATTACTATTCAATTTTTATTTCTGTCTTAGATGTTTCTAGTACTTTCTTAAAAATAATTTATTATTATATTAGAGAACTTTTGTCTACAGACATCATAACATGTTAATTCATAAGAAATATTACCAAACAGTAGATATAGTATATGCTTGCAAAACCAATGCATGCAGCCTATTTCTTAGTTGAATAATCTATTCCAATGAAATACATAGAATATTATGTAACATTACTGTAAAGATACAAGAAAGGAAAGAGTGTTTGAAAGCTTAAAAGTCAATATATCTAAGGTGTTAAATATTCACTTCCCTGCTGCAAATATTATGTGCTGGTAAACTAACTAAAAATTATTTCTTATATATCTGTATTGTCAAACTAGCTTAATTATTAAGAAGATATATGTATATTGTACAAAATATATACTTCGAAAAGCCATTTTCCTAATAATATCTTCTTAATGATGTTGCAGTATATTCTAAAAAACCAAAAACCCAGGCATGCAACTTCAAGACTTTTAAATTATCCAAAGAACCAAAATCCCATATTAATTTAGTGTGCATAAGTCTATTATATCAATGCGAGCTAGGTCAAACTAATTTAATTTAACTGATCACCTTTTAAAATATACACACCAAATTAAGTACATAACACTTCATATTATAAAATGATTGAAATTAGTAAATGTTTTGAATTAGTGTTAAAATATGCTTGTGAATTAGAATCTAAGCAATGTTATCAATATACTTTTGTTAAAATACATACCATATGAATTCACGGCAGTGAGAACAGAAAGTTGGTTGCCTCAGGAAGGTAGCCATAAACTTATGACCATTCGCTTGATGAACTTTGCGTCGCATAGCACCCCTACGTCGGTTAAAACCCTGTCTTTCTTTGAACTCCCTCCTGGGTTCCTTCCCAGTGGTGATGCTTCCACCACCTCTGCCTCCGATTCCTTCTCCATCACCTGTACCACAGCCTCTTTGTTGATCTAAAATTTTATTATGGAAGTATACCTTATATGCATAATTCTTAGCCATTACCTGTTTCTTACCTTGATCATTCCATTTTAGGTCGATCCTAACCCTTAACTTTCCTTGAGGTTCAAGGTCAACCTAAAATAAATTCAATTTCTAATGATAATTCACAACGATTGTCACTGTTATTTAAAAGCATCGAAGCACAAAAGAGTTACTACACAATTAAAACATATAACAAACATAAATATCTTAATTCAAATCAAATTTTATTCAATAATATCATCATTGTTTAATATTACAAATGACTTATTAATGTAATACAAATATTACAATATTCTTTTAATTGAACTTTAATAGATCATATTTTATCAGTAACTGTATGATTGAAATATTACTCAGATACATTACACTTGATATACACTTTTTCAACATTTTAAAGAAACCAAATTGAATTCCAGTCATCACACATGTTTCAGGTCTAAGAAATATCTATCGTCTATCTTTCTTTGCTTTGGTTTCTATTGACACAGTGTTATCAGACTACCTTGAATTGTTCTATAATGTCATAGTAAAAAGATATACATAGATTACACGTTGCCTTTCCACTACACATATCAACAACAAACATTGTAGTGTCAACACAAAATTAATGTGAACCGATTAATCAAAACTACCTACAAATTAGGGAGTAAAATATAGAAACATGCATTCATAAGTGTAAAAAGATGAAAATAAAAGTAAATAAGGAACACTTTTTATTTTCTAACAAAAAATTTCTAACGAATATATCCACATGATGAAATAGAATAGCCTCCAAAATTGTAAGTACTAACCCAAAGATCTGCAGTTTTGTCATTCCTGCTGACAAGTTCCTCGAAAGGAATACTACAATTGGCGACGAAATAATCCGGCGGTAATGCCGCATCGTGGAAGACAGTCAGTCCGAGCATCACCGCATCCTGAACTTCATGGGTGAAACACTCGTTCCAAACCGGGTCGAATGTTTTCGGTTTAGTCGATGAACGATCAAGATGATTCTCGTCGACATCCAGCTGAACGTAGGGATCGAGTATAGGTTCATCCTGCCAAAACTTTCGTTGCTTGTCCGTCGCCCTTAGTCCGACTGCCTCACATATTTCGATCTTCACTGTCCCCGTGAACATCGCGGAATCAAATGATGGTACCGACACCGAATATCAAGAAAAGGGAGGACAGAGGACGGACGAGACAGTCGACGAGGCTGTCACGCCTGTCGACGAGTTGACACTTCGAATTTCTGCGCGATCAGGTTATCCAGAATTCCTAGTCAACTACCCGACGTTAAGTAGATAGATAGTTAAGTAGCCGGACCACCGTTGTTGTAACCGACTGTATATAGTAATTCCTTTCAATTGGAAGCGATCGCTGTAAGGAAGGTTTGATATATATTTATATATATCAAAATCTTCTTCAATAACTGAGATAATTTCACCAATAAGGTTCCCGCGATAAATACGACCTTCCGTAGGAAATGTATGGCGCACCGCTTCGAATATTCCGTCCGACGAGCCTTTGGCTCTCTCTCCTTTTCCCTCTCGCTTTTGCACGCGCACTCTCTTCTAGCTATCCTTCTCTTTATCTCGCTTCCAAATTTCTTCCCCTTCTCTCTTTCTCCTCCTCCCTTTCCCTTTCCCTTCGTCACCGCCACCAGCACCGTGCAGTTATAAACACTCGGCTCTCTTTGCGTTCACACATAACAGACACGGAAACGGAAGCAGAATCGACGACGGCAGGAGCTCGTTGAAAACGGAGAGACGCAAAGGAGGTGGATGCAGGACGAGCGAACGAGAGGCGACGATGTTTATTGCGAGGCGCCCCGTCCGCGAGTGCAATGTCTGTCCTTGTATTCCCGATCTCCTGAGAGCCATTAAGCTCCTTTTTCTCTTCTTCGATTCCCTGCCCTTTTTCGTGTTTATATATTTCCACCTTTCGTTAACCACTGAACGAAGTTCTCGAACACGATTTTCAAAACACTAATCGAAGTTTCGTTCCACGATTTTGTTGAAAGAAAAAAAACGGCGTATCGTGGATAAAAGCACTCGTTTCCCGTCCCCGGACAGCCCCACCGACCCGAACCGCTCGATTGGTCACTCCGCGCTTCGTCTAAAGGGCGACTCGATCTCGGCCTCGAATGCCTTTCGGAATATTTCGTGCGTTTCCGTCGAAAGCTCAGGCTGCGTTTTCACCCACGATCTCGGCCATCTATGCATTAAATTCGAGAATATATACACTCGATTCATCGACATCTTTTCGTACCAATATTGTATAAAGAATACTGAAGAGAATGAAATTAAACGAATCTATGTGGTTTTTAGTTTGTAAAGTATATTATTCGTTGGCATGCTGAGATTGAACTGCATGGAGAGCTTGCGGAACAAGTAGAAACACTAGAATGATGCTGTCATCTGATTGGCGGAGGTCTGGCTAAAAAAAGCGCGCTTCTACTTACGGTACTGGTATCCAGTATTTACTGGAAGATTCAAAACTATTTAGGAACTAAATCTTTTTGATTCACATATGTTTTAAATTAAAAGAAATAATTGCTTCCGTTTTATTACTATAAATTTTTATTGTGACCTTAAAAGATCTTCCTATACAGGTCAAGTTAGGAATGCAGATTTAGGGAAACAGTTCTCTGATTGGGTAAACGGTTGGCCTCTAGCGTCCAAAGTAATGATCTAGACGTATTAATAACGACACACGAATAAAGGAATTTCCGATCTTTATTGAGCTATATAAATAAACGAACACAGTATGAGTCTAATATTTACACCCATGATATACATACATTTAACGCAACGATATCCTCGGCGTTTCGTTCTCGAGCCAGGACATTTTTGCGTTGGTGGCTTCGATAAGTTCGAGGTGAAACAGAGAGACCCGCGAGAAGATCAGATTGTTCTAAATAAAAACTATTATTTTTCGACGACCGACCGAATTCCATTTTTTTAATTTTTTAAAATAAAATCCGTATTGTGGCTACACGTTACATCCTATGTTGTGGGATCGATATCGCATGATGTCCACAAAGAAGGAAGTACCGTTTGCAATTTATTCGGTCGACCGTCAATTCTGGCAGTCGCGATGTATCTCATATTCAAAGAATAAATATCTCATCGAAATATGAAGGGGATTACGTAGACGTGACTTGGATCATGACTATATTCGCGCACGGAATAAGAGCGATCTACGCGACGAACTCTTGATCTTTTCTATGTACCGACGACCACATCCGAGGTAGACGTACTCTCTTGCGCTTCGGCTATATCCTTCTTCTTCTCTTCCTGTTCTACGCCCGATATCACATACACTGGTTGCTGGTACGCGAGGAAGTGCTGATCCGCCGCCAAATTTTTTGATGGATCTTTCATTTTCATCTAAAATAAATATTTTTTTATCGCTATTAAATATACTGAATTAGTAATTAATTACATAATAATTTTTTATTCCTAACTATTATTTAAATCTGTTATTCTTTAAGAAAAAATTCATCATTATGGAATTATTAGATATCTGCTTTTTAAAAAAATGATAAATAATAATAGAAAATTACAACTACTTATTTAAATAAAATTGAGAGTGTACCTTTTTACGGTATAACATCAATAAAATCAGCAAACTGCTAATTATGAAAGCGCTTCCAGCAGCCAAAACCAAGGTAGCAGTTTGATAAACGGGCGTTTCCACTTCTGTGAGGATTTCTCGTTGTTCTAATGCTACAATTCTACTCTGCATAGCTATTGGAGGAGATCTGTGTGTGAAACGAGAAGTGGTTGCGTCCGCGAATGATCCCAACATGGATAATTTCTGTATTCTGGTTAATTCTTCCAGATGGAATGCTATGTCTACTTTGTTCGGTCCTATTACTTCGAAACTAAGTATGGCTGAGTCTTGATTGATTTCTACTCGCACGTCGTTCTTTATTCTGGCGCCTAGATCATGTAGTAGATCCTCTGCTTGTCTGGTCAGTATAGCCTCGTCAGCGCCGAGGAATCGACCGGGGAAACGTAGAGTTACTTCGACAGCTTCTACCGGAGTTGGCACTAAAGAAATTTACAAAAATTTATCAGATATTTATTTCAATATATATTATTTATATTATCGAATTATATATATATATTATTACACTGTTATTTTGTATGCATTTATGACATATTAAAATCTTTTTTTAACTGCATCCGTTAAAAAATATAAATTTGCATAAACATCCATACTCTACATATTAGATAAATAATATTTGTATTATACATGTTAAACCAAGTTTTAGTTCTCATTGATCGACTATCATAAACTGACTCTACCTGAAACTGACAAAATGACTCAATACAAATATATGAAAGATATCGTATCTTACAGCAAATATTCGTTCCTTTCAGGAACGGTTCTGAGCCAATGAGTTGATTGCCTGCCTCGTCGACACACCAGCATGTGTCCCCAGCACACTGCGTCGGCTCGAACCTGCCCTGACGATCGCAAATTGCCGGGACGTGGCCTTTATCCTTCATCGCCTGACATCTTGTGCCTAACACCATCCCGATTTGCTTCTCGTCAGTTTCTAAGTTAATTAGAGCGTTCTCCATGAACGCTTGAATTTCACGGTCGATTTCTTGAACTGCCGGCCCTCTGCCTCCCCGTCTTGCTTGCCTAAAGTTACACTTGGGCTCTGCTCCTCTGGTAAGCGAACCTTTCACAGGTTGACCCTTTCTGTTGACACACCAGCAAACACCAACATGCTCCAAACACTGTATAGACTCCCACATGCCATTTTCCGGGTCACATCTGGGCAAGAAAGTTGGTTGCTTCAGCCTTTGAGACGTTTTCAAGTTCTTCTCTCTAAGTCTTTCACATTGTGATAATACAGGGCACACGGTATCGCATACTAAGCGACTAGAGAAATCATTGTGACCCAGAGTACACTCGAATTTCCTCCTACATTCGTTATGTTCTGGGTCAAAGTACCATCTCTCAGTTTCATTTAGACCCATTCCTAAATTACAGGGTACTTTTCGTGGTGGTTCAAAACAAACTTCGCGAGGTTTGGGACAGCATACAGCGTATTCATCCAGAGGAGACAGTTCACATTTGTGTGTGGATGGACAATGTTGACCATGTGGTCCGCAAATTGCTGGGGAACCATTTTGATCTAGTAAAGGAGACCCATTTGGACAAGGATTATCTTTCTTAGGCAAACAGACTGGTACAGGCGGACACGGTGGTACGCTACAGGCTACTTCGACCATTCTACAAGCCTCGTTTTCTCCCCGACAAGTCACGCTCTTGCAGGGATCTCGACAGGAACACATTGGACAACCACTATCAGGATCTAGTTCGAATCCATCGGCACAATCAAGCTTGCAATCGATCTCTGGACATCTGAGCGGCGTGTTACACTTTGGTACCACTCCCTCGAGAACACGAGTGCCTGCAGCCTCTCTGCCCTCCTTGTCCACGCACCAGCACATTCTATTGTGACACTGAACCGGCTCGAATGCTCCACTAGCATCGCATCTCGGGATATAAATCCTTCTGGCTGGTTCCCCTGACTCTCTGGCCGCATGTTCTGCCACTGCACGTGCGTGTTGGCAAGCCGTGGCCATCACAGGAGCTACACACTGCGTCCCACAACCTGTAGAACAGCACTTCTGCGTGGCAGAACATTCTTGATCATTACTACATTGTAGTTCGCAACTCGATGAACTTGGTACCAGATACGGGCACTGCCCTGGTTTCATGGCCAGACAAGCTGGAACAGCTGGACAGTGCTGTCCTGATCCACAATTCACGTCGACCATCGTACAGGTCTCATGTGGCCCACATGAGACATCTTTACAAGGATCGTGACAACGACATTGCTGACAACCAGTCGCATCTACTTCGTAGCCGTAAGGGCACCTTAAATTGCAGGAGAAAGATCCACAGAGTTTGAGAAGGTCGTTTATCTCTTTACAATCAGTGCTACGATTCACGCCGCTTTTTAGAACAACTCCACGGTCGTTTACGCAGGAACAGGTACCATTGTGACATTGTAACGGTTTGTAGCTACCATCTTTCTCACATTGTGGTGGTGGAATCGCTAAAGACATATCTTCCCTGGTTCCTTCCATGCGGTCGTTGAATTCCCTCAAGTATTCACACACTGGAATGATTTAATAACATTATTTTACGCAAGTAGAATTAAAGCCAAGAGGTATTAATTTTAGTTATTAAAAAATAGTATACGTAGGAACGTTCAACGTAAAAATATCAGTATGCCAATGATTTAGATTTCTTTTAAGTTTTAGTGGACATCTTACTGGTTTGTGGTTTTGTGGAATTGGCTGACGTCATGCAGCACACCGATTGTCCAGCTTCCGGTACAACGGTGCATTTGTAGCCTTGTGGACAAGTTTCGTTCTCAGAACAGGTTACGGCGTTCCGTTCGTTATCGATAAGGGGAGTTCCATAGACACAAGGACTCTGATAAGATTTCTTCGGTTTACACTCTGGTCTGGTTGGACAGAGAAAGTCTGGGCAACCGTCTTCACGATGCAGAACGCATTGTTCTCCAACCGGACACGGAAAACTGAGGAAGAAAACAGTTAGAAGCATAAGATGTTGTTATGAAATGTACTATATCTAAGTGAATGTAATTGTACACTTACCCTTCACAAGGATTGTCGCATTCGCAAGTTGGACAACCGGAAGCATCGGTTTTAAATCCATATTGACAAACTTGAGCGCACTGTTGGGAAACACAAGACGCCGGAAGCGATCTTCCCTTCGTTATTGATTTGCAATCGACTTTATCTGCCGGTCCCATGGTTCCGGATATTTTTCGACCGTTATTATCCACGCACCAGCAAACCAGACCGTTCCTCGAGCATTGTCTACCTTCGTATCCTCCATCTACAAGTTTGAAAATATTAATAATGTTTATTTTATCAAAAGATTATAAAAACATAGTTATTTACGATGCTGTTAAATCGATGCTGTTAAAATAATTCAAAAGGGATACCCAAATTCTTACATTTAATATATTTTTAACTCCCAAAGCATATCGACAAATTAAAAATGTTATGATACAATTGGTTTCCCAAAAATTCTCAAACGTATAATACAATAGAATCCCATTTCAATTACAAACATATTTGTGGAGGATGATTAGACGTGTTGGTATATCTATTGATGAGACCAGTGGATATTTGCTGTAGTCAAATATATTTAAAACTATTTGTAGTACAGAGTTGATCGTCGTTCGCTAAGTATCGCTCGTTATGCGTATACACGGTAATGAGTACGTTCGCTCGATGATATTCGCTTTAAGATTGCTCGATACTCACTAACTAATAACTGATCTAAAGAAAGACTGATTCTCTTAACGATGAAAGTTTAAATTCAACTTCGGTTGACGGTTGCACGTAGCGGCAATTATTTTGCCTGGAGTTTGTTTATCGCTACGTTTGGTACGTCAAGACGGTGTCAATGTCTCAAGGCAAAGCAACAACATGAGTTGTTTTCGATTCGCATCGTCCTCTGACTCGTGTGCCGCTACATATTTATCTAACTAGGAATGTAAACTTATTATCTGAACCAGCAATAGTTGACACTGGTGCAATCAGTATATTATTATTATACATACAAACTGTTTGTCTACGTGCATAAACTGTTTACTTATCCGCCAGCAGATCCAAACAAATATGATTCTATCGTAGAGTGTTATCTTTCATCAAACAGTCTCTCTTTAATAACTAAGCCAAACCTAACTATTCGACTTAATCAAAGATTCCTATTCATCCTTAGATCCTCACCTTCCGTGCACTGAGGAACATATCCACGGCCCTGCCTCTCAGAAATACTCAGCATCTCCGCCAGCACACGGTCTCTGTGGCAAGCACTGAGTCCCTGTGGAACAGAGCAAACTCCTCCTCCACACTTCTCGCTCTTGCAACATTTCTGAGGACCTGGACACTCTAAGTCATGCTGACAGGAATTGCCACAAATAGCTGGCTCCTCCAATGGACACGTTCCTGGTCTCTTTAGATTAATGTTGGATGGACAACAGACTCCGTATTCCTGTTTCGGTTCCACCAGGCAGCTATACATCGGCGGGCAGGTTGGTTTCCCTGGCGAGTCGCCGCAGAGGAATGGTCTCGGCGAGTCCGTGATTTGCAGCGGTTCACCGGCTGGGCAAATCGTCGACAGTGACTTCGCTTTGCGGCAGCTGGGAATTGGCGGACACGGTGGACGGGCGCATGTTACATCAATCAACTCGCACGTTTGACTGGTCCCCGGACAGGCGACCCCGCGGCAAGGATCCCGACACTCGCATTTAGCGCAGCCAGTTTTCGGCTCGATCTGCGAGTGGAAATAACTAGTCAGCAGCTGCTACGGAGTATTGAATAAAGTCGAGATTTTGCTTCTCGTAAGAGGTCTTATGGATACTTGTGTAGGAAGGGATTATTTTGGTATTTTCTTCTCTTGGTTCTATATCGTTGGTTATAAAGTAGGTGAAGGATGTGTATGCAATTAAGGATATTTATGCAACTTTATAAGTGGAACAAATGGAACCTAAAGAGGAATTTGTTCTTTTTTACAGTGAATTGTTATTTGTGTATATTATATGTATTCATCTGTATATTTCTGCACCTTTGAACTCATAAATATATGAACATCCGTAATGCAGTTATTAGAGATAATTATACATGCTTCATGTTCTTTACTTATATATCGTTGGTAATTAGCAATTATTTCTTAAATTTAATTTCTCGAAGTTCAATTACGCCAGTTTTTTAGAATAAGAATACGTGCTTATTTTTGTTAAAGAACTATAATTAAAGAATTCCGTTATACCACACACATCTTAACCGAAAATGTAGCCAATTAAAAGAAGATCAGATACATGGGAGCATTATATTTCTAGATTTTTAGATCTTTTGTTTTATTTGAAGATCAAAAAATTCAAGATATATTTGAAAGTTTACCTCAAAGCCTAGTGGACAAAGCATTCGACAGCTATGTGCGGGACATTCGCGGGGATTGTCGCAATCGATCACATCCTTGGAGGATCCCCTAGTACCTGGAACTTCGGCACCGATTTCGTCCACGCACCAGCAGTTTTTCTCTCGCGGATCACATTGTATCCTCTCGAACTCGCCGGTCTCGTTATTGCACTTTGGTATAAATTGCGACGGTCCACGTGGACCAAGGGCGCGCGATCTTCTCACGGCTGCCTGCGCCAGCTGTTCACATCCTGTCAGCTCGCCGATGACGCATTTCGTGCCGCAAGCTGTCTTGCAGCAACGTTCCCCCGACGCCTGACATTGGAAGTCATTCTCGCAATTTGGCGCCCTTGCGGGACACACGTTCTGCTCCTCGAAGGCTGGGCATCGACCTATTGCTTTCAACGATGGCTCTGTAATACAAGCAATATGTGTACTTTGTGTCAAATATGACATATTTCCTAATATAAATGTCAAAGTATATGTAGTTTATGATTAAAGTATAATCATTTCGCCTCAATTATTATATTAACTGTGATAGTAGAAGTGCTAGAGATTTGATCATCATATCTTTATTTTTTGTATATATTTTTTCTCACAGACTGAAGAAATTGGGTCCTGAAAAAGTTAGTCCATTCGTAGATAATTCAGGTATTTGGAAATTACATATTTCTACATTCTATTAGAGCCTCCTTAAGTTCATTTTAAGCAGTGATCTAAGAATCTTTCTATGTCAAAATTTACATTAAAAATTGACTCTTGGGAGGAGTAAATTTCGGCGGACTCAATATTCTCCTTCTCCTTCAAACTCTGCCGCCTCTTTCGATTAATACGCGGAAGAGATTATGAAGGAAAGAAAAATATTTCCTCGGCCCGGAATGTCTTCGAAACGGCGTAAAAAACGGCACACCTCGACACAAATTTATTCGAGCGTAACGGAACGAACATTCGGCGGATCTTAGCAACGGAATCATCATCATTATCATCATCGTTGTACCACGCGAAGAACGGAGCCAGTTTTATAGGTCAGAACATCGAGGCGATCTCACGGACAGCTCGCGTATGGATCTCGCGGAACAGCGCCGCTTTCGTTCTCAAGCACCAGCGTTGAAGTGCAGCGCGACGATAATAATAATAAAAATAGCCGGAGTCGAGCTAACGGTTCCTCACATCCTACTGCCACACTTACTACTCGCCTAACGTGCTACGAACACGTTTCCATCGACTTCCAGTAGCTTCCAGGTCTGTGCTTCGCTCACAGGCACGTACCTGACTATCGAATTAGGGCTACGTACAGATACACTCACTAATATCATAAGTATATGAGTATATGTGGTCATAAGTATATACGTACGTATAAGAATATGACACTTAGCTGATTTGGTATTGTAACAACAGTACGTGAATTTTACGAAAGTGTGCAAATTAACGATGACTCATATAGTAATTAGAAACAACACTTGCTATCTCTTTATCCATCAAGATATCACTTTAAATTACGTATTAAAAAACATTGCAATAATATATTTTAGACAGTCAATTATCCATTATATCCGTATATATTAATAAGTTTCGATGTTCAGTGGGATTATCTGTAATCAAATTAAACTTAATAAAATTCAATATATAGCATGTGTATGAAAGTTTTCTACAGTATATGTTCAAATATTTTCACGAGCGTACGCGTATAATACCGTAGTAGTTAACAATTAAACTTTGCTATTAAAGTTCGCACACGACTCTCAATTATACCAAATGAGTGAAAAACATTGAAAGTTTCGAGTGGTTCCAATTCGGCGACTACAAACTTCATAGCAAGCCGTAGGCCGAACCACTGGACAGACAAAAAGGAACAGAGTGTAGAATGGCCACGGGATTCGAATGCAACGGAGACGACTGCTCGATTAACAGCAAGTGCCTCCGGTCACGCGACCCTTTTTCTCGTTAACTCGACCAAGAACTTGCGTATACACGTCGAACGTGCTTCCACGGATCCTTTTTGCAGATAGCTGGGAACGTCTTGGGAGCCGTATTGGCTAAGTCGATGGTTGTTAAATCTTTCGAAGAGTGGGAAAAAGATCAGATAGTTTGAAAAGTTTGCTTCCGAAAATGTTACCCTGGGGCTGTTGAGGCTGGTTTACGTTGGAACAACCAGCAACAGTTGGAAGTGAGTTTCAAAGAGTTTTAAAGCATTTTGTAATACGAGATATATGTAGAGAACTTTTTTTTATCGATAAGTCTAGAGTTGGTAGAAAATCCGATCAATTGTAACTATAAAATAATTATGATTTAGAGAGATATCATGCTCGTATCAATATCAATACCAGACTCATTCGGTGTCTGGTAATTTGTTAAAATATTAATTTTAATTGCACTAGATCGTGATTTTATTAAACTTCATTATAATATCTATTCTAAAAAACCTCGAAGTATGAAATCATCGATCGTTCGTGAGTCACTTTTATGACTCAGTATCTATTTCATTGTTTAGTTCAAAGATGAGAAATCTGGTTAAGTAAAACGATTTATAGAAGCCATACAGGGAAAGTATACGCACGATTACACTCGTCGAGCATATGGGATAGAAAAATACATGCGCTGCATACCAATCGACTTTTTACTTTGACTCTCTATATACCACATACCACATTTTCACGCCGTTAAAGATTTCATAAAAGTCTAGTGAAATCTACGGCACATCCGATTACCCGAATTTCCGGTTCGTTGACCATCGTCCTCTTTCTTTACGCTCTATTATAATCATTTCGTTAATCCTCATCGCAACGAACTAGTTTCCCTATTACAACATTCTGACGATTGAATTCCGCGTTGTACAATTTAGATCACTTTAGAAAACTGTAACAGATCAATTTTCAATTCGGTATTTCTCTATTTTATACTACATCGATTTAATTTATTGATTTATACTTATTTATTAATAAATCCATTTTTCTTTCTAATTTGTTTAGACAGACGTATTTTGCCGTACAAAAACACAAAATTGTTCTACTTACAAAATTCATCTCCCTTTCATAGTCTTCAAGATATTTAAGGGACCATATTTTCCAGCTCAAACTTTAAAAGCACATATCTTAAATTAAGAAATTAGATTTCGAAATTAGATTAGATTAAATTTAAAATATACGTAAATTATTTAATGCACAAGCAGTGTACATCGACTTCTGAAGTCGTTCGTATAACCATGAACGGTAGTGCATGTGTCATTGACTTCTTTCACCACAGAGTAGCACATCGCACATCATCAAATTTTTAAATTACCATCTTCTACCCACATAGTTCTATTTTCCCGAATGAAATTCTCTTTATCACAAGAATTAATTATCCATTCATGCAAAATTCACAAATAAACCCTACTTCATTTCATTCTCAATGAATTCACTCATCCAACCTTTGTATTATACTATACATACGACTCAGCCGAATAACATATAAATGCTGATACGACGTGATTCATTATGGAAAAATAATAAAAAAGCACAAAATAAAATTAGGTCGCTCTCGGCTTAATTTCCGAGAAAATCGGGTTTATAAATTTATCGAATACACTTGAGCATGATTAATTCCGGACTGGATAGAAGTAAATATCGACAGGAGGTCATCCTACGTGTTACGCCACGAGGCTTACCACAGGCTGTATCTTCTAACCGTCGTTCACGGTCCTACAGTGTCGCAGGCAGGTCGTCTTATCTGCCCGCCCGATCATATACAATGTATCGACGAGAGCATAGGTTTTTCACACAAGAAGAGGCATGCGTGATCATAGGCGCGAGCGGTGGCGTGACCCGAGCATAGTGGGGGTCGTCTTCCAAACGAGACAAAGGAATAATCGAAAGGGATCAGTTCCTTCTGACAAGTCAAACGTGACACATCGACAAATCTGACGAACAAACGAATTTATCTAGAGATATCGTAAAGTCGAGTCAACTTTCTGTAACATATTCATCATATTATTATAAAATATATTATTTTATGTTAACCTTTTAATACAGTGTTACATATATTCAACCACCTCTGTTATCTTAACCGAAACAGGGGAACGACTATTTCGCGGCGTCGATTAACATAATCGTAGCGAGAATTTACGTCTCTCGCTGACGCGTTTTTCTAGCGACCGCGTTTCTCCGCGAACGGTCGTAACACTACGTGTGTCCGAAAGAAAGAAATTTGAAAATTAATTATACGCGTGTGCTGGGCCGATTCTTAATGAAATATGTTGAAACTTTATTTTCTTGAAAATGAAGCCTTCGAAGAAAAAATTGTTATTTCATATTTTCGACTTATTTTCACAAATAGAATGACCTCTTATCGATTATCTACTATTGTTCAATCCGGATTTAGCCGTGTTTAATTATACTTGATAAATTCTCAAATTCGATTTTTTTCGAAAACTAAGCCGAGAATGTAAAAATGTTCCATATTTTTTCCTTATTTTCTTACAAGGATTCACGTCGTGCTCGTTTTTACATGCTATTACGGCTATATATATATTATAGAATTCAATGGGGAACAAAAATATCTCAGGAATCTCTGTGGACGCGTAAACGATGAAGAAACAAGGAAGGGATCGGCAAGAATGTCAAAGAGGCAGAGGAAATGAAGAAACGCATTCTGATCAGCGAAGAGGAAGCGTGTTCATAAGAAAGGAAAGACGCAAAGGCGGACACAAGCGACGAGGTAGAGGAATGCAGAGTAGAATGCACTTTAACGGTGCGAGAGATTCAATTTGTTATTTGTTGTAGTATGCAAATCGTTTCACCGGCCTGATATTTATCGAGACGAGAAACCGATATCCTGTTGTAACACATTGCGAATCGATCGAAGTCTTCACCACCGTTCAACGTCCACTGTCCACTAGCAATTTCACCTGCTAATTAACGTCTCGTTAAGTGACATCGTTCATTTGCCTGGAGGACGTACCGTGGCTTACCGATGTATAATCGTCGACAAATAATTAACTCATCGATTAGGGGATCTCTCTCGTGTTTCATCGAGATCTATATAGTATTAATATAGGTACCTTAAAGTCGTTGATTTTTATAGCTAGTAGTATCCGACAAGTCAGTTTTAAAGTGATTTAACGCACTCTTAAAGTATTAAGAATCAGCTAACCCAACGTTTTTTAGTTACAATTTATGTTATCGAATATACTATTTGGATCGTGTATCATTGATTAATATTTTGTTGGATAAACATTCCGTTCGTCTTTAAAAAATACAAGAAGTATCTTACGACACGACGCGCGCGACGGTTGAATCTTTTATCCGAGTCAGGACGTTGTTCGATGAAATATGAAGCAGGATTTTAGATGCAACGTTACTTTAGAGAGAGCGTTGGTAACGTGAATACTAAAATATCCTCGACAATTTTGAAATGAATACGTCCATGAATCGTCATACATTACGAGTATTTCTACCTTTATCAATTTTACAATATTGTTGTTTGCGCCCTCTATCATGAACAAATAAAATACACTGGCTTACGATAGTACTGTAGTACGATAGTATTTGCGTTATGCAAAATATTTTGAAATTTCATTAGCGCTGTGACGAGACGCGATTGTCGCGATTATATTGGTAAAAGAGATCAATCTGGAAATGTATATACAAGTCATAAGTCACAAAGCATCAAACATGTAATTAACGCTAAAGCTAGCCCCATTGAATATCGAGGTCTGTTGAAATAGTGGATAATTGACTGTTTAAAATAATTTCACGATTTTTACGATGTGCTTGCAAGAAATATCCGACAACTTCTATACTTCAATTTAATCGTGACAATTGTATCATGTTTGTGTACAAGGGTTCGAATAGTTTCGCGAGCCTGTGTACAAAAACACGGAAATATCTCCAGTTGACGAGGTGTTTGAAGGAGGATAAAGAGGATTAAGCCTCTCCTAAGGATGGGCTTGGCTTTTTCCGGTGGTTTTTCGCAATACCAAGGACGAATCTGTCGGTGAGAGGACGTCTCTCGAAATCCGATCACGTCTGTGGCGTAGCATTATATGTAGATGCACGCCCGTTTCAAGAGTTTGCCTTCCTTTTTTTAATTCTTTTTCTATCTCTTTCACAGCGTCACCCCGTGCACGTCGTCACCGCCTCGTTGGTCGAACGTGAACACAGCTACACAGGCCTCTATTGTTTGCTAATGGCCGCTCTTTCAATAATTCGGGACCAATCATTACAGGCGAACGAACCGCGGGGCTAGGGCGGGGAAATCGCTGGAAATAAAATAGAAGAAAAAAAAGGAGAAAAGGGGTTGGGGGAGGGGGACAAAAATAAAATAAACGACGTAGAAAAAAGGTAGACGTACCTGCTGTGACCGACGATGACAAAGATAGTAGCAGCCAGCAGGTCGATGACACCCACACAACGGCGCAGGCAAGCCCACCGTTGCAGAAATCACGGCGCATCCTCAGCGCATCAAGTGATTTTTTAATCGGCTCGCTATATCTGAAATTGTCCAGAGAGGAAAAATAGAATGAAACGATTTTAAACCGGTGATATGCGTTTGTCCGATAATTTTACGCGATCGCTCGATGTATAAAAAGACTGTACATACATAATACATACATGTATGTACGCACGTACATACGTACGTTTAGCAAATCTCCAGCGCCTGAATATTTTATTCCCGGATAATCGTATCTATCGGTCTGATTACGCTTGAAAAATTGCTACTCGATAAAAAAATATCATGCATCTAAATTCAATTTGAAATTTGAAATTCATATGTAATTTCAGCATGGTGCATCTCTTTGTTATTCATGTCAATGTTTCAGTGAGTTTCAATAGAACGAAACGTGAAATATCCGACTGCTTTTATTATTGTATGTGGTTAACGAGGATTCAAGAATTATTATCGAATTGAGAGAGTGTTTAGGTATTTCAAATTTTAATTGATTTAAAATTTTGCCACTTATATTACCATTTAGTAAACTAAAATATAACCAGCTTCGTGCAAATGCATGAAAAATTGTTGATAAATTAAAAACAGACGAAGACGGGGATATAAAATTTACACTACAATTCAGGAAACCATACATTTTTGTTTATTTATACAACCGATTGATGAGCTACGATATGACAGGTTTTATATATGTATATTTCATCAAGTCCGCCGCTGATGGCCTATAATCAGAGTAATGCATATTGATTTTTTGAAGCTTCTTATTTAATTGGTTATTGAAGCAGTTTTTAATGGAGGAGCCTTGTGCTCCTTTTATCCAGGTAAAATGGGAAAGACTACATAGTTCGATAATATTAATGATAATAAACGAGATTAAATTGAAAGGTAAGTACGGGCTAGACACGAATTTATTTTCCTATCGGGGTCAGAAAGCTGCCTGATCGTAAGCAGAGAGCCGATGGGGAAAATAATTAATCGGACCTTCAAATATTTCGAGGAGAGAAAGTTGGAGCGCGTGACGGAATCAAGATCCAAGGAGTAACACATTTTCTGTTTCCTCTTTCCGCGTGGAACCGTTACTATTAAAGTACCTTAAAGTTACGTTTCGCCGTTTCCGGGGCCAATAAAGCTCGGGATTATAGATCCGTAATGGAAAAAGTTTCTTCTTAGAAGCCGGAGGGAAGTCGCTCTGCCAATTGAAAGCAACAACCGGGCAGTTTTTCATTTTTCTTTGATACCTCTCCTCGTCGAAATTAAAGGGACGAAAAAGCCGATGTGATCGAAATTTAGGTGTATCTTGACTCGTGTTAAGGACGATTTTATTTTAGCACACTAATTTTATTAAATTCCGTTTTCTCATATTGTGATTATGGAAGGAAATCCCAAAATCTTATATGTATATATATATGTTTAACGTTGCTTATAGCAGAGATAATTAGCAACACAGCACAGTTAACAGTCTATAATTTCAGATAGAATTTTGTAGATCTCACCATTTTTCAGCTGAAGTTCAACAATTTCGTTGTATCATTAGACAGTTTAGTGGCTTTTTTCTTATGATCATAGTTTCTGCACTCTACTATGATATGTTTAATAGACAATATCAGTTTGCATTGTTTGCAGATTTGCATTGAGGTTTATGCTTGTTGAGTAGACACGAACGAGTCAGTGCTGGGTGGCTGATCCTAATTCTGCTAATTGACAATTGAATTGTTGGATTAATCATCTTTGGAAATATTTGCCATCCCGTATCTCCATCAGCTTGCTCCATATATTTCCATGCATCTTATAGCTAATGTTCCTATGGAATGCTATTTTATGAAAGTATTTAAATAATTTCTTGTATCATTGTATGTGACGTAGTTGATAATTTTTTATGTTCTCTTGTGTTAGCTGTTAGTTTTGCTGCCTTATCTGCTTGTTCGTTTCCTTGAATACCAATATATAGTGGTATTATATTTGTATTATTATATTGCAGTGTCATATTACAGTGCTATTACAGCGTATTGTTACACTTCTCCCTTCATGATCACTGTAAGATGTTTCTTTAATGTCTTGAATGAATGAGCTTGAGATTATCATATTGCTAATAAGTGCGATGGTACTTTTAGAGGCTTAAAATATTATAAAACATTTTCTAGGAGATCTATTAATGAATTGTAATGCATTTAAGTACTAGTAAACTCTTGAAAACAGAGCAGATGTTCAATGCAGATAATATTAGTTGTTCAATACCTTATTGGTATGTCTGTCTCTCTAAACTGCAGAATCCCATAATATAAATTAACTAAAAGAAGCGTAATTTCTCTTGTTATCAGGGAAATTATCGCCATTATTGGGAACGTTTATAAAGTTAAATGAATTGTGTCTGTCTTCATTCCTGCCATCTTCCTTGATTAAAAAAGTTTGACCTGTCGTTTCCATAACGGTATTATTAAGCCTGTCCTTAAAAAATCCACATTAAGTGTGTCTTAATAAAACGACACTAAAGGAACTAAAAGAAATATGAAACTAAGAAATCCTTTTTCCTCTCAAAGAAAAAAAGAACAAATAACTTATCAGTACCAAACTAATTCTCTTGTATACTTTCTTGTATATAAAAAACTAATTTTCCACTAATATTAAAAGGAAGAGTACGAAAATATAAGAAGTTTCTTCTTTCATCATATAAAACGTAACGGTACATTTTCTAAACAGAAAGAAGATGGGATAATAGCTGCAGTATTCAACAATAGAACGATTGTGGCGCAGCGGTCGCGGATTGCAATTAATTTTGCAGTTCAAGAACATCGACCCGATGTCGCTTTATCTTTGTCTCGCTGTTAATAGGCAGATGGAAAATAATCTTTAATTCTATAACCGGTTGCAAGTGGCACTCTTGGAAAACTGCATCTGCGGCGTGGGCAAAGCGACGAGGACGACGCGCTCATGCAACTTAGGGATTCCCTTCTTTAAAAGGGAGAATAACAATGGAAGTTATGTCTTCTTATTCGTTATGCCGCGGAGAATATTCTAATGCGTTCCTCTCCGTTATTCATGAGCCCCAGAGTCAGCTTCGAGATCTACGAATTGTCGGCGACGTTTTCGTTTCTTTTCACCTTCCTTTGTTCCTCGTTACAACTTCGACGTCGGCGACGTTTCTTCGCCCGCCACCACCCTCCCACCCATTCCGCTCTGGTACACGGATATTTTCATTGTGGCCACCGTTCCAACAGGGCTAAAAAGATGATTAAAGGTAAAAAAAAAAAAAAGGGGGAGATTTGCTTTCCCCTTCCTGTTTCTCATTCCTTCGCCCCTCGCGGTATCTTCGATATTTTCCCTCGTAAAATTGTTAGAGCGAAACCTCAGGATGCTTGGTGGAAAATTTTAAACAGTTTCATGGATCTTTTAAACCTTTGGTGATGTAATAAAATGGCAGGAAATTTGGAATGAAGAAGTTTAGTTTAGAAAAGAGTTATTTCTTTGTCGTATCTGATGCAAAATAACGTATAATTTCGAGTTTTTCATTTTTTTAAACGGACCAGAATTTATAATTTCAACTGATTCACTGACTTCAACTAATATTATGGTCTCTTTCGTTTGCCACTTTTGTAAGCCTAATTTTCCCATATCTCTAAAAATAATGCAGATACTCAAAATGATGAAAGTTATTAGCCATGCTATATATTTCCTTTGCAGTGTCAGATAATCGTCGATAAGAATTATATTAGATATTAAGAAATATGTAAATCAAAGCAGCCTCTAGTAGCTTGTTCTTTCAGCTGTTTCACTTTCCAGTCTTTCACTTAGTTTGCGCACGTTTTGTTAAATATTCTCAAATCTTGGGGCAGTCTCTTACATTAATCCCCCATCCTTCCTTCAGTGTGTTTTGCTTTAATCTCAAATTTAAACGAGCCACTCACTTTTAATAACGATACGGAACTTCGTATTTTTCATGAAAATTCAATTTAAGTCTATGGGAGAACTTCCAAGCTTCCCTTAGAAGTGTTCGTCTCCCTTTTCCTTCGTCTTCATGTTCCTCACGATATTAAATGCACATCGATTGTTTCATTTAGGAAATGCAAATAAGAACCGCAAACCAGAAACCATATAACAGGTAGATTATAAGCGTTTATGCAAATTTATGCTTTTTACGAGCACTGAAAAGGATAAAAAAAAAAAAAATACTGCGATATATTATGAATTGATTAAATTAATTAATATTTTGGATAGTTCGTATATTTTTGCATTTATATTTTTATAACTGTGTTATTTAAATTTCAACCTCCTGCATATGCATAAATATTCATAATTCAATAATGAGATACAGTGGCCATTTTTTACAGGCGGCCAATTTTTTAGCTTAAAACGCTTTCCGAGAAATTCATCTTAATAAGAGGGCGATTTTAATTGCTTTTAATAAATTAATTTTTTTTGTCATTATCGCGAACGTTTCAGAGATATTTATTATCACGTTATTATACTTTTCATCCTCTCGTACTATACATATACGGTACCTTATAATCTTCCATGATCAAAACACCTTATAGTTTATACGATGATCGGCTGATAAGTAATGCACGCTCGTCTGTATCGCAAGAACGAAAAGAGTTAAGACTCTGCGTGATCGCTCATTTTATAGCTACAGCCCTTCTTTATAAACATACCGAGTCTCAATAAGTTTGTTTGACGCAATCACCAACAGTAACGTTTAGAGTGAGGTTGAATATCAATGCGATGTCAACGAGATTCGAGCGAAGTGCAGTAATCGAGTTTCTGATGGCGGTAAACACTGCGCTTGCGGAAATTCTTCGCCGTTTAGTAGCACGTATATGCCACGATATTAAAGACCATGAAGCGTTTACGAAGACGTCTACATGCCGGATTTGGAACTCGAACTGGATATCATCGCAGCGTGACAACATTCGGCCGCATACCGCACGCACAACACTTGACGCTTTTGCAAATTTAGAATTTCAAATTGTCCTACGCCCGCCTTGAGCCGGAAATCTACTGGCCAGCTAAGCCGATTTGCTTTAGCGCATTTATGCGGAACCGTTTCCATTGGCAAGTTAAAGTGGTCAGGTCAAATGTTGTAGTTCAGATCTGACTCCTTCCGATATTTTTTACCATTTCTTTCCCGAATAGAAAGGGACCTTGGAAAGTATTCATTTCATGTCAGACGATAAAGTCAAGGCAAGTGTGAAGTCGTTCGCCAAAAGTAGGTCGACAGAATTCTGCATTGGCAGAATGAAGAAGCTCGTCACCCGTTGACAAAAATGCATCGAAGATAGCGGCGATTATATTAAAAAATAAATACGATGTTTTGTATCTAGTTAATTGTAATTTTATTTTCTTCTTTTTTAGATTATGTATTCTTAGATATAGGCGAGTGTGCATTAATTATCAGCCGACCTTCGTATCTTTAAACCTAATTAATTACATATTTCTCTTGTTAACCGTGTCCTATTAACGCCCGAAGATTATCGTGGTTGGAATTTCTTCCTATGCAAGTTTTGCTTCAACCTTTAGCTACTATAGAACGAGTGTGAAACTTTCATTCTACCTTTCTGTATAACTTGTAATGATAAATAATTATTAAAAAAAAGATGTTTTCAATACATTTGCTATTGTTTAATAGACTTGCATCTCTCCCTTGTTAATGTATGTGAAGGAAGAACACTTATATCTGTATGTGCGTAACAATATATGCAATAAACATTAGCGGTCTGTGAGACCGCCTATAGCAATTACGTATGTCTCAACGTCTACAGCAATTAAGGATTAACATCATCGTGATGTTATTTATAACCATCGCAAACAACAATTCCTCTATTTTTTACCCAATGTCAAATAATAATAAAACGATCACTTGCATTCATATACTGGATAGAAATATCACTCACAGTGCTTAAGGATTCTTAAGTATTAAAATTGTATCTTCGAAATCATAGATTCAACAATAAGCAAAAATAGTGTTATATATTTTTCTCGTGTAATCTTCAAATGCAAGAGACCTACGTAGCATCACGAAATGTAGAAGAGAGGACGATTCTTATATCTGCCATTTCAAGCTTCGTACGACACCGGGTTTGCGTCGATGGCGAAATTACCAACGGTTACATCCTCTGGGAAGCCTTTGAATTTAGGGTATATCCCGTCCGTATGAATAATGCATCGAGAAAGAGAGCGTATTCGCGACTCCCTTCATCCGCCATCGTTCTGGTAATTACATCGATGATCACGTTAAGATTACTCCGGAACGGTCGTTACGCAGCTATTATGCCGAAAATTCTAATTTCTACGCGGCCTGCTAGTAATTGATACCCAAAAAGCGTGGCCCGCGCTCTTCGCATATCTCCGCAACAATTTCATCGTGTTGAAACGTTTAAACAAGGAACGTTGCCTTGGGATATTGCCTGTGGCAAAATTGCTATGTTATAGCAATCTCTGCGATTACGAAGTCACAATGGAAAGAAATTTTACTTTCGATTGTCCGTAGGCTAACGCAGTGAAAAATGTAAGGGATTTTGATAAATTTTTCGAATTTAGCTTTATGATGCTATAACTTTCCTTCCCTTCTCGTTTTAGAGTATACTTCGTCGGAAAGAATAATGGGGAAAGTTTTTACTATTGATTAGACAAGTATATGAGTATCCTGAATTCGGTTCTTAATTTATTCTTTTCTTTTTGTACGATAATAAATATTTGTTATTTAAAGTTTGTTATTGTGAATTATTTTTTATAGATAAATAGGTGAATTGATAATTGAATTCGCATAAAACTGGAATTTACGTACAAATTGCTCGACTTTTGAATGTTTAATACGAACCATGTGTTCTGATAATAAAATGAAGAAATTGTCTAAGCGACTCAATATTTTATATATAAAATTTACAAACTATCTAATTTTTGTAGCTAACTATGTCGTTTATGTTCCTCGGAAATTATTTTATAATTTTACAATGATCAACTGTTTGCTGATTAACTAAACGAATAGCAGAACTTTCCACTTTAAAGCGAATATCGACTAGATGCTTTTAACGGTCATCATCGAACTGACGTAAACAGGTGACAGTAAAGAAGTTTTGAAGCTTCCGTCCCATAGCTTTTATGTCCATATCAATCTCTAAAATTAACTCATCTAACAACAACTCTCGAACAAGTGTTTTAAAAATCATTTTAAAAACTCCCACGCCAAACAGATTCTGTATTGTAATTTATTATATTATATAATTTATTATATATTATATTATATTAACAAGATACGTATTCTCTTTCATAGGTTCGATGATTAAAATACAAGATCAAAGCAGCACAACAGGACTGTTACACTATATCATATCTCCATGCTTCTCAAAACATCAAACCAAATGTTTCTTCCCTAATTTTGATCTTTCACTGAAAAAGTTTCGACTGAGCCATCGAATTACAACCTAAATTCAATTTTCTTAGAAAATCAAGGATGTCACATGCATTCTTTCGTCGACCTACGTTTTGGTTTCGGATTTCCAACGGACCACAAAACGGTCCATGGGCCAGAAAGATCAGCCTTCTCTCCCAAGGCTAATACACACAGGATGTGGGTCACTTCGTCATCATCGATGTTCCTTCCGGGTCGAGCTCTCTCGAGTTAACTTTCTATTGTCATGCATACATATATAACCAATCCTCGATCACAAGCATGGACTCATCCGTGCGTCATCGGTGGAACACTTTCGTGGAAAGGTACTTTTAAATGAGTTTCGAGTGGAGTGGTCTCTCCCATAGGTCGTCGACCGATGGAAATCGTGAATGACCTCCACGAATGTATAAATCCATGCATACACGCGCACATTGTACACGTCTTGCATACACTATCGTTCAAAAGTAAGTAATTTACTTACTTTTGACAAGATACGTTTTAATTACAAAATTCCGGTCATATCGAACTGCGATGATTTTATTCGTCGCAATCACCTGAGCAATGATAAAACCGGCGTTTGAAGTTATTATACTCTATAGAACTATTCTGTTATTTGACAAATTCTTTATCTTGAGATTCTTTGATTTTTCGAATATATGTAAAACAGATTAAGAAGGACCTTTTAAACTGATGTAATGGTACAGTGCATATACGAACGTTGTGGTGGACCATTTCCACGAAAGAAGAAACGGAAGAACAAAGAAGATCCTCCAATTCGACTGCATCCTTGTTGATAAGTAGCTCAGTGGTACAAGCGTAGGCTCGACGAAAATAGAAAGTATGTATGTATCGTGGAACGTTTATATCATCACTATGCCATAGCATGGTCAGTGCATTATAGATCATCGGTTTGAGCCGTTTATTAGTACTTCCTACATTTTTTCCAGACTTTCCTCCGCTAGAAAGCGACCACGTTCCCCTCGAACGATCGACTATTCGTAACAACTCTGTAACGTAATTGTAAAGCGCTAATGGAAAATTAATGTGGGAAATGCATAACATATCGAAAAACATGTGGGCTTACGTAAACTTGTCGACACGATTCGTAAATTTTCCCCATAAAATATTGGAAAATATGTTCATATAATAAAATACAGAAATATTATACTATATTTAATTATATATTATGAAATATTGTATATATTTTGTACTATGTTTTAAAATATCCATGATAAAGATAATACTACAAATACAATACACGATGAGAATATGCAAAAGTAAAAACATATTTTAAAATAGATTTTAGAACAAATTCGGGAAAGAGGGCAAATTTTTTAAAGCTAATTCCGACCTAGCTGAATAAGGACAAAGGAATAATTTATCAATATGTTATAAATAGTCAGGTTTCGTTAAATCTTATAAACTTGTCAAATTCCCTTCAATATACATTGAAAAAGAGAGCAGAACAATTAACTTCGAATAGATACTACAATCTAATTTCAAACTTCGTAATATGAATTCATAATTCCAAAACTTCCCCGGTGAAATGAAATAAAAACTATGGAGAATATGAAATATTCCACGACAGCCAACAAAATGACTTTCATCCAGCTCCATCCATATGTAAATTGGCTATCTTTGCCTATACTGTACGAACGTCTCGTTTGCCATTGATAATACCACTTAGAATAGAATTTCCAGGAAGAAAATTACCTATGAAATCCACGGATCTCTTCCGAAAAGCCTGGAAAGCGTTCCTTGAGAGCGACGTTTGTTGTGTAGCCGATTGCATCCAGACAATAACGAGCATTACCTTTCATACCGGAAGTACGCGTACAATATGCAAGCCGGCGATATTGCGCGCCATTAAGAAGATGCCCATTCATGGCTCAAGCAGAGGAACGTTTTCTATTCTTCCGCAGGAAACAACTTTCCACTTTGGTTCCTCGTTGTTCGAAAACGTTATACGTTAAGTGCTGAACACTTCTGACTTGCACGTTTTCGCAAGAGTCTCGGAACACCGATTGAGAAAACGTATTTTCACGTCGAGGAGACATAATCACGCCACGTTGTCAGTGCTCCTTTTATTTTCGTTGAAGTAGCAGCTTGCAAGATTCGATTCGTATATGCTAAGATACATTATATATCATATAGTCGTTTTCTTACTTGTGCCTTCGTAAGATGCCTAAATGACCCATTTGGAGCAGCACTCTATCGTTCATAAGTATCTTCATAAGTTTGGTCGACGATACTTGGATCGATTCGTGGTATGTGAATTTTGCCGAAGTGTACAAATTAATAATGAATTAGAAGTAACATTGATAATTTTGGTTATGGAATCGACAGACCGTAAATCTAAATTAATAAAAATAAAATAAAAAATAAAAATTAATAAATCTAAACATGGCAACTTTTATATATAGCAATATTTTAGAATTTGCTATGTATAATAGTAGATA
Source organism: Bombus impatiens (assembly GCF_000188095.3). NCBI lineage: Eukaryota > Metazoa > Arthropoda > Insecta > Hymenoptera > Apidae > Bombus > Bombus impatiens. The sequence goes on along the minus strand of NT_176682.1, from coordinate 1,112,740 downwards.
TATTTTCTATTTAAATATCAGCAGCTGTATTAACATTGAAAGTCCGTCTATTAATTTAGAAAGCTCTTCCTAATCTGTCTTATAATTAAAAAGATGACAAATCTGAGGATAAAAATCTTGTAAAGTAGCAAAGATTAGTTGTATGAGATATAACAATTACAAACGTCAGTTTTATTATTATTACATATTGACTTTCAAAAATCAATTTAATCAAGCTATAATATACTATTATACGTAGCTGTATAGAATAAAATCTATAGAATAAAAGCTATAGAATAAAATCAATGCAGTTTTATTTGATCACAATTTTTGTAATTAAAATACATTTGATCGAATGTCAGCAAGTCTCCGCATACTCTTGGACAAGAGTGTACGTTTACAAAGAGTCAGAACGTCGATAGAGATTCGAGGAGTGGAAACACACGAGTTAATGGATTCGTCCCGTGAATCCGAACGAGTAAAATAAAAATGTCCGCTAATAAGTGTGTTCCATGGTTACATAGAGTTACCAGCCACGTTTAAAACCAGCTTTCATGTCGCTTTCTCTGCAAACAATTTCAAAGAAGAGACTCGTTTCGAAAGCGGATATATGCTGAATTCTACGACCATGGCCTATCAGTCCAAACTGAGCATCCCCTAGGCTTTGTTAGTCGATGTTATTTCACCGGGCTCGTCTGTTGCGATACACGACACCCAAAAACGAACGCTCTAAGGTTTCTCGAACGTACCGTGCGGAATTCATAATTGGACGACATGTTGTAATCGTGGATGTTGATCGTTTATAATAGATTGAAGCAACATGATATTAATTTGGAAGATTGATGAAAATTCTAGTATCCGAAAATTCCAAACTATACATCTATTTAAGTGTCAGGCTTCAATGTTTCTCATGATAACATTGCAATTAATATCGAGGATAGCATATATTGTAATAATATCGAACTAACTTATGTCTCGTGTTCTACTGTTGGAGACATTTGGTAATATATTTCGTATTTTATTGCGTTAATCAAGAACAGTCGTAAATTAAAAATAAGAATGTAAAAAGATAAGTAACTGAAAAATATTCAACGCAACAAGATAATCGGCTATTGAAAATGATTATCAATAAAAATGTAATTAAAATAATCCAATTATGATTGTATAAATCGTACATTATAATAAAAACATTTATCTGACGACTTAATTGGCCTCATTTACAAGCTATTCCCTTGATAAAGAAATTGCACAAATTTTATGAATACAACCGTGTGTAATTAGTAACTCGTTTGCCTGCCCGTTGGGGCATGAACACAAAAGAGCTCGTGAATATTCACCGTAACACGCATAAAAGATAAGTGAAAAATGAATGACTAATATTATCATAAAATCTAATATTAAGCAAATCGATACTAAAATAATATTAAGATACTGATACAAAAAAATCACCGCTAACTTTTACTTCGTTCTATTACAATTAAATATTATAGAACGATTCTAAAATTTTCCACCTTTATAAAAAAAAAATCAGCCTGACCTTCGCTTCGTACTATTACGATTTAAAAAATTGTAAAACGACTCAAAAATACTATTACAATTAAAAATTATAAAACGCTTTTAAAATTTTCATCTTTTTTATATAACAAACACTAGTTATTACGATATTACAAATCAAATTAATAAAATAATTTCGAAATACTATTACGCTTAAAAATGATAAAACAACTTCAAAATTCTGACCTACTTTCATTGCTCTCTACTTCCATCAAACATCGCTAATAAAACGATTTAAAAATTCTGACCTATTTTCATACAAAAAAGGCTATTCTATCCTCCAACTCGCGAAGCAAACAATAGAAATTAATTCTGTATACCGTCAAACAGAGGACAAAGGACCGACACGTCACGATGAAAATCAGCATCAGGAGGAAATCGCAAGGGAGCCGGTGTGTTCCGATCTGATTAACTCTCCGATGTGTCCGATTCTCCGATGAACTGCGTGTCAAAACGCGGATACTCCGCGATATCGGTCGTTCCAGATCATTTCTATGCCCCGTTGGCGGGTAGAAAGTTGGCTACTTGGTGGAAAAAGCGTATTTTCCACGCGCTACTAATGATACCAACGTAATGCTTTCCTCCTTTCGCGGCTCGCATTGTCGAACCGCGTGAAAAGGAGCGTTTTCAAACTGTCGCCTGGCACGCGACGGAACAAAGAACGAAGCCGGGCGAAACAGGTCGAGGGAAAAACGTCGTGGAGAAAAGGAACAACAGGATAAAGAGCGAATAAAAAAAAAGGAAAGGGGAAAAAAGAAAATGCAACGCCGGAATAACAGAAAACAGAGGAATGCTCGAACATTCCTCGAGCGAGCGTGACGCAACCCGTTGTTCGAAGCCTGGCTACTGTGTGTACTTTCTATTTGACGCGTGTGCTATTGTTGTCGCCGTTGAACGACGCTGTGCAATGGGGACGAAGGAAAACTGGTTACTGAATGCCATAAAAGCGGATGCCTTTTCGCGAGACGTCGAAAATCGTCGAAACTCTGAGGATGTGTTGTTCCATCATTGAAAAAGAAAAAGATTGAGAGGGGCTTTTTACTTGGGAACATCTTGCCCGACGACTCCTTTGAAATTTAAAACAACTATAGAGCGTTCTTGCACAATTAAATCAATATCGTTTACGTAGATTACTTTTATGTGTTCGTGAAAGAAACGTACAAAGATGTAGATAATACATATGATATGTAAAAATAAATAAAGCATCCAAAGTATTCGTTATAACGTTTGATAGATGGAACGACTTTTTATCTAAATTTCCTTTCCTTAGTTATATTCACAGAAATATAACATTGCATAAATATCTGCAATCTAATTATCAGCGAAACTTGACAAATCATGATTAGAAATTTAGGATTCACGCTTGCGAAAATTCTATAAAAAACCTTGCCCATCCTCGAAAAAACTAGCTGTCGATAACACATCTAAAAGCGAATGTCTTTTCGCGGGAAGCTCTAACTGGCTCAACACTCTGCATTTCTACTTCTGAAAGAACATCAAACGTGATTCTTGACGTGGAAACATTTTGTTCAACGACTGATTCAAAATTCGAGAAAGATATACCAGGAACCATTGGTCCTGTCCTATGGGAGAAAGCAACGTATTGTAAGGACGTACAAGGGATAAAGGATTCATCCAGTTCGAATGAATACGGGATAAACGAGCGGCGGAAGCACACAGAGGTTCCTCTCTATTTTCGAACGAAAATCGCGATCCGGTCTCCTGAACCGGCGAATGGGGACGTTCCAATTTTCTACAGGATCTTCTTCGGTGTTGGCAAAGGTTTGGAAAAATGATGCAACGATACTTTTGTCGCGGCAATATCCCTCGATGTATGTATATCGTGTGTACTTAGTAAAAATGCATATATTTGGAAAAATTTCATGCTGAAGCTAGTGGATAAAAGTTTCGACGATAGCGTAGTTTTCGTGTAGATGGGCACTTGGGAGAAATCAGGACTTCGTTGTTGGATTAAAGTAACGTTAGTAGCGAAATTTTACAAGTTACCTAGTTATGGCTGTTGTGGAAATTTTCGCACGTTAGTATAACAGGTCTGATAATATGTACAAGTTTCAACTCTTATTTTTCGATACACGAGATGATGTGTTTTATTATATTCATAATAAAGGTGTGTCGTGGAAGGATCGATACCTTTCTGTTTTAGCGTCATTTGTTTTGTGTTGAAGTCATATCAATCATTAGCTAACAATCGTGTAGTATGGGTCATACAATTTTATTACGGTCGTTTGACGCCTCAACAATTTGTCGCTATAATACAACTTTTATCAAAGTCAGTAATCCGTTATGCAAATACAAAGAGGATTACGGTGAATTCATTGGTCCATCACTCCTCTCACCTAACAGCACCAGACATTTTCCTTCGGGAATACTTGAAAAGTAAGGCCTATGCAAATAAGTCCGGACCACGGTCATTCAAGATCTCAAATTCGAAAACTAATACGAAAGTTATTCGCAGCTCAGATCCAATGACCAAGAATTAATGATTGGGAACAAGACCAACCAACTTTTTCATTATCTTTTCTCAACTTTTTCTCTCGTACAAAAGATGGGTCACATTTACGGATAACCCATCGAAATAGAAATTCAAAGTTTGATGTGATTAAAATACGCGTTGATACCGTTCGTGAAAAAAGGATCCAATCTCCTGTTCCAGAAAAAGCTCGAAGAAGACGCATATCCGCGTGTTTAATGATCTCGACCGCGCCCACAAAGGAGGATAAACGATTTCTTTGAGGAGAACCGCGACCGCTTTCTTCGTGAAACGCTATTGGAAACTCTTTGTGCCACTGGTCTCGTACCACGAAGACAAAGTCGGTGACTACGAATCGGATGATCCGCGAATATACATGGCCGACCAAAAGGATCAAGGAACGCGGTGAAAATTCCGATTTTTTGGATAGTGTCAACGCAATCCTCGGGGTTGCAGTCCAGCTAGTTGGCTCGATAACAATCGAACGTAGAATGCAATAGGATACAATAGTATTTTGACAATAGTCGACAATGAAAGAACGTTTCGATCGGAAACTTTCGGTTCGTGCAAATGAACCAGCAGATTTTTAGTCCTTTCACATTTATAGACATATCTGGTGAAGCAATTTTGTTCAGACGATACTTGGAATAAGATATCTGATGCGTTTGATATTAGTATAGTAGTATTTAATATTTATTTGATATCGTTATTTAGAATTAACAAAGTCACGCATGAATACACGTCTGGCTTAATAAGCGATTCTATAAAGCAACAAAGTTACTAATGAGCGTGCTAGGATTTTTACCAGATTTTTTAGAAAACATGGTAAAAGTTTAAGCCCAGAGATGGAAAAGGTCCATCCTTCGATTTCTCTTCATCTAATTTTTACTTTTCTCAAAAAAAAAAAGATTTCGAACATTTGATGTAAAAAGTAATTCTATAATATAATAGAGATATTGGCGAGCTTCCAAAAATTTTATCAGATTTTACAAAAGCGTAAAACACAATAGAATGTGGGCCAAGAGATAAAAAAAAGCTGGTATTCGTAAATTTTTACTTTTATCGAAAAGGGTCTCAAACATTTGATTTAAAAGTATGCTTGGATAATATAATAGAAGCATCGTGGGACATCCCAGATCTGTTTAAAATTTTTTTTAAGCGTGGAATAGTAAAAAAAATTAGGCTTGGACATGGACGACCTAGTTTGCCTGGGATGAATGGAAAACTATGTTTGCTTAGGGTTGAAAGTATAATAGAACTTACGGTTAGTGTTCTTAACTCTGCCACGCCAATAAATGAGACGTCTCAAACTATTTCTTACAAAGATCCACGAACGAGATATCTTGCGTTTTGTTGTAAAAGAAAACGCGAAATATCTGGTTCAGAGCATCGCATAAACAACATTGCATCACAAGATATCTTATCCACGAATACAAGAGGATTAACAGAGCGTCATTTCACTCGTTTGTAACAGAGTTGGAACAGAGAAATGCAAAACGATGAAAACAAACGCAGAGTCGTTATGGGTTAGCAAAAATTAACATAAACGAGACAGTAAAACGATTACTAATGTCTCTGCCCAGTGACAAATACCGATTACGATTATTTGTGCAGCTCAAACTGCAGGAAACTGGCTGCTGAATATAATCAGGCAAGTATGCATTCATTGAATAGTTCGTCACGACCAGTGAAATGTTGTTTATGAAACGTTACCTAATGGACAAATAATGAAATTAAACAAATATCAAGAACAATAAGAATGAAATGTCCAAAATGAGAACAGTATGGTTTGTTATGACAATAGTAACGAGCTTCGATCTTGTTTTACGTGTCAATATTGATTAAATATACAATATTCTCGCGTAATAAAATATAAAATGATGGAAGACTGGCGCGAAACTTTATAACAGGTTCGAAGTATCGATTCTCATTACTCGTTCGAGTAATTACTTGAAAATTGCAGCCATAGTCGGTTTCATTGCTCCAAAACGCGTTTCCGTGCCTCTAAAAGCACACATTGTAATTCTAGATGTGAGTATCATAAATACCAAAGCTGAATTTCTACTGGATCGAAATCCCTCCCCAATGAGAGTAGTAATTGTTTCCCATTTAAACAATCATTGCTGCACACGCTTCTGTGGTACCTCCATTTCCGAGCTTTGCGTCGCGCGGTGCGACTAAAATATCTAACAAAATCGTTTCGTTTTGATCTTTGATCTATGCGAAACCTCGTACAGTTTTCGTTATTTACGTTTGTCGGATATGCACGAACATCCACAGCTTACTAATTATAATTTAACTCGTTCCAAATATATATTGATTTAACTAAAATCAAGTGAATAGTCAGGATTACTAGCTATATATAAATCATAAATCATAAAAGTATTAATCAAATCGAAGAAGATTTAAGATTAAAAGGGAGAAAATTCAACGTGCCCAAAATGTTAGGTAATATTGTCAATATTTCAAGATTCCCAACGAAAATGTAGTTTATCAATAGATATTGATAATATTGTATTACCAGTACAAATTGATCCCTTTTAGTTGAGAACATTGAAATATTGGCAATATACAAGTTGTATCGTAACATATGGGGTCTATTTCAGGAGTGGACAGGAAACGAAAAGACAATGGTAAAAATTCAAACAAACAGGTGTTCTACCTATCCTTGTTTCAAATTTACAGCTATTTTTATGTTTCAGTAATCCGGAACATAGAAGGTGTCCCAAATGATTACTCTCGATCTGTATTATTCGATATACACCTGGAATTTTTGCGAGATTCCTTAACACGACCACTGTGAGTTTGTATACAGATCGAGGGTAACCATTTCGAGCATTTTTTAAAAAGGTAAACAGCTGCAGATTATTGAAACACAAAGATGGTTATAATTTTGGAACAAGATCAGATAGGACACGTGTTCATTTTCATTGTTTTCGTGCCTTTTGTTCATTCCTAAAGTGACTCCCATACGTTATGATACACCCTGTATATTGATATTCTCAAGGCAACCTTACGAAGTCCCTGTCCAGAAGATGGAACACATGCGAACTTAAAAGACCGTTAACAAGCTCTAATAACATCGCGCCACGAACACGGTTCTCTCGATTCCCAACACGTAGAATCAGTCGCAATTTCGAACAGCCTCGGTGGAAGATTACATTCGCTATTGAACAGCATCGATTCCAGCGAGCAAGTACAGCCTTAACAAAAGACGCACGTAAGCCATGGCGAGGGAGGAATGCAAAGAAAGCGGGAATAATTAATACTCGGAGCACATCCTCGCGCAGGGAGACGTAAGTACGTGAAACATCGTGTTAAAGAATATTCTCTCACTCGAAACGCCGTGGCGGATTTGAGGAAAACACTGTACATACGCTACAGCTCAAAGGTATTCGAACACTCGTTTATTCTCGACAAGGTGTATCTTAATTAGAAAATTACGGTCAAATCAAACTGCAATGATTTTATCCTCCGTAATTGCTATAGCTACGTATAATAATACATTATAACTTGATTAAATTGATTTTTGAAAGTCACGTAACAATAAAACTGACGCTTGTAGTTGTCATGTCTTATAGAAGCTGTTCGTTATTTGACAGATTCTTTATCTCCACGTTCTTTGACTTTTGAATTATAAAATGGATTAAGGAGGGTCTTCTAAATTAATTAATAGAAGCACTTCCCATGTTAATAGAACTGGAGACATTTTTAACAAATGTATTAATACATATATATAATAAATGCTGAAATTTATTATTGCTATGTTTTTTAATAACTAATCTATATTTATAACCTGGCGATTCCATAAGAAAATATAATAGTAAGCGTTGCCTCAAATACCTAATTCATCATTATGGAGTTATTACTCGTACGCTTCGATAAAATTTACATACTGTTATTACAAATCGATCGATGCGTCCGGATGCTTATGAGCAATAGTGTACGTACAGTACATATGTGTAGACATGTAGAAATTGCATTCTTGCCGCTTTAGAAAGTGCACGCACAAGTGGACATGCTAACTCGTGGCTCGGTGGATTTCACAGGAATTAATTGACTCGGTGATTCGGCCAGACTTATCGTTGTGATTTACGCAGCGCGATTCCCATGAATTTCATGCGTGCAGCTTCCATAAGAAAATACGTGTAATTTCGGTATTGTAATTTCTAACGGGAAAAAAAAGAGAGAGAAGAAAAATGGAATAGAAAGATAAGAATAAAACGGGAACTATAATAAGTAAATAGAGAAAATCGCGTGCACGTGATCCGCCGGTTGGCCGAAGGTTTTTTCGGAGCGATCACAAAGCAAGAAACGATGTAATTGCAACGTTACAGAATTACAAATGAAAATAGTCCAAGTTTAATTTTCGGCTTGAACGCCCCTAATATGTACGATCCGTGGAAGAATATTCGCTATATTTACTGCATCTCAAGATAGGGAAGTAATTAACTTTTTAATAAATTTGTTGCTTAATACCGGAAGAAGTTAATTATTTTTAATTTCTTCAATTATACTTAAAAATATTAAACGAGATAATATTAGAAAATATTTAACAATAACGTAAACTCCCTTTGTATCTTTTGAAAGAGGAACTCTGTATATCTACATGTGTACCAATATCCCCTCAAAAGATGAATATTTTATAAAGTGCAATGTACGTACGAAGAATTTCCCTCTTTTAATTTATTGTGGCATTTGGCTTTTTTAAATATTTCTATGTTGCTTGTAAGTTGTAAGGAAAAGTACAATTTTAACGTAGAATAAAAGGAAATTGTTCGGGGAATAGGTACATGTATAATTGATATATGGTTAGGAAATAGCAGAGCTGCAACTTGAAAAGAAATTGTTCTAGGAGGATAATGCAAATTTAATGAACATCCCACGGATGAAGTCGGCGTTTTCAGAACGCGAGACGAGGCAGCTTTCGCGCGCGATGGAAATTCATCAAGCTTTACCGGAGCATTTTTAATCAACCAGAATAAGAAGATAGGTACACACACACACACACATTTCCATATGTATATACATATACACAAGCGAGTCACTGCAGTTCACGGGCTCGCAAAGTGCTCGTGCTCTCAACTCAGAAGGAGTATCCCCTTCCGTAAATAAAACAGCGAATAACCGCGGCCAGAGAAGCTCTGTCTATTAAAACCGAAATAAGATCCACCGTGCGAAATCACGTACCATCGTCTTCAAAATCCAAACGACGTCGTAATCCACTTAAATTCACTTTGAAAAGAAAAGAGAAGGAAAAACATAGTTTCCAATTCAATTAGACAAGAAAAGATAAAGTAAAAGAAACGAAACAATTTGCGTTAAAAATTTTCTAATTCAATAACAAATATATATACTCAACAAGCTTTCCCAATTTAAAAAATGTAAAGGAAGAACAGTTTCAATCAACTGGATGTCGATCCCACGGAACGCGACATTTCATAGCGAACGCAACGGAAAATCGAATGAATCGGATGAAAAAAAAAAAAAAAAAAAAACGAAGGGGAAAA
>NT_176682.1:1041335-1102803 GCF_000188095.3 Bombus impatiens | reverse complement strand
GAACGCAACGGAAAATCGAATGAAAAAAAAAAAAAAAAAAAAAAAAAAAACGAAGTGGAAAAATCAATTCGTGTAGACGTACCTCGATTTCTATAATTCACACGCGTGGAAACGTGCAGCCAATTAATCCTTCGTTCTCCGTGAAACAATCCGTAGATCTCCCTCGTGATCTTTTTTCTTTCTTCCTCGCACTGGCTCAACGTAGAAATCGCAAATATCGCGTAGATTTATACGATGATCGTTGCACTGAATCGCAAGCCGTTCCCGTTCGTAAAGAGAAAAGCAGACACGAGAGAGCAAACTTCGATTCGAAATTGCGGTACCGCTCACAGGTAACGCGCCTTTCGCCGCTCAGTCCGCGCCGAATGACGTTCGTATACTGTCCTGGCTCGGTGCGTTCGGCGGAGCCGGCCTCGTATGATGACCCCCTTCTAGAATTCTACGGCCCTGTCGACGTACGCCAGTCTCTGGACACCGGCGTAACACCAGGAAACGTGCAACGCCAATCCTACTGGCTTCGATCGTTTTACATCGAAAATTTCGTCGAAAAATTCCGACAAAATCGTTGGATTGCCAACAATGTCCGATGCAGTACTGATGAATTTCTGAAAAATTTTGTTGAATTAAACATCTGGTTAAATAATAGATACGTAGAGAAATATTTAATGCTTTTTTGCAGTTTTTTGGTACTGCTAATAGTCTATAGTTTCGTCTTCTATATGTTTTATGAGATTTTTTAAGCGGTTTTTTTAAAATAGAAATTTAATATCTTTAATAAACAAAAATTACAGCGTAAAAGGATTTTTTTAGTTAAAGCTAATTTGTTTTATAATAGCGAGTGAAATTACTTTTTAATTGGGTTTTCCTTTCTGTATTTAGTTAGCTAACTAAACGTTAACTTTTTCTCGACTTTGTGAACGGAATCGGTGTTTTACGGTTTTCACCAAAGAGTATCGAGAAAGAAATAAGGTGGTCGGTAATCCCTGTAGCTTAAATCGATTCACAGTGGTTTTTAAAAATATTCTACTCCATTAAAACTACTAAAACTAAAGTACTTAGTATTTTTAACTATAGCCACATGAAACTTTTAGGCAAATTTAAACTTTGCTTATACCCTAATGCAACATTTCGCACGAAATACTCACCTCCTGTTTAAATGATCCTCGTACTTCATTTATTACAAATAAAGTTTAAAATAATACTTTATTCACGACACAATGGTCTGTCAACTGACAACGTTCCTGGAACGATTTGTCACTCTGTAACATACCAGCCTGTCTAAAATATCGATCACGCCAACCGTTTCTCTATCACGCAGAGACAAGCTGCAAATATCTGTAGATCAACCGACTTCCCATGAAATGTTCCATACGTTTTGGTTCTGTTTCTATCAACCGAAAAGGTAAAACTTGATGATGATACGTTCGATGCTTACATTTCAATAATAGATGAAACGGGCCATCGATCGACCAGATGACCCAAAACCATCCGGAATTACACTGCGTCACAGTCAACGGCCTTTGCCTACGAAAGACTCGATCTCTTCGTCTATCACGATGGATCCATGTCCCTCTTAGCCTCTCCTACTTCGATACTTCCTATTTCTTCTTCTTCGCTCCTTTCCTTCTCGACTCCTTCTCTTTCGTTCTTTTTTTCCTTCAAGAATAGTCGGTGTGATACTCAGCGGGAGGAACCTTGGGAAAAATTCATGTGGCTCGCACAGACACGTCCGGAATTCGATTCTGGAACGTATTGCTCCTTCCAACTTTACGGTACTCCACGTAGTATTGCCTATAGATTGTAGACACGAAAAAGTGCGGTTGCAGCGGCCGCATCCGCAGGGAGGCGAACCAACACGGTAAGAAGCCGGGAGAGGGAGGAGATAGGCACTGGTAAAACTGAGCACCACCCATCTTTCTTACCTTCCATTTTTCTCACCGAAAGGATCCGGTGTAATTCTAGCGCGCACGCTGAAAATTAATGTGGTTCGAGCTGGTACGCGCGGAATTCGATCCAGCAACGACCCGCTTCTTCACCTTTACGGTACTCGCGCGATATCCTGGGCTATAACCGCCATGGAAATATGCAGTGAACCGCGCCCGTTTCGCATTGCCGTTTAGCTTTGCCGTTTCGCACGACCGTCCATTGCTCTCGTTCACCGGCCCCCATCGTTGCAAACGTGCAAACGAAACGGCGCTGTTTGGCAAGCGTAAACGTTCCATGAATTTCCTCTTCCTCTGGCGGACCACTTCTTCTCTTCCTCTGCGCGTTACCGGTTGCGCTGGAAAGATTGGAACACATTTTAGAATTTTCTACGAGAAGTTTCTCCAAAAAGCAGAAATTCGAAGGAAAACCATTGCAGATTTAGCGGCACTAGCTACCTGAATACGAGCTTCAACTCTCTTGGTTTTTATGTAATCTACCGAAAAAGTGTAACACCTGCGGAGAGAGCGGTAAATAAGCTACAACGGGGGCGCTTTGAAGCTGGCTGGAATTTAAAAGCTTCTCTGTGTTTAGCCCTTTTTGGCATGTCAAAGCACGATAATATTGAAATGCAGAAGTAAACGAGTGTACTTTGATATACATTTAGAAAAAAAGATAAAAAGGCAGAAGAGATTGGTATTTGATCAAACGTTATTTAAATGGAAATTTAACGTTTAATTAATATCATTTACCCTCGAATATTGGGCAAAAATATTTCTAAACAGTACAAAATATTAATTATATAGTTCTACCTCGAACGGCAACTTTCGACCCTATACATAAATCATGAACCAAATATAAACTATACGTAGAACGTATCCATAATCTATATGTTCAATCAACTGCGGATCTACATTGTATTTCGTGCATCAAATTTATTTTATGGCGTGTTCAAAAGCAGATGTACATGGCATCAGACGCAGACGCGAATGTTACCAACTTAGAGAAGTAGGAGGGTACGAAGAGGGAGAGAGAAAGGAAAGCAGGGAGAGAAAAGACGAGAGACTTTTCAAGTTGTATGCCATTCCAACATTCCTAGGTGGCCCCGAGGCGCTAAACGGAGTACCGTCATCGCAAGGAAAGGCCCAGTGACCGACATTCCCCTTTCCATTCTTCCTGATACTCCTTTGCCCGGATCTTGCCGCGATACTAACGTATACACGGCGACGACCTGTAGCGGGTATCGTAACCGGAACCTCTGGAACCTTCGCCCTGAATTTCCGTACGAACCAGCCACTCTCTCGAGTACGAGGTCAAATTTTTCGGTTGTTGGGCTAACGAACCTTGGGAAAACTACGTCTACCGCTATTGATATATCGAAAGCATTCGAATCTTTTCTTGGCTACTAACTACGTTGATTTCCCTTCTATTTTCTTTCTGAAAATTATTACAAAGCAGCATACGATATTTTAAAGAAACTTTTAATTTACGTAGATTTCTAATATTAAAAATTATGTAAAGTTATAGATCAAAGACTCACGTTTCATTTATTCATTCTTTTTTTCTTGTCAATTTACATTATTAGATTCTGTTTTTTAATATTGTAATTATGACAAAATTAGATTAATATTGTCGTCATTTCTTTCTTCTCTTGGACTCTATAATTTTATTTCTTAAACTCCTGCAAAGTACTTATTATCCTAATATATTTTTCGTGTCTCGGTAAAACAATATGTATGTTATTTATTTATATTTTTCAATAATTCACTTACTTCTTTAAGAAATAAGTGTTAATCACTTTTATGCGACTGAAATAGAAAAAGATGTTGTATTATTTTAATGAAATAAATTGATGCATATACCTACATATATGATAAGTACCTCGCTCGACTGGCGAGCGTCATTTCTTAAAAAGCCTGTATACAGTTACAACGTTATGTATCTTTTACGATCCATCCATAAAAATCCGGAGAGCGGAGACCTACATTTTCACCAGCATCCTGCGAAATTTAAATAATGCAATTTTAATAAATAATCACTATTTTTAACGTTGATTCGTTTCGTTACCGTTGGAAAAGAGCAACGCGACAAAGTCACGTTACACGGTAACGCTGCGTAATGCACATATGTTAGTGATAAGTGCAATTTCAGTTGAATCAAGCGAACTTCATGAATGCTTTATATACGTATATGCTACACCTGCGCCAGGTACGAGTAGCAAACTTTTAGGACCCCGATACAATACCTTCTCCCTAGCTTTCAATGTCAACACCATTATCTTAGTTATGAAAGATAGTTTTGAAAATACATAACTTGGGAAATAACTTGGAAATTAATATCATTAGATTTGTTAAATTATTTCGAAAGTTTTCTTAGCAAATGTCAACTGCTATAACTTTTGTCTCTGTCCCATTTTCTAATGCACATGAAGCATATTACAAATTTGATTTGGAAAGAATTTGAGTCAGAATATTTGACTTCAAATTTCAATTTCAATTTCAATTTGAGAATTTACTTGTAATTTCATAATGTTCAATTTTAATTGCAACTTCTTTGTTGCATGATTACATTGCAAATCACACCAAAATAATAAGTGGGGTCCATAGTCACGTGGGACAGAAAAACGTATTGTGTGTGATAGATCTATTGTACACTTCGTCTATGGCTATATTCTCTTCGTCAGACATACGTACAAAGGTTTATGAAAATATTCGAACATATATTATGTGTGTTACGCAAAAAATGTTATTAGTACCATAATGAGAACTTACTATCATGATTATAATGTTGAAGTTTGGAACAAGTCTAAAAACGTACATAGAAACTACAAGATATTTAGTAGACTACTCTGTATCTCTGTATCTGGGCTATCTCCAAGCCTGTGCTACAAGCTATAACTCATATTTTGCAGAAATCATAGAAATACTTCCATTTATTGTTTAAAGTGAATAATTTTTTACTAAATATATATTTAGAGTAAATATCCTCTAATTACTACATACATTTTAGATTGGTTTCAAAGACCAATATGATCATGATAATCGTATCTCATTACAGTACTAATAAAATTTCAAAATGTTTTATACATATAACGTATACAATATATACATAAAAGTTTGCTATGTTAAGTGTTCAAATGCTTTCCTGAGCTACTATATGTACGAATGGAAGTTACTGGAGCGCGAAAGATCAACATAAGAAAATGGAAGTATCGAATTCGTTTTATTGATCATTCTGCTTCCATTGGTTATTCTACATAAATTCAACAGCGGATCCACGCGATGCCTACTACCCGATCAATAAACAATTCCAGCCGTGATTTCATTACCTCCTATGCGAGTAAACGTAATTAGCGGTAACAGTAATTGTTACTCGACCGTGCAGCATATTGAAAATTTTATAGTACCCCGCAACGTTACATACGTGTATATATCTGCACTTATATGTACGTATATAGGATCAAGAAAGTGCACATGTATATATACATATGTACGTGTGTTCTCGGGAAACATATATCAATTATCCATCTTATCAACGCAACGCCAGGAGCCTTGTCATTATCGGCATGCCGGAAGGGACAAGCTTGCACGAACGTATACCATGTTATGTTGCACCGCAGTTTCGTGAATTATGATGAACTAATGACATTTCTGTACGTAAGGACGTTACACACAGTAAGCATGTGTTCTGAGTTGTGTTTTTCCGGTAACGCTGTGACGGTTAATGTTGGGATAAATTAATGATGGATGTCGCTCAAATATCCGTGAAATTGAACATCAAATCGTTATAATTTATATTAAGATGAGATAGTAATTAGAGTGAAAATATTCGTCAATTAACCCGTAATGGATTTAGATTAAATCAATCGAATAATGACCAGATTATTATGTTACCTATCAATTCCTGTCGTCTATCTCATTTATATTCTATTAATGTAACTATATTATAAATATCTTACTGTATGTATAATTTCGGATAAATTTTAATAAAATTAAATGGGATTTCTATATTAATTATTAATAAAAATGAAACATCGTTATAACAAATTAACTTGTTAGTTTATCTGTTAAAAAGTTCTCAATATTATGACTAAATATTATATGTAACTAAAATTCTTTCTCATTTTATTTTATTTAAATTTTTCTAATTTTAAAGCTTTTCTAAAGTATATGTAGTATAATATAACATTTCATTAACAGAACAAAAACGAACGAATTTAAAAGCCTTTACCAATTAAAGGATGAATGAAAAAATGAACATAAAGCGATTCCATTATCCAGCAGCGTATTTTACGAATGATGAATTTATACTTTGTTTTCTTTAGTGACAGGTTAAATATTTGTACATGATCAAACTCAATTACAAACTCAATTACGAGTTTTATCACGCTTATGCACCATGATCACTGTTAGATCATGTTTAGATCATTTTATTCTAAATATGATTCTGCTCTGGTTTTTGGAAATATAGAATATGATTTATGAATGTTAATATTTAAGCATAAATTTAAGATGTATGATATTGTGAAAATGTGTAAATTATTATATGTTATTATAGTAAATCAATAAGAATAAAATTTAATTCCAATTTGATATAAGAAATTAAATAAATAAAAAAACTTTACTACATACCACGTAAAAAAGGTTATTAGTCCTTATGTATAAAGTCGTAGTGCTTAGTTTATAATAAGGGTACAACAAATATTTATATTCCTCATAATTTTGACAAAATCACAAAAAAGAATTTATATTCAGTTTTTAGACATAACGGCACTAATATTTACACACGAGTTGCGCAAAGTAATCATGCGTTAACAGCCAGTGCGCACATGCTTCCACGTAAGTGACAAGCATTGAACAGCTAGGACAACATAACCTCTTTGTCGCTCCTACAATTGTATAACTTAATAATTTTCAAAATATAGTTAACAAAATTTGAGCAAAAAGTGTCATAAAAATGGTATCAGTTTTGAATACGGTTGATACCGGTCATGAAGATATGATTCACGATGCAGAGATGGATTATTATGGTTTGAGGTTAGCAACTTGTTCCAGTGATAACTCGGTTAAAATCTTTGATTTAAAAAATGGTTCACAAAGTTTAGTAGCCGATCTTAAGGGTCATGTTGGACCTGTGTGGCAAGTTACTTGGGCACATCCTAAATTTGGAAATCTTTTAG
This sequence comes from Bombus impatiens, assembly GCF_000188095.3. Taxonomy (NCBI): domain Eukaryota; kingdom Metazoa; phylum Arthropoda; class Insecta; order Hymenoptera; family Apidae; genus Bombus; species Bombus impatiens. The sequence goes on along the minus strand of NT_176682.1, from coordinate 1,095,701 downwards.
CGTCTTGTAGCTACGATCGGTATGTTTCAATTTGTTGCCATTTTTTGATATATATAAAATATATTCCTTTTCATAGAGATTGTAATATATTAAAACTAACTATTCTGATCTGAAATTATTTTACGTTGTTTCTTGCAATAGAAAAGTAATTATTTGGAAAGAATTAGGAGAATGGACCAAGATTTATGAACACAATGGTCATGATTCCTCTGTTAACTCAGTGGCTTGGGCACCACATGAATTTGGCTTAATCTTAGCCTGTGGCAGCTCTGATGGTTCAGTGTCCATACTTATTAATAATGGAGATACATGGGATACACAAAAAATTACAAATGCCCATACCATTGGATGCAATGCAGTGAGTTGGTGTCCTGCTATTGAACCCAGCTTTGATGCTAGTGGAACACAAAAAAATGGACCAATAAAGAGATTAGCCACAGGAGGTTGTGACAATTTAGTTAAAATTTGGAAAGAAGAAGGTGATAGATGGATCGAAGAAGACAAACTTGAAGCACATAGTGATTGGGTAATGCATTTGTCACTTTTCAAATTTAGAAATGTAAATTAAAAGAACAGTAATTTAATATTTTATTTCTTACAGATAAGGGATGTTGCATGGGCACCTGCAGTTGGACCATCCAAAGCAGCTTTGGCTTCCTGTTCACAAGATCGTCGTGTAATTGTATGGACCTCCAATGATTATACAAGTTGGACACCAACCATCCTTAATGTTTTCGACGATGTCATTTGGAATGTTAGTTGGTCATTAACTGGAGGTATATTAGCTGTTAGTGGTGGAGATAATAAAGTGTCCCTTTGGCGTGAAAATACAGAAGGTCAATGGACCTGTATTTCTGAGACAAATAAAGGTCAAGGAAATCTTAATAACACGGAACAACGTGCACTATAATATCTGAAAATAAAATATAGGATAATATTTTTTACTAATAAGCATTGTAAATTAAAAGAATTATTCAATATTAACAACAATTTTATTCATTTACTTTGTACTCTTATCATATATCTATACATAAAGAAATATAATTTTCAGACCAAACTAAATTCCAGTACTTTACATCTATGGTAGAGAAATATTGTACTGTACATTTTTTGAACAGCATATGATTCATAAACGGTGTATAAATTATAAAAATATACATATATCTCATTGATCAAAGTAGAAAATATTCTGCACATTTACACATTTAAATAAATTATTATACATAGATTTGTTAAACGATTAATTTTGAGTATACAAGGATGCAGTAAAAACAATATCCCTTTTAATGACAGTAGAGGCTTCTTCCATTTTTTCCTTTAAAACGGGATCACCTATAGTAATGGCTGCATTTTTTACATCTCGTAATGTTTCACTCAGTTGTTGTATACATCGTACTATGATCCCTTCTTGTACATCCGTTTTCTCCATAATCTCGGCAAATGACTTTGCTTGTGCCCAGTCATAAACTACCTCTACTAAACCAAAGTTTAGTGGTTGCAACGTTACTAACTGATAATGTTGTTCTAAAGCTTCTAATTCGGCATGTATTTGCTTTATTATAAGACAATTCTGTAACCAAAAAATCTTTAAATATCACAGTAAGTAGTTAATTTGTATTAAGAAAATATATATACCTTTCTTAATTCTGGCGTTAAATTTGGTTCAATATCAGTTCGTTGTTGAAATATTAAAGCAGACAACAATGCTGCTATTTCAGCTGGTTGACGTACAGTTAACACATTTCTGAGAATGAGTTCGGTAATTAGTAATTCGTTATTCCCCATTTGTAAAGCTACACGACCTTTTAATGCAACTATAAAAAACAAGATAAAATTATTATACATAACTAATTCGTGTTGATAATCTAAAAGAAGACAAACCTCTTTCGTCATTATCTATATATCCCAAATCTTTAAGAAGTGCAACAGCATTTGTATATTCCGGATACAAGCTTAATCCTTCATCACTAAGTTTCAATTGTAGTTTATTCCTTTCGCTCTCTAATTCACTTCGTTCGTATACAACTTCAAAGTGCTCTTCAAAACTTACTATCTCTGTACAATTAATATCATACATAGCTTTCTCTAATTCGCATAAATGATTTAATTTCATATCGATATCATAGTTCATTCTCATTTGCAGATATGGTTGTAGAACAGAAGAATCGCGATAAGCTTTAAGAGATAATGTCATTAATTCTTCTATAGCTGTTTGCATAGTCTGACTGGGAGGCTCATTTCTAAAAATATTTCAGGAGTTTTGTTGTCTTATAAGTTATAAATTAAACGTAATCTAATTTCGCTTAATTTTAACTTCACGCTACTTACCTAAATCTTGATATTTGTCTTTTTTCCCAATTTGCCAAAACCATGTTGTAATCTGTTTTAATTTCACAATTTGTTATTTCCAATATATTCCATGCAGCTATAGTTAACACTTCATCTAATGGAATTCCAACTGGTACAAATATTTCCTTTTTCGTTAAAGCAACAATATCGTACCATTTATCGGATTTCTTAGCTTTCTCGCTCTTTTCTTTCAATAATGTTTCCTTGACAGAATTTGTTGCATCAGAATTTTTAAGGACTAATACCCTGTATTGTTTACTGCCTTTATTCTGAACAGTGCTCAGTAATATAGCTAATTTATTATAATGACTTTCATATGATATCAACAATACTCTACCAGCTGTTAAACATCTTATTGCTTTTTTCTGAGTCTCATAAAAATAGGATTTCAGATACTTAAGATATTCTAGATACTCAACAGCTAGTCGATAAAAGTCAGATAAGTTTTTCTGTAGATCTGTTAATGGTGGCAATTTTGATAGTTCATTTTCCAATTTCTGCAATTGTATCTTGTAATTATTTTGGTTTCTAATTACTGGTGATTCTTTAAAAGATCTTCGCATCATTGCTTCAACTGTTACTGACTCATTTAGCCTTCTCAGATTTAGAACCATGGAATATGTTACTTTAAATTTAGATTCTAAGTTCTGAGCTTGACCACACATCATATTTTGTAACTCATTAAAATGTGGCACCAATGTTCGACACATGACTATAACCATTCCAGCTGTATCATGACCTCTACGTCCAGCTCGGCCAGCCATTTGTACATATTCAGAAGGATAAAGTATTCGAAAATTAGTACCGTCATATTTTTTTATAGAATCGAAAACCACAGTGCGTGCTGGCATATTTACACCCATTGCAAATGTTTCTGTTGCAAATAGTAACTGCAAGACCATAAAGGTGGTGACTTTTAAAATTTAAAAATAGTAAAAGCATTATGAAATTAAGGAAGAAAATATAGAATATTGGAAAACTGACTTTTACAACTCCAGTTTGAAATAACATTTCCACTATTTCTTTCAAAATAGGTAATATACCACTGTGATGGATACCAATTCCACTTTCTAATAATTCTTGCATCATAAGCACTTGCGGCAATTGTCTATCAGTACCTTTTAAATGCCGAATGTTATTTTGAAAGAAAGTTCGAATAGTGTGCTTTTCAGTCTCGGTTGTAAGGTCTACGTTTCTTAATAATATAGCGCTCATATCACATCTCTTTCGTGATAACATAAAGACAACAACAGGCAACATGTTCTGGCATAACAAAAGTAATTGTTTATGTATGTTTAGATGAATAAGTAAAATTTGATCAATATATAAGTATTAATCCAACCTGAGTTCTTAAATGACTTATAAAAGCATTCCACAATACTTGTTCCTGTTTTGGAGTCATCTGTCGTTGCGTTGGTATCCTTTTAACATCTTTAGCATTTTTATTACTTTGATTTTTCGGATTTTGCGCAGTTGTTGCTTTGTACCACCTAGAATAATAATATTTATATTAAATATAAGATTATTCATTAAAAATTTATACACTACATTAAAGATAGAAATTATCATCGATTACCCATCTAATAGAAAATGACCACTTTCATCCAATACTAAAAATTTGTTGTCCTTAGTTTTACCATCAGTTCCAGTGTATAAATAATGTTGGAGCGGTACAGGTCGTTTTAATGTGCTTATTACATATGTCTTTTTCTTTTTTGTACGACCAACCCAATCAGCAAATATTAAAGGATTGGGCACAGTTGCAGACAACATTACTAGAGTAACTGTTTGTGGCAAAAGGATCACACTTTCTTCCCAAACATGACCACGCTAACATAACATAAGATAATAAGATATATCATGATTATAAATATTAAATATAAATTGTAATATTTATATAGAATAATATAAATATAATATATAATAATATATAATATAAATATAATATATAATAATATATAATATAAATATAATATAACTGTAACATTTGGAATTTTTATTTACTTCGTCGTTATTGATGTAGTGCACTTCGTCAAATATAACAAATTCTAAATCCCTTAAAACTTCTGATGCACAGTATAACATAGATTGTAAAATTTCCGTGGTTATAATAAGACACGAAGCATTGGGATTAATTTGTAAATCTCCTGTTAACAATCCTACACTGCCAAACTTTCGTTTAAGATCGCGATATTTTTGGTTTGAAAGCGCTTTTATGGGAGATGTATAAATAACTCTAAAAAGAAACAAAATTAGTATTGCTAATTAACTAAAATATAGTTCAAAATATAATTTGCAATTTTACTTTGTCATATGTTTCTGACTTAATGCAATAGCATATTCTGCTACTGTTGTTTTCCCAGCCGACGTGTGTGCGGCCACAAATACATTACAGCCTTCTTCTAATTTAAGAATAGCTTGTTTCTGGAAAGTATCTAACTCATATGGAAAACTCATCGCTAGTTCAGGAATACGTTTTTCGAAATCAGTTATTGGAACAGACACATCTATTTGTTCTGCCCATTTTGTCTTTGCAGTTTCCACAGGTTTTTTTGAAATATTTAAAATAGGAATATCTGCTTCCTCTAAGAACGAAGAAATTTCATCAAATGCTGCTTGTTCTATATCTGAAGTTTTTATTTTAGTTTCTTCTTTTGTTTCTTTTGTTTCTTTTGTTTCTGACTTCCAAAAATCAAATTCATCTTGTTCTTCCTTTATAATGGCCATTAAATTGATCTTATCTGCTATTTTTTCAATTTCATTTTTTTTTTCTAATTCTAATGGTTCCTGCTCTGTGACAGTTGTCGTCTTTTCTTTTGGAGTACAATTGTCACTTTTAAATTCTACGCCTGCACTAAATCCTTTTGCCAAGGTTCTTAAATTGTTTTCAAAGTCTATTTCCTCCAGTGACGGATTCATTATTATCTCAGGTTCATCAAAACCACCAGGCCAGAATGGAATATTACTAGTATTTCCTAAATTTGTACATGTTATTAATTTACATAATGTTTCAAAAAATTGCTATATTTTATTATGGAATCTTTTCTATCACATACCTCTGATATTATCACTAGCTGGACCTGGTGCACGAGTCATAGACATAGAATTTCGTGCAGTTTCACCTGCTGATTTTGAAGGTACCTCATGCATCTCCCCAAGTTTCCCAGTAACAGGATCACGATCAAATTTTAATGTGGTACCAAGTGGTGCTAAGTCACAATCCAAAAGAGATAAAATATCAGGTTTCCTTGGCCAGTAACATTGTGTACTGTTTAGATGGTACATTGGAAGATTATCTAAACATTCTATATGTTCCCTTAATTCAGTTCTAATATCAGTCCAAATGGGTGGCAATACAAATTCTAGCTGTGAAGTAAAAAATTATTTAAATAATTTATAAATTTTTTAAAGAATTTATTAAAAAATAAATTAACTTTAGAAAAAAATTACCTGTTGCTTATTAGCTTCTACATCCATCTTTTTTACTTTTATATCTATCCAATATCAGCAGAATACACTATTTCACTAATTTTTTCACTTTATTGGAGAAAACACTATTAAAAGCAAAATTTGATCAACATACACGTATAACGTATCATATAATAATACACATATATAATCTAAAAGATAAAAGCTAATAAATACCAATTTTTAATAATAAAGATGTGATATGAAAAGCAGTATTATTTATGTAATATATGTTCCTTTGATTTCAAATATGAAATAATTAAAACTATAATATAATATATATATATTATTAGATCAATACAGGATTTTAATATTTTTATGAATTATAAAATTATAATTTATTTGTTGTACCGAAAAGATGATATAAATAATTTGAGGTTATGTTTATAAACATCCTCCGCTCACTCCATCTAACTCTCACCTTCTTGACAAAAGGTCAAACATAGTCGTAGGATGCCGACAGAATTTCCATAGAATTTTCATCCTTGGGAAATACCTAATATATGGTGATACCTAGTAATACATACGATATGTATGTATTCCAAGATTTATCACGAACATGAAATCTTCTTAAATAAAACTTTGTACAAAAACATTCAATATGATATTGTATTTTGGCTCACTTTCATCAGATAATCTTGCCAAGCTATGCATATTAAACATTATTTCCCTGAATATGTAGGTTAAGATCATATGTTTAGATTGATATCTAAATCCATGCTTACGTCAATGCTTCTAAAGTCGAGTATTGTTATTGTTCTATCTTACTCAGTTTCAATGCAATCATTTCATTATCCTTGTCATGCGATCTCTGATTCGTAGATGTAAGATGGATGTGAACATTTCAACCAATAAGGAAAATATATTTGAATTTGTAACGTTTTTGTTTCTTATGTCGTTTTCTCACACATTTTTATATTTCAGGTCGTAATCGTATTATTTTATAAGTATGAAACGAAATACAAATAATTATATAAAAGAAATATTTCATAGTGTTCAATTTAATAAAACTTGTCATCAGAGTAATTTAAAAAAATTGAAGAAATGCTACGAACAGGTAAGAATAGGTTGTAATACAGACGAATTCATTATAATTTATTTTTATTTAAAAAAGTTTCAATAAAAATGTTTTACATACAGTGTGCAAAATTACTAACATTTCCTTTTTCGATTTTAGACTAATGAATCAGATTTTTGGAACTGCTTTATATCCTGTTTTAAAGTTCCACTTACTTTTGCACAGCGACATCCACGAGTTGAGAATACTCTGGAGTTTGTTGCTAAATTTGCCGCTAGTTTATATTCAGCCATAAATGATAATGAATCTGAGGAACCGATGTGTCCATTTCTTTCCAACCTGTTTGAATTTCTCCTAAGGAATCATAGTGCAAAAGACATAGGAGTAAGATTTCGTGTTTGTCATTTTTTGAATATGTTATTAAATTCTATGGGTGATCAGGCCTTTATTGATGATGCTGTCTGTGATAAAATTACTGCTTCTATGATGGATCGGTTGTTAGATAGATCGCCAAAAGTTAGAGCTCAGGCAATTTTTGCTTTACATAGACTTCAAGATCCTACAGATGAGCAATGCCCTGTTATAAAAATGTATATATTTCATGCCAGCAAAGATCCAAATGCTATGGTTCGTAAAGCAGCATTGATGAGCATGGGAAAGAATCAAAGTACTTTACAAGTTGCATTGAGAAGAACCAGAGATGTAGATGAGGCAGTTCGTAAAATGGCATATGAATTCATTAGTAAAGTAACAGTAAGATCTTTAACTATTACACAAAGAGATCAGCTGCTAAATGATGGTTTAAAAGATAGATCTGATATAATTAAAAGAACTGTTCAAAATGTTCTATTACCATCATGGTTAAGACATTTTAATGGTAAATTCATCAGTTTAATAACAGCTCTTGATGCTGAAATTGGTACAGATGTATCTGTTTTAGCCCTTGATTCTTTATTTAAGTAAGTATTTAATTTATCATATATATGTGCAATTGAACATTTGTTTGAAATACTAAATGGTTAATCTTTATTTAATTAGGAACACTACATTAAATACATTAATAGAACAATTACCAATAGATAAAGAGACTAAATTAATACCAATGAATAAATTGAGCAGTGAAACTGTACTGTATTGGAGATGCTTAGTAAAATATGTTCAACGTGAATCTTGTACAGAAGAATTGGAAACAATTTTACCAGAATTATCAATGTTCTGCAATTATATTTCCGATTTCCTTACAGCAATATCCACACAACAAACCGAAACATGGGTGAATCATATGCAGAAATTTGTCCTATTACAGTTATTTGAAATAGTAACAACTTATGATTTATCTGATGAAGTTGGAAGAAAAAAGTTGAACGAATTAATACGTAATATTTTAATGGGTAATTACTGGACTGAAAAACTTGTTGAATGTGCAGTAACACACCTAAAAAACGTTATACCCGATGTAAATAGCAGACTAGATACATTAGCTAATATAATCAGTGAAATTAGATTGCCTTTGAAAGAAACTATAACACAAACACAAATCACGGAGGAACAGCAACACGAGATTAACTTAAAAGTAAGTTGGTATTCTCAATATAATATTAAATATAACATTAAAAAATTCAAATTTGGTAAAATTTGTAGTACCATTTATCTTAATGAAAAGTACTTTTTAGAGAGCAAAACTTAAGGTAAAGTTATTAGAATTAAAAGAAGAAGAATATCAGGCTATACAAGACAAACAGTATTTAAAGGCAGATGGTTTAAAAAATCAAATAAACGAATTGAACAAGGAAATAGTAAAATTATCAGAAAAGCCTCAAGTAACACAAACTATAGTTAATGAAGAGATCAAAGAAAAGAGTGATTCTGCAACAATGATAAAATGTCTAACTATAATATGTACAATGATGCAGTCTGTAACTTCGTTAACGCCAACACTTAAAAGCCTTATGCAAATAGCGCTTGATAGTTTAGATGTATGTGATTGAAATATAAATTTATTTAATCTTAAATTATTATGTATAACGTAATTATTGTTTTCAGCATCCGGATGATAAAGTACATATATTAGCATTAAAAGCAGTTAGTATTTGTTGTATATTGGACAGGGAATTAGCTAAACAACATATTATGATGTTGTTCTTGCAATTTTCTTTGGAACAAGAAAATCCAGATATTTGGATTGTTGCTTTGAAAGGAATCTTCGACCTTTTATTATTATACGGCCTGGAGCATTTTGATATATTAGAAAATGTACCCGATAATACTGGTAGTAAATCAGAAAAATCTCGCACTAAATTATTTACAGATACTGACACAGAAGTTTCTGTAACATCTCTACGTAAATCAGAAGCAGAACGAGGCAATTGTAATTTTATTAAAATTATAGCCGGATTATTAGATAATGCAGTGAGTATATATTCTAGTCTAATATTCTTTTATTTTAAATATATAATATGAAAATCTTTTTGTTAAAAATATAGAATCAAGGACTAAGAACAGTTGCCGCGGAAGGTCTTTGCAAATTGTTACTTCATCGACGAATTACTAGTTCGAGTTTATTGTCAAGATTAATAATTTTATGTTACAATCCTGTAAACGATAGCGACTTCTATCTTCGACAATGTCTAACTGGTTTCTTCGATAATTTTGTCACATTCGTACCTGATGCACACATGTTATTAGAAGAAGCATACTTGCCGACCTTACAAATTTTATGTAATGCACCAGACATCAGTCCCTTACAAGAAATTGATCCTTATGAAGTATCCAGGTTTATATTAAACTTGACTAGGCTTGAAACTCGTAAACCTGGAGGAGAGAATTTCTGTGCGCATAATAGCCTCGTTTTTTCTATTTTGGCAGAGGTATTAAATACAGAAAGCAACATTGACAAAGAAACTCTTATTAAATCGTTGAAAGATTTGCATTTGGAATTGGACGATAACACGTCTAAAAAAAACTTACAGGAAGCTATCGATAAAGTGATGGAAATGGTAAATATTTTACATACAAACAATTGTTAATTATATATTACAAATTTATATAAACGTTTATATCTTTTACAGATAGTTTCTGATAAACGGTTAGTAAGATATGTCGAGCTTTTTACGAAAAAGTTAAATGCTCCTAATGCTATCGATGTAGCAGAAGATGAAGACACTGAAGCTGATGAATGAGTAATTGTTCTTAATAGGAATGTAATTGAACTAAATATGAAAATATAATATTTTATATAATATTGAATTAAATTTTATATATTTCCCGAGCATATGTTTATATATACAATGTTTTATAGAATGTTCACGAAATAATAAAAATCTTTGAATTCCACGTAACATTTTAAAATTTTTCATTTTTAACTCTTTCACGCCTAGCGCCGATTATATCCGGCATTCACAAAATACTTCACATCGACTTACGCCGGATATAGCCCGCATTCACTAAACGCGTCGTATTGGCCAGTGACAGTAAGGACACGCGAATTGACATCTTAATTATGTTAAACTAGCGCATAAGAAGAAGTTCCTGCAACGAGTAAAGTTTATTTGTTTTCTATCTTTTTGTAGAGTATCACAGTTAAAAGGTAATTAATAACATTACATACAGAAAAATAAGTAAACCAGGTTATTAAGTTGTTACGTCCAGAGGATCTTTAATTCCTCCTATCCGTTTCAAATATTAATAAGTGATGTAGGTTTCGGTACTCTTTAAAATGAAGTATAAAAATCTAAAAAAACGGCAACTGGTGAACTAGACTGCTTCGGAAAGTTGTGATGAAAATGAATCACATATAAATACAGCAAATCAAAGAAAACGACTATTAAATGTACTTAGTACATCAGAATCTCAAGAAACTGATAACGTTAACGTACGAAATACCAACCAGTCAGATATTACATGGACTTCGAAAAAATTTAGGCTAATAATTCATGATTTTACAAAACAGCAATCGGGTATTCAAACAAATATAAGATCCTGGGGATTTCTGCAATACTTCCAGTTGTTTGTATCTGAAGAACTGGTAGAATTCATTGTTGAAAAAACAAACAACTATTGGAGACAAATAAATTCTGATGACCTTACAGCTGGAACAGACCTGGATGAATTGTGAGTATGATATAAATTCAGCCAAAAGTATTCCTCACAAAACACCGCCTCTAGCGTTCAAATGGCCCAACATTTCTTCATTCGATGCTCCTGGTGCGAGACATGCGTATGCACGACGGGAGGTCAATGTCAAAAGTCAGATCTAATTTACAATCATGATATTCAATAAACAGATCCACTGTCTTAAAATTCTTAAGAGCATTAACATCTATGCTCCTGAGAGAAGAACCAGGCACCCTTGTAAGTTCACACTTTCACCATATATATGTCAATTCAAACATAATGGTTTAATCTATAGATTATCTTATCTTGCTTGATCCATATCAATTTTCAAACTTATCTAAGGCTTCTCAAGGCGTGTTAGATGTCTAAATTATTTATATTCCACTTATGTTTACTTATAGTTTTGTAGCGGCACATGAGTCAAAGGACAATTCAGATCATGTTGTTGTCTTGCCTTGGAGTATCAAGATCGTTAGGATACAAGTAATGTAAGAACAAATAGACTTCGGGCAAAAGAATGTCGCCGCTACATACAACCGTCGAATGAAGACGAATTCATATTTTCCGACTTCCCCCCGACCAGTATAAATAAACGGTCACGATCGCAAGCAGACCGAGTATCTAACAGTGTCTACCGAGTTGCGCGACGAGCATTAACGAGTGTTTATCCGCGATTTTATTTTGCGATTTATACTTTGTACTAACGACTCACGTATACAGGTTGTACATTAATTTATTATTCTAAATATATTCGACGGTTCCAACATCGAGCAATCTTGTCCTTTAATCTTCACGTAACAACCATCCTCTACACGTAAATCTCTACAATTTTATACTTTTTATATTTTACACTTATATTTTATGTATTTATGCTTACATATGTTTGATATATACATATATCACATATACTTATATACGAAAAATTGTACTTGGCGTCACCACACGTTTATACAAAGGAAAAAGAAAGCAAACCCATTTATGTAAATAAATAAATAATTATGTGTTTGTACTAGGCACTACGGGATATAGCTGAAATTTTCGAGATTTTGATCAAAACTTTAGATCGATTTTGTGATTTTGTGTCAGGAGAACATGAGAGCATAGAATATGGCACAAATTCACCATTCTTGAAAGTGACGTCATTTCTCGGAATTTTTTAAAACTATTTCGCACTTTTTTTATATACCTTTTTTCTGTAAATTTTGAGTTTAACGTTTTATGATTTCATTTTTTAATTTCTTGTCTGAATTTTTGTGAGATTAGGTAGTGAATGGAATATATTACAAAAGTGTTAAATGCTGTTAAACTATTCTGGTTTATTGAAAGTTTTTCTAAATACATTTTGTTTAATTATTTTTACAGTAAATAATCTCATTTTTTTATTGTATTTCTATAAACAATACAGAAGAAACAATTTATTTTTGATATTTAATTAAACTTTCAGACAATTTTTATATTTTTTCGAAAAGGATGTTATTGATATTAATGAAGTTAAAAATTTAAAGGAATATGATAATTAAAAATCTCTTTTTAGCAAAATCTTATTCATTAATAACTGAAATACTTCCCTTCTCACTGTGTATACGTTTATTTCTCCCACCATGAGAACGGAGAAGATACGTGTTTATAGTTCGGCCATTGGCCACTAGAGGTCCCTATTCCTAGTGCATTTTTTGACCAACATTTTTGACATTGCATCAACCATCTCCCTACTCCGTACTCACTACTTCCTATTTCCTGCTTCCTATTGATCTCTGTTTATGGATACTTCAAATACTTCCGATACGTCAAAATAAGTGCTGTCACAGTTTCACAAATTTTAGCTAAGAACCAAGTAGTCTTGTTGTATAGTCAACTTCGAAAGCATGGATAAATTTGAGAAACCGCAGATAATTTGTCATATTGAGAAATCGGTAAATTATTCCTTATTCGACGCAAAATGGATTCCGTGCAGCGCAAAATTTGTGGTTATGGGCTCACGACCGCGAGGTAGCGGTATTATACAAATCTATGAAGTTTCCAGCGGCGAATTAAATCTTGTTAAAGATATCGAACGATCTCAACCGATAAAATGCGGAACCTTTAAAGCATCTAGCCTAAAAGACAGATATTTAGCAACTGGTGATTTTCAGGTATTAACAAAAAATATAAAAAATTTAAAAGATATTTCCATTTGAATGAATGATATTATACATAAGATTTAAATTTTAACAATTTGTTATTCCTACATAGAGAAGATTTAAAGTCACCTTTATTAGGGCAAATTGAACATCTACAACCTAGAAGACCCTTCGATACCAATTTATACTACTGTTGCTCATGATGAGATTATAAACAGTATCGATGGTGTAGCTGGTCAGAATATTGGATGCGGCGCACCGGAATTAGTAACTGGCTCTAGGGATGGAAGTGTTAAAGTCTGGGATCCTAGGTTGAAAGGTCGGCCAGTTGCTGTAATGGAACCTAAAGAGGGTGAAGATCGTAGAGATTGCTGGACAGTTGCATTTGGAAATTCATACAATTCTGAGGAACGAGTTGTAGCTGCTGGTTATGATAATGGAGATGTAAAAATGTTTGATTTGAAAGCAATGGCTGTTTTGTGGGAAAGTAATCTTAAAAATGGAGTTTGTAGCATTGAATTTGATAGGAAGGATATTCCAATGAATAAATTAGTAGCTACCACTTTGGAGTCAAAGTTTTATTTGTTTGATTTAAAAACTCAGCATCCTAAAAAAGGATTTACTTATCTAACTGAGAAGGTAAGATTAAAATGTAAAAATCACATCTTCATTTAATTTGATTTATAATGTTTTAGGCACATAATGCAACAGTATGGTTAGTTAGACACTTGCCCCAAAATCGTGAAATATTTGTTACTTGTGGTGGAGGAGGAAGTCTTTGTTTATGGAAATAGTAATTATACATTTTATATCTATTTTTATTTTTAGCTTTTTATACTTTTATTTACTATTGAATTATTTTTAGTAATTATCCAGAGAAACGAAAAATAGTAGACGTAGATGGCATTGGCCGTGGAGTCATCGGTGATCTAACTCTTTTACAAAACACTATTGTTTCATCACAACCTGTTAGTTCCCTAGATTGGAGTCCAGACAAACAGGGTTTGGCTGTTTGCACTGCGTTTGATCAATGTTTGAGGGTAATTATCACCACAAAACTTAATACTTTCTAAGAAAAAGTATAAATTCATGTTCTAATTAATAATAAAGAAATAAAATATTTATGTTATGTTATTTAATATTATTCAGTGTGAAACGTTCACTATTGCAATAGAAATGAGATAAAACTGTAAATAAACATCAATTTTCTTAGTTTATATAATATGTCGAAATAAAATGAATAAAATAAAAATTAATATTCTACAAAATTTTTCATTAAATTCAAATTAAATTGTTTGGAATTCTTGGTTATCTAAGAATCTAAATTACCGACTGTGAAGGAAATTTTCATCACGATGGCGACACTTGTGGTTCGTTAAATATCGATTTTTGTCTCCGTATACATGTGCACGCGTTGCGCAACTTCGCGGTACGGACGACCAGATAAAAGCGAATTATATGTCATCGGGCCAATCTATTTAGAATCAAACCCTTATTAAGTGGCAGCCATCTTATAGTGCGATATGTTATGCAACATCAGACCGCCATGTTGAGGCGCGAGACGTATCCACGCCAAGTGGTACTTATGCTACATTGTTCGAGCCAGCCTCGGTCAGCTCACATTCAGCCATACAAGGTCAGGAATACCGCGAGTTTAATTACATAAATTAGTTCTTGGCTATTCCCCCTTCTGCAACATGTCTCTGTGATACATTCTTTTCGTTTCTTGCTCTCGTGTTCACAGAAGCTGCGCGCGTTTCGATTGGATCACGCATTTAGTCTTGGCTCCGTTGTTCTCCAAAATGGCGTCGTCCTGTACGCGCAGTATCACAAAAAACAAGACATAGATTTTTCTCCTACAAATCTCTTTTATTTTTTTAAGACTTGATGAATTTAATGAAAATTTTATGTTATGAACTAAATATTGTCTTTTAATGGTTACTTTTATAAAAGACAGGAGTGAGCAAAAATATTTTACTTCATTGAATCAGTTGCTCGCAATTAAAAGAATGCGGAATTACTGGTCTTTATAGTTTAATTACAAGAACTGCCTGTAATTAATTCAACTGGTAACAAGGAGCAAAGCAGTTTATTTAAATATGTACTAACTTAGCTGGCCAATCGCAGCGTTGTAAAGCTACTACAAACTCGCCTGAAAATTGTCATGTTTTGTTTGTTTTCCAAGAATTTAATCAACAGTTAGTAATCATTTTATTTAACAACTGTTTAATTCTGGTAATTTTTATGGTACCTTTTAATAAGAATAATTGGATAGGTTGGGAGTTTTTATTTAGAAGGTTATTTTTTACATGGAAAAATACCTTTATTAGTCAGCATGTATCTGAAAATCGCAATGGCAGTGACAATGCTTAGTAATGATTCATGAATTGGAGAATATGAATAGTGAACGATCAGTTAGAAAACAAAATACATATTTCCTGTTTTACGTAAATATACTGCTTCCTCAATTATTGCAATATACAAGAAATTTCTTTCTGGAATCATATCGACCATTAATAACTTCTAACAATTCAATCACCTTTCTCCTAAATTTATTAATAATAACGTTCTCCTTGAAAAGAATGCATTTAATATACACACATTTCCTAAATCAATAATTGCGGCGCATGTAATGCAGTTAGAACGCCAATTTTTTCATTAGTAGATACATATGCTGGTCGATCTCAAAACCGTGTAGGTTGTTTGCGTCACCCTGTAACCTCATCAGTAATCCTCCAAAGGATACGTAGGCAGATCTGCAACAGAGAGAAACAGACAATGTAAGTCACCGTGAATCACCACGCTAAAAGCCTACATATATTTGTTTAGAAACCGAATGCTGGCTTTTCGTTTGACTTTACCCTCCTGATCACCGGAAAAACAATTTTATATTGCTATATTGTATCGAGGGATTTATTTCATTGAATTTGAAATGTTTAAATTAAATTCTTCATTAAAAAATGAGATGAACTTTCAACCATGATGGCCTTCGAGAAATAAACTTTTATGTAATTTTACATTTAGCAAATTCTTAAGTCTACAAAATTAAGTTTTACAATTTTTTCAACTTAATTGTACTAGTTATATTAATTATATTTAGCTAAGTTTTCCTGTTTAACTCGATTTTGAAATTTCTGGACTTGAGAAGAATTAAAGTTAGCATTAAATAAGACATATTTTTTATGTACATATGTATCTACATAGAATAAACTTGAAAATTATTATGTTGGTCAGTAAAACAGTTTTTCATCCTCACACATAAAATGTTTCAATCGAAATACACTAATGTGATAATTAGAAAATATTGATTTAAATCCTCGTCCTCATTATTTGATGCTGATCATTGAAGTTGTGTTTTCAATCACGGTTGCGGATCTGCAATCGTCATAATTGCAGTGCCGATAGCGGTCGTATATACGATATAGCCACACAACCAGCTAACAACACTGCCAACATGCCAATTGCAAAAATCTTCTGCCAAGGATTTTCTTCTGACGTCAAACGTGCTTCTCTTCTTTAAGCAGTTCCGCTGGTGGATTCCATAATAGAAACGCAGTTTCTTCCTGATGCTAGGGATTTTTTAAGCGCACCATCGTGTACGTGCTTTTATAACGATTTATGACGATTACGAGGTACATAATAATAAACGATGAGTTTAAAAACATCAATGTATTATTGTATAAAGTAGGTGAATATTATTTTATAATTCAAAATCAAAAAAAATTATAATTCAAAATAATAAAGATAATCCTAACCTTACTACGATATTAGTCATTTTCTTAAGTTTTTAGATTTGCCAATTTTCAAAAATATTTTCATCATTGTCGATTATTCAGAACTCATTTTATTGAAATGAAATCTTGTGCTTTATGAAGCGAGATTATGTATTTACTAATGTATTTTCCAAGAACATTAATGTGTAGATTCAAATACAATACTGCGTAAAATAACTTTAAAATTTGTTTACGGTTTAATGTAAATTATTCGGAATTTTGTCTTCCAAAGTTTAGCAATATTGTAAGAACTAGTAGCAAGAAATTATATAGCCTGTGATGGAACTTTGACCGCAGTTTATTGACAGAGTTATAAATGAGAAAGAATCCAAAAATGAACTGTTATTATTCAATTTTTAATATAAAGACTTCAACATTTTGCTCACTATCCTCTCTCTTTCTTTTTTACAAAATTAACCTTCGATGATACATTACAAGATATAAAATGTTTCTAGCAAGTGAAAAAAAAAATTATCTACGTTACATCTCAGAGTTCAAAGAAATAATACACATCCGCTAACGATCCAAGGATATTTAAATAAACTGAGCAATACACATGTTTAGGAAGTTACGCTGCTATCGATTGACCTTGCTCCCAAATTTCTCACCATCCATAGTAAGAGAGCTGATTATTTTTAACCGAAGTATTCTTGGTTTCTGCCCCCTCCTTTCCGTCTATTGGCTAACCCTCTTCTCCTCATCCCTTGTTCAATTAATCCATCTCTATATTAAACTTCTCAGATATTGGATGACTTATCTTCAATGTGACATTGACAGTGGCATGTTGTGTAGAGTAAATATTAAAAAAAATAAGATGTTTTAGTAAAGTAAACATATGCCATTATTATTCTTCAACCATATTATATATATATTACTTTTTATAAGTAATAACTAATTAACTATGATTAACTTTGATTCATTATTCAAATTCTTTCTCATATTATAATTGCATGATTTCCAAGTCTCAAAATATGAATTAATATTATAATAAAATTTAGGATTAAAATTATGAATATTATTAAGGAATACTAATTAAATGTTTTAAGTAAATCTGTTTTAATTTTTAAATACGTGTGTTTAAAACTAAACGTAAATATTGTTTATATAAAAAAAAGTGCAATATGCATGAAATATATACAAAATAATTATGTATGTACCTCGTACATCGAGTATGTCCGGAAGGGAAGGAAAAAGAGCATTTCTACCGGGTCAAGAATAACTTGCTAAAATGATATTGAGGTTCCGGGAAGCAACGACTTTGAGAGGTGGCGGTATGAAATGAAATGATGAGAAGGATGCGGCACAGTATATGATTTTTATTGTCATTACAATTACAATGAGCAGCGACAAAAAGTGATGACAGTTTGAGATAATAGTGGTCGACAATATCACTGCTATATTTATAATGGTTTACTTATGTTACCCTAATATATCAGCGACAACAGTGTTTTAAATTTCTCAAAAATCTTTCTTTTATATTATCCTTAGATATTCATATATTTATATATGAAAATATTGTTTAAAATTCAATCACATAAAAATAGACAGATAAATTTCAACGTTCTTCAACGATAGAAATCAACGCTCTTGAAAGTTTCGCGAAAGCCCACTAGCGCCACCACCCATAATGGACCTTAAGTAGAAGATCCATGTCATTTATAGATAGGAATTTGTTTGAAACACTCTTGTCGCTAATCAGATCTATATAAGAATAATTAATCGAAAATTATATAAGTTGTATAATTAATAGACTGTAAATATTTATGAAAAGTCATACTTTTATGAATATAATAAAAAATGGAATCTGCGTATGCAATTTTCTTATTTACAAAATATCATAACATATTATATTTTACGCATTCTCTGTATAATTGTGCGTCTTCAAATTTCCCCTACATGCATAAAAATCCGCAGTCCAATAATTGATTTCACGATGAATGAACTTGAACAAAGAAAGTCATCAATTGGTGCACGCATCTTATGCAATGTGCCAGAAACTGAAATGTGTCAGAAGTTGTAAAAAGTCCAGAAAGTGGTGAAACGAATAAGTCACAGGTATAAATATCGCCTATGCGCAAACGATGTCCGACGGCCGAGAGCGATGAGGAAAAAATGAGAGCAAAAGAACAAAAAAAAGAAAACAAGTCGACCGCGAACCGATACTCTCGTTTACACGCTCCACCAACTCTTTTATTCAACTCTTCCAAGAACACGTAATCATTTACGATATATACAAGAAAGACAAAAATGCAAAAAATGAAAGATCGAAGGAGTGGCTACTTATCATAGAAAATTTTTATGTATATATAAAACATTTCGAAAGTCCATGATCACTAAAACGAAAGAAGGACACCATGATTATATCGGTAAAATTTGGAACTAATCTAGAAAAGTATATATAAGTAACGTTTATTGCAAGGTATCTGGTAAAAAGTTAGCATACAGCACGAATCTCCAATATATAAGTTATATGGTGTAATAATAACTAATTAAAAATAGTTCTACTGAATATTAAGGCTTATTAACAATACAATGGATAATTGTTTAAATACTTTTGTGATCCTTGCGGAATATTGTATATAGTTGGAATAAATACCTTATAGTTACTACATAGATTCTCAGTTTTGTTTCAAACTTCATCAATGTAATCGTTATAATAATAATGAAATTTCGAAATGTTCAATATAAAATATATACGATACATTCGTAAAAAGTTTCTAGAAGCATTCGAATGTTTTCGTGAGCCACTGTATGTTGTAGAAAATATCACACGCGTTGACTTTATGCTAAAGTCGGAGAAATTCTTTTGCTGAGCAAACGTGTCAGAGATTTATTGCGACACAAGCGCCACGGTGGGCCAAACAGGTTTCCCATATCTCGTGCGTACGTCTGTATCGCGCGTGGTTCACGGTATTGTGTCGCACGGACGTAACTATCGTGAAATCTGTACCAGCCATGAACTCCACAATACCTATTGTGCCATTGACGCAGAAAAATGACTCGCGTTCGAGAATTTCGCATTATTGACGGCGTGTCTTTGATGCTTTCCACTAGTTTTATTCTTGGCTACCGTGAGTTATATGTCACTAGATTTAAATACCAGTCGTTATGAGGTTTTAAGGCTTACATTGATATGAAAATTACACGGGGAAGATTTGACATGTCCATTTTTAAGAATTTTATAACTTTTAGGTCACCTGGTAGTTGAAAAAAATTATTTTTATAAAGGGTAGAACCTGACGAATTCAAAAATAGATGAAAATAGATGATAAATCCACAATATTTTTTTTAGATTTGGTACTATTATAAAGTATGTACAATAATAATTGCCGGTGGTATTACAATATTAATGCGAGGCACTATAAGCGGTGTACTAATTAATTTTGCTTTTTCTTATTGTGGTAGAATTTTTTATGCTTATTTATGTTTCTATGCATGTATAATATACACTCATAAGTATTCACTTTGATCGATTTGTAAATAAGTGAATTTTACCAAAATGTACAAATTGAATGAGTAATTAGAAGCAGTTGTATATAGTTACTATATATTTCGTATAGACAGGATTTTAAGAGACATATGACATAACATGAGGTACAGAATTTTAAACCAGAATATAAACCACATGTAACGTGCATACAAGTATTCTCTGGCTTGGTCTTTAAGAGGAAAACTGTACTGGTTTACCTGGCTTAATTTAAAATTAGCATGCAGTCGCTTTTATTCACTTAACCTCGCTTGTGCAGTATTTGCTATGTACCAGTTAATACATATATACTTATATAGATCGTGTAATGTGATTTTCCAACATTATCAAAGATAAAATATGTTTGTGTGTATATGTGTATGCACATATGTTCAAGATGTGTATATGTTTCGTTATGGATGCTTTACACTCTCGTTTTAGATTATAAATTTCGCAATCTCATTCTACATCCCAAATTTAACTTGCTGCTGTATACACGCATACACACACATACACAGATTCGGTGTGCACACTCTGGCACGATATGCGTCGTTAAACAGGAAATTTCGATCTGGACTACTATCCGATTTATTTCTTATTTTATCACTATTTCATATTTTCTCCTCATCCTCAATTAAAATCTATTCTTACATTAAAAATACAGCTTAAATAAAATAGCAAGATATTTTTTATCACATTCCTATGCTTCTCAGGTAAAAAATCATAATGCTATATATAGCTAATTGGAATTAAAGTTTAACTGCTACTGTTACTATATAACTACTAAAATATTTTAGTAATTACAAATACAAAGACTTTGATGACAATCATTTTTACTGGTTTGGTAGTTCTAGCGTCAAATCCAGTAGTAGTCCAGGTACTCAATACATACTTATTCAGTTTAAAAAGAAATTCTATTGTACAAATAACAATATACCAAATCACCTTATAAACTGATATATTCCTCCTTTATCAATAATAAAATATATTTTGTACTGAGTCTGAAAGAATCTTATCATTTGACTCAAGCAGATCAACAATACTTCATCAGTCAACAAGAAGGCATCATATCAAACTGATATACTGACCCTGACGACTGTGTTCGAGATAAAAGTTAATATTTACAAGTGATTCATTACAATGTACAAATAAATGCATTTCTCTAAATTTATATTTAATTATGCATAGACTGCGAATTTTTATGAATGTAATTAATGAAATGGAAATATTATAATAAGTGTTTTACTTCGAATATTATACGTATTCTATTTGATATATTATGTACATTTTTCCCCATGTTCCCCATAAATGCATACAAATCTGCAGTCTAATTATGATATATCAAATTTACTAAATAACTTCTATAAATAAAATTACGACGAGCTTCGATGTATTAGGCAAAACGTCATGTGATACCGGAATAAGAACACGATACACTTTGCGAGTAACGCAATCCCGTGTTCCTTCGCGTATCCAATTGTTCCCTGATCCGTCTTCGCGAGCGTGACGTAACGTGACATTGTATCTCCGTAATGTTTTCAATGACACTGCGCGGCGACGCGTCGACTTTTCAGCTGGGATGATACAGAAACGAGGATAGAGACGCGAAATTACAAACACACGCGATCTTCACCCTCGTTGTTCATCGCGAAACACAATCGAGTCGCCCCTCTACAAACCGTTTACCTAACCGCGTTCAACGCCACGCATTCGAACTTGCAAGTTTTTCATATTTAGAAGTATTCTTTATACAATTTCTTTTTCATATGCATAACAAACATTAAATAATTCGAAGACAATTGGCTAATTAAAGTTACAAATGAATGTTGAAAAATACACTATAATTATGACATAACCTGTTTAACCCTTCGAGTCATCATGGACAGCTTAATACTAAGATAGGAAAATTACTTTTAGTGAAAAACAAAATGTAATTTCGTGATATTTCTTAACCTTATTGCGATTCTTATATTTCAATTTTATTTCTTCTTTAAGAAGCTTCTTTAGCATGACATTGAAGCAACTGATCATGCATATCAATAATGATTTGTTTAAAACTTGAGATATATTTTAACATTAAGAAACTACAATTGAATCGGGTATGACCGAAAGAATGCAGCAGGGTTAATAAAATAATGTAAATTTTTACTCGAAGGATTAAATATGAAATATTCATTTGTAGTTACTTTCTTAAGCGAAAAATTAATCCGGTGAAAAGGAGCGTTGCTCATTCCAGGTTATGTATATAATCGAAAAGTTTCTTTTTATTTTTATTTTTTTTTTCTGGAATTTATCGCACCGCCGAAAAGCAGCAGCTCGGTGACCGTTACTCTGGTGGCGGCGACAGGAGAGATGTCGTACCAGATAGTGCATTTACAGTATTCAGGGCCCGTGTAAACGCGCATCTGGCACGAGCCCCAACTGCCCTGTAATCTCATATTGGCTCGCTTCCGTTTAGCTCTCTCGTTCGTGCTCTCTCGTTTGCCCACGACTCTTTATCTTTACTCCCTTTCTATCTTTTGCCCTCATGTTGTTCGTCTCCTTCGTTGTTCTTTTCTACTTATACACCCGCGGTTTCCCTTAATTAACCCCTTTAATGCGCGTTAGCATATATTTTCTTTTAAACGAGGGACTTCTTGAAAACTGTCATGGCGTCTGATGTTCGATTAACGCGCGTATTGAATCTTCCTATTTTCGTCAATTTATAAATACCAATTTAAATAGACACGAAGTAATTTAGTAACTGATATGGATTTAAATAACGTTCTTCTTTTAAAACTTCTTGTATCTCTATTAATTTATCCGATTATATGAAGATACGAATTTTCTCAGTTTTAAGCTTCGATTTTTAAATCACGCGCACAATACGATGCGCGCGCAGACGATTCGATTATGTCGAGAACGTCAGATCACAAGGCGTCGCGTCACGCTTCCTCCGCATTAATTTAACTCTCGACGGAAGTGTTTTCTGATTCGCGGAAAGTGTGATTGAGCCTGACAGTGGAAAGAGAGAAACGCGTCAAGCCCGCGGGCAAATTGCTTTTCGACCGGCACCTGGACTACCTCTCTCGTAGGTTTTATTCCCGTCACGTTAAAGGACAATAGGAGAGGATGAAACAAAAGAACGGTCGTTTTCGCGTTACTAGTTTCAATGCTTTTAACACACCGTCTGCCTGGATTAATTAATTCTCATCGTGCAAACTAGCCCTTCGTTTTCATTTTTTCCTCTCCTTCCTCTTTTTTACGACGGAAGAAACACTTTCCGACATTGTAGAAAATCTTTTATGTTTGCGCGCCATTCGATTTTTTTTCGGTATATATTTTTTAGATAAAAGCTTTAATTAAAAATATTTGTAGTTATATATCATGGAACAATTTAGTTTAGTTGATTCAATTAATTTCTAAATGATATCGATAGTCGAATATAAAAGTGTTCCACGATGAATCGTCTATGTAAGGGATGTCAGCTGATACCACTTTTCTCCGTTAAAAAGTCAAATGAGGAGAAGAGACGTTTCTAATAATAGCCTGTCCCCGGTGCCGCGACGCTCTGGCGGCGTCGAGACGCACTCGTTATTTGCAGTTAATATAACACCTTTAAGCATGTAATTAAAATCGATGTTTCTCTTTTATGAACAACTTTCGACACGTTCTTAGCAATTCACACTAGCACGTGAAGGATAAACATTGAATGGATCACATTCGAATATTGCAATTTTTTAAACGAGCAACGAGTGACGACGAAACTGATCTGTTGAGATTGTTTGTTCTATACGTACAGGTTACGTCACGTGACGTCATGCGAACGCGTAATATTAACTTCACGTGGGATAAACTATTTATTAGAATACCCGGCCTTTTTTATTCTTTTTAAATTATCTGGAGATCCGTATTGAGTTTATTATTTTTATTTTATGTGTACTAAATTCTTTATTTTTTGTCACAGCAAAGGAAATTTCATTTTCTTACTTTAATATTTGTTATTCACTAATTTTTGAAGGCTATTTAATGAATTATACATTTAAAAATGCGTTTACAGGTAATTTTAAAGGTTTACGTCACACACGATATTATCGACGTAACACACGATTAAAATACTGACTTAAAGAAATACACGAAATCAGTCGATTATACAAGCTTCTTAAAAGTTCTTGAACGACACCGATGCTACCGAGAGGACAGTTACGTGATGATGCGCTTAAGAGTGCAATAATGGCATAAGACGCGGACACATTATTACACAATCATGTTCGCGGCTTAGACCTTCGATAATATTGGCCGAACGTTAGCAGAACCTTGCGTGCCATTTTGATCACGAATACTCTTCCGCCAATTGTAACATACATAAATAGATAATCTTTGGTATTACAAGAAAATTAGAAAAACGACAGCAGCTATGTAAAATTATCTACCTAATACTACCTTATATATCACTAACTCAACTATATGACTATATAAGGAAATTGTCAATAGAATCTTAATAAATACATTTTTAAACAATGTATCACGTGTTGATATAAAAAGTTGACAAAAAGTGACAAAAAAATATTTCACGACGAAGTCAAAGATCATCACTAACTCGCAGAGTCCGCGATCTTTTACCGACAGAGCAATACAATTGTGATCCACAGCGTGCAGTCTAATTAACCTGTTGTACGTTACACAACGCGACGAACTGTGCGTGAATTCGATACGCGATTCGCAGAAAAAGCACTGAAAGGTTCGATGTTGATCGAGCGCGCTAGCACGCCAACATTATCGACAAGACAATTGTAATTTACATGCGTTACGCAATCATGTCCGAGAGCGCGGCTCGAAATATTCACTGTACGCTTCGAGACTACATTTCGATTAATAAACCGTCGAGTCGATTATTGTAGTTGACGATCTACCCCAGATTATATAATCGAAAGATGGACCGTGGAACGGTTAAAGATAAACCTGAGGCGCGCGAACCCGAGTCGAAAACAAACGCAGCTTCTTGTGACACAGCACCGTGTCCGACCGAGGCACTGCTGCCAGTGGCAACTGCAACTCATGCTCCGTGCTCCACGGAATACAGTCGAGAGATCTTAAACGTTCGTTACACAATTACGACCTTGAAGACACACAGTAGCGTGTTCAGGAATTTATCCGACGAAATCGATTCGGAATTCGAGATTCTCCGCGTTGCCGACCAGGCTTTGTGTATTTATACGAAGGCACGTATGTATGTATTTACGTGGCTATATTTCGAACGGTACTGTACTTGTGCCACCAAGCCCGACACACATACGACAGCGACACCTCGGTGACGACTGGGAACGATATTTACGCTCGAAACATCGAATCGACTGAAAGACGCGATCTTACGATCGTTTTCACGATATTGAGTAATCCTCGCAGATATGTACGTTCTTATGATTAATCATGATTAACCACCAGAAAGAACTACTCCGCTGTACTTGTAGATTATCTAACAAAACAAACTACTACAGAAAGTCTCAAACACTGAATAAAGACGATGCGAAATGCAGGTGCATATGTACAAACCGATCGAAATATGCTTCTCTAAAACGATATAACCTCTCAACATGTCTCTTTGAAACGACCGATCCAATTAACGCAGATCCAATTTATTCCAGTCAAAGCGGGTACACGTGTATACGTGACGATCAACCGTTGCAACCTAACCCGAGAAGGGCAAGGCGAGATGGTTGGCGGGGACCAGGCACACGAAAATTGATTTCAATCGATCAAAGTATACGACCCAGGTGTACAATAGAAAAACCAAACGATCGCGCGCGTGATTCTCCGCGAAAAACACGACACGACGTTAAACGCACACCCACACGCGCGCGCACGCACGCACATACACACACATACACACAGAGGAACAGAGAATATATACGACACACACGACGACGACTAGTTGACGACTAGAGTAGTAGTCATGGTGCTGTAGCGAGCAGCCACAGTGAACTACGATATGTGACCGTAAGCCGTTGAGCAGCAGCAGCAGCAAGCAGAAACGGCGCTACATTCTCGTCTCTATCTCGACTCTGTTATACAATCCACATGCATATATCGGTTCCTTCTGCTTAGAACCGATCTGTGAGGAGAACGATGTTTTTAGGCTCTGATGAAAGAACGTTAGAAACTACTGTATCGTTCCTTTGGTCCGCAGTTGATAGGGAAAATACAGAGAACAATAGTAGTTGCGACTGAGGTTTCAAAGATTTCATGGATTTGTGTAACACGAGTTAGAAAGCACGTTAGAACAAGGAACAACCGAAGCTAACATACTTTACTAACCAAACCGCTATTTATAGCGATGGTACGGATGGGCTGCTGGTGGGAAACTAAAATTCTATTAATAAAGTCATTCTTGTTGTTATTTGTGAAAGGTAGATTTCATCTGTTAAGAATTTGATTTTTAAAGATGATTTTATTAGAGTTTCATCTGGCTATTTTTTGGTTACAATTAAATTTTTTATTCTGCTGTGTTTTCCATTTTGTAATAAGAAGAAGAAGATGGGAAAACATAAAAAGATGACAGAGTTGTATTTCTATTGGAATAAGTGAATATTTTAGTTTGTAGAAGAGATGTTTTAAGAAAGGCAATTTAGGGAGCACTATAGCAGAAACCAGTGACTCAATGCGCGCACCGAATCAGTCTCCTTTAATGTGTGTTAGCGACGTACGAAGATAGAAGACAAATGGAAGAAAACATGTAAAAAGCAATTGCTGCTGTTCTATCGTGCGTGCTGCCGTCGATTGAGGTGAATAGTGCCAAGGGACAAAGATTAATGACTCTATAATTATTTACTTCTTTTAAAACTTAGGAAGACTCTCTAACGCGAGAATTTGCTATAATTCAGTTGAAAACTATCAAAAAGAAAACTAAAAAAGTACATTCTAAGGTTAAGCTTAAGGAAACTCAGATGGCAAATGGTCTTTGGAAGTGTTGAAGAATAATTAATTCTCTAGTTAATTCCCTATAATTCCTAATCTATATTTTACCTTGGAAAAAGGAAACGATGTTAAAAACATTGATTCTACGAATCGTGCTTTGATCGAAACTCGATGCGGATAAATCGGGAAAGCAAAAATGAAACAGGAAACGAACGAAGAAGATGGAGGGCGGCAAGTAAACGAGGCGAACGCTCGTGAGAAAAATCCAAGGACGATCAACGTAGTTTTCAAGCGAGGTAAAAGCCACAGAGAGCAGTGGTGGTTGTAATTGGACCACTTTGCCGTTAAACGAGCTTAACGATCGATTCTGCCTTCCACTCTAATGACATAATGCAGAGAGGCGACGGAATGGATCTCCTGACCAGTGACGTTGTTTTAATGATGCGAGCGTCACCGGTTGATCCCGCGACGAATCATCCACTGACCTGTTCTACCGACTCTTCTGCGGATATATATACATATATATAAGTCACATACTGCATTCCAACTGAGAAAAGCGGATTCTTATTTAATTAATTTAATTAACACAGATTTAATCAACGCTTGCTACTATACAAACTGGTATTATACAATTACCAGATTTCTCACTAGGGAACAAATAATTATATACATACATTGCTGGTTATGAGTAGCAGGACACCTGGGCTCTTTTGCACAATTGGGCTAGTATTATTAGAGATATTGTTAGAATAATATTATAGAGATAATATTATTAGAAATTGTTATAACTTATCAAGATTAATAAATTTTCTTGCATATAATAGCAATAGATTTGATAATGAAGGTAGGTGTAACCTACAACGTTATTAGCTAATAAATTACTGTCCAACAGGGCTCTGCTTACGTTTACTATAAATAGAATGTTTTCCACTTCTTTAATCTTCTAGTTACATATTTTATTATGAATCTGTTACTTCATTCACACTATATATCTTATAATACGAACTACGATATGAAATAAAATTCAATGTAAACTTATATCGTGAGAAAATTTATAACTTTTCAATGAATGTAACCAACAATAGGTGTCCTAATACTTATGATCAGTAGTATACTTCAACCATTCACCTATGAAAAACCTCTTGCTCTCCATACAAATCAACCTCACTTTAAAAATATCATTACATCACATTAGATCACATAGAAGAACACATAAGGGCGACCCGACTATATGCACCAATTAACGAGCCCTTAAAAGAGTTACGAGCAACCACTATGTGTTACTAGTAAAACCGAACAAAGCCAATCGATTTTTGCTATCAAAGGGACTCTCTCTCTCTCTCACACACACACACACACACTCATTCACTCACTCACTCTGTCTGTGTATAGAAGCACTGTGCATCGAACTGAAAGTGACTCGGAATCGGTCGCGTTCGCGGGCGGGATCGGAAAAAAGTCCGCAGTCTGGGACATCGTGAGAAGAACTAGTCGCGACTAGGCCGACGGTATGACATTACGCTTGTAAAGGCGCCTTACGAGCAGTTGGCGGTAGACGTGTTACACAATGCTGGCCGAAAAAGCTGTGCCAAGCTGCGTGGCGCTGGGCCACGGCGTAAATGTGTGTCCACCTAACCTCGAAACCGGAGGAGAACAGAGAAAAGTGGCACACTCGATACACGACCATCCTACACACACGCGCGCACGCACACACAGACGTGTATATGACACGTTACATGTGTACGCATCAAGATAGCATATGATTGCATCGCGTGTTAGGGTTGCGAAAAAGCCCAGGGTTATTTGGACCATTCAGATCGTCTAGGGGCGTTATCTTTTTTATTCGACGACCTTAACGCGTTAAGATGAGACCAGGGCCCTCTTGCATAACTAAGCTAATATTATTAGTAGACTGCGGATTTTTATGACACTGGTACATGAAAGTATTTGAATAATTGTCACAGAAAACTTTTATGGCTTTATTATTTTCGTTATATAAAATTTTTTCAAATTTCTCGAGCACTATAACAAGACATTATATTGGTTATATTTGAAACTTATCCGGAAATGTATAATATATTTCTATATATTCATTACAAATTATAATATATTTGTTACAAGTTGTTTTCACTTGTAATATGTAACGTATCAGTCTACCAATATTACTGTAGCAGTTGGTAAATTATTGTGCAAGAGGATCCTAACCATCCCAAAAATGGGGTCCGTAATGAGAAGATAGGTTAATTCTAATTCTTTCACTTGCTACTATAAATGCATCGATCATTGGAAATAATCTTTAGCAACATATACATGGTATTAAAACGTGTTACGTATGGAATAACACGTCGAAATATTTGTATTGTTATATGATCGAATATATAGGGTGGTAGGATAAAAATAAAGTATGATTGCTTAGCGAAATTCGCGCGGCAAGCACACATGAAGGTCACCGATATTTTTTCAAGCATAACCGCGCGCTTAGGTGCTTTTTAGAGATAATTTTGTTGCGAAACTAGGCTATTACATAATGTTTTGTAACGAAGTTTTCAATGATAATATAGATATTAAGGCGGTATTTAAATTGTAGATATGGTATGTTTACTTTAATAATGAATATTTAACAGATCATCTTATATATAAAAATTGAGGGAATTTTAGAACTCATATGTTATTTTAATCTTGAAAAAAGTAATTAAATTTTATGTCATTTCAAGCTATATGGTAAAAGACGATTAAATTAATATTATCTTAAATTTGAACTTTTTTTTATAAACTTGCAGATCTTTTCAACTACTTTACCAACCCGTAAATCGATCGTTCGATATTTTTTAAATTTCGTGACTCGATACGCTCGACCACAGCTTGTCATTGAATATTTAATGCATAGTCGTTAAAGTTCTCGATACAGTTTATGTATGTACTTGGAATCGTAAGTTAATGGCTGAATCGATATTAGACATTCGATTTTATTGGAAAAGAACACGTAACCTTTATCGAATAACATTGTTCCCAATACTCTATCTGTCAGAAGTAGATTTAGTCGAATAAAAAAAATTCTATACCTATCTCGCGTAGAAGTTCATTTTCAATAACAGCGATTATGTCGGGGCCTTTGTATTATCGATAACTATATTCCACTTTGTATGTGAATCCGTTTGAAAACACTTGAATGTAATTATTCACAGATATGACCCGGAGGTAAACATGTCTGTTTTAATTATTTACGTACGCAAATCGAATCCGATTCATTATCACGTATGATTAAATTACAAAAGAATGAAGTTTTATTGGTTTGTTTCGTTATCTTTCATACAGGTTGTTTCATTAATATCTAACTTAGAAGTAACTGTACACTTGTATTACTGAAACGCTCTGTATATGCTCCTTTAGCTCTATTAATTTAATTCAAATCTATTTAACGATTAATCGGTTATTAACAGATTGAGAATAATTATACAAATTCATATTTTTATAAGAAATATTCTACTTTGAATATTTCATTCCTATTATTACGTTGACACACGTTTTATACTTTTTTTTATTATATATTATAATATATTATATACATTATTTTTGTACTTTCTTATAAATGCATGAAAATCCGCAGTTTAGTGTTCAGCAAAGCTAATTACGATTGCCAAAAAAATTCTCAACAAAAATATTCAAAAAAGAACAGAGGAACAAATATTTCTCATTATTCTTCGCTTTAAAGCAACCGATATATTTCTACGGTTTTCCTTGAGCACGAACGAGATTGTTTCTGGAAACTTGTTTCAGACGTATTTCACTATTCTACATGTTTCTTGGAATTTTGTGTTTTAAAATATCACTAGAATTCTTTTTGTAAACAATAACTAATACTATTCCTTTCGCCATTACTATAAAAACGGTATCTTTAATTGTAAATATGGGTCTTGTGTGTGATATATATTTAGGTTATGTCATGTTCTTATATTACGCTAGAAGGCGAATTCAGTAATAACGTTATCATTGTATTTATCCGATTCCGTAATAATATAATTTGTTTTTGAATGACACTACTATGCAGAAACAAATTATATTATTGTAGTATCAGATACATTTAATTGTTACAATTGTATCATTGAAATCGCCTATCACGCAATTTAAGAATCTGATAAGAAAGGTATATAGTGCCATTCAGAGGATACAAAATGACTCTTGTCTTTTATGAAAAATGATACGTTCAACGCTTTTTTTACATCAGTAAATTTTTCATTTGATAATAATGAGCTTTTGTTCGAAATATTTTTGTCAACCTATTCGAACTGTTTAAACTCTTGCCGACCACGTATAGCGAATATCTACGTATATTTAATGTAAATACATCTATAATGATATAAATATAAATATATTCATATCAATATAAAATAAAATACATGAAATATAACTCAAACTAACTTAAGCACGAAAGACTCAAGTTTAAACAGCAAGGGTTAACTTCGTCTATTTTTTCAAGACGATAGAAGAAAGAGTTCGGGTTCGATCGGTCCCGAGAGGACGCGTTCCATTTCCTTTTTCACGCCTCCAAGGAGTAGCCCCGTTTTGCTGCAACGGATATCCGGGGGTTACGCGGATGGATATAGGTCAGCGCATCGGGAATCCGATCGATTCTCAAGGTGGATGTGACTATCGAATACGTTGAACAAATGGCGTTGCTTTTAGTAGTTTCCGTGAGCGACCTTCGCGTGAAATATAATTAGCACTAATTATTGAATGCGCGCGGCGCACCACCGTCCCTGAATTTCCATCGATCCTGGACGAGCGAAGAGAGAGAAAGAGAGAGAAGAAAGAAGAGAGAGTAAAGCCACCACACGCGCCACCTGCTATTCGCACACGTGTGCTTTTACTTTTATCGACGTCTACCATATACAGGACGATTCATTTGTTGCTGCGAGTCTAGATAAAAGAATCAATCCGATCTATTTCCCAGATGAGATCGATTTTCTATTTAACCCCTTTTTTTAGATTGATAATATAACATAAGAAAGATTGATATTTCTCGTTGTCTGCTAAGTTATAACATGTGTTATGCTATCAGTTAAATTATCGCGAGATAAGTAATAAGTGGAAATACGCAGTTTCCAGTAATAAATTTGAATAATTAAGATATGCCCGATTAGAGCCACGAAATATAAGTATAGTTTTGTGATAACTCATAAAATTATATTGTATGTATACACGTATGGATTTAAGATATTTGTAAAATGTTCATAGTATATTCTATAGCGCATATCAGTAACTGAGTATAATATTCTTGTATCACTTATCTACAACGAATTGACATGTTATGGCTATTAAAAAGTATGTATCATAATTACTAAAGATAAAACATTCAAATTTAAAAACAGTTTGGTAAATGTAGAAAGGATAATATAAGTATACAAGTAGATGTTACGACTGCCATGTTGAATGGAAGAAGGAACAGTGGCCTTGGACAGCCGACTGATTTTGAGCCGACTTGATTCTGAAGGATATCGCACAAATATAAGCCATTCGAATTTTATCCTTCAAATTTCAATAAATGAAAAAAAAGTGATCGAAGCGATTGTTCGCAGAATGATAAATTGGATTAGAACTATTATTCTGTAACTCTGAACTCATTATCTCCGAAAGTGTACTCCGCTGATAATGGAACGCCCTGTATGGCTCACCCTTTTGATCAAAAGCAGCTACTATCGATCGCTAATTAGCAATTATGAATGGAGTTCTCATGCTCGAGGCGATGACGATGATGCAAGGGCGCAGTCTCTAATTGGTTTTTTTTGACATTTTTACGACTACGTGAGACTTGAAAAGATTCATTGACGAGCGAGATTTTGTAGCGCACAATTAATGCAGTTATTAACAAGAAATATCACTTAGAAGGTAAGCATTAAATACTTAGAATATAAATCGTGTGTATTCATTATGCGTTTATAAAACATAAACTATTTGTTTTTTATGTTACTGGACAGATGTGCGTATCCAATTACGCTAATTAATATGTATACTAGTTATTCAAGTATTCAAACAAGTAGATGCAATGTTATCGGCTGATAGACTGCAGTGGACATGAGAATCCAGGAGAGAAGTTATTTCAGCCGCATGGTGTGATATAAATTACAATTACGTATGTAAATCTAAAGCTATATATTTAACTTGGCACATATGTCATATGTATTACGCGTGACGTCAGTTGGGCACAGTTGGTCGTTCGTCGATAATTACCTGCGTAATCGGTGCTGTTCGAATACCACAAACGATTAAAAAAGATCAAGCAAGGCTGCCATTTCGAGTCATCACATACAATATATACGAATTTTTAATCTAAGAATAATCTTTCTCTGTTACAAAATACTTATTACTCAATAACGCGAAAAATTAAATGATCCAAGAGACAAAATTAAGAAACGGAGAGAAGTAATGCGACCTTAAGATCGTAAGGACGAAAGGAGAAGTGAAGGGGACGCAAAACGTGCTTTGCCAAGTGCCGAAACAGAGGTAGAATCAAATGTGCAAAAAGAAAAAGAAAGGAGGAGGGGGAAAATGAGATAAAGAAGAAACAGCAGCCTCCCTTGCCAGGTGGATGGAACCTGGGGCCGACTTAATCTTAGAACACCTCCTCCACTGCCAACAAACAGACTGCGTTCTCACCACCACTCTACCCGCTGTATGTTCACACTTTCGTCATCGTTGCTGGTTAGCGGCGCAGCGCGGTTCGGCGACGGGACACACGGGACACACCAGTCACGATGACCACAACGACGCGGAGGCACACGCAACACACCGCGGCTACGACGACAACCGGACTAAAGGGAGGTGCACACGCACCGTAATGCGAAAACTGACACGCTATCGCAACACGAACTCGCTCTCTCGTGACACCACCGCGATATGACAACGACAACGATCGACACACCACCGTTCGGAATAATACGTCTACGATACACTGCACGACACCAACATTAGTTAAGAAATACGTACAATAAGTCAAGAGAATAGAGAACGCGTAAATCAAATTGAAACGGTCAACTAAAGGAAATAAAATGACAATAACAAAAACAAAGTTGGAAACAATAAGGAATCGAACGAACGAAGAATAACAAGGAAGTAAAGGAAAATCTGTCGTTCCACAGGCTGAATCTGATCGCAATGTAAACGCGCCTTCAAGTATCTCGCGCGCGCGGTCGGCTTCTCTCGTTGTCTCGTAAAACAACAACGTATCTCGCGAGGAAAGCGCACCTGCGCGCTCCTGCGTCGTTTTCTCGGTCGTGGCCCGTTTGTCCCTGTCGCGCCACCTCTCCTCCTGTCCCTCCCAGCCCGCTAACCCTCTCTTTCTTTATCCTTCGCTCCTCTCCACGAGCACCCAGACCTACTCTCTCACTCTCATTTACCTCCTCCAACACGCTCTCGAACGCTCTACAACTCGCCTGTAGTTGACTGGAGAGGGGGTCACTAGGAGGCACCTTCTCTACCTCTTCTTTCTCATTCCCCTCTACACCCGCGCGTTCACGTCGCCTACCCCGCACAACATCCACCGTCGACCCTGTAACACCACCCACCCACCCAATACCCAGTATGCATCGTCGAGAGTCGATTACCATCGAGAGAGAGAGAGAGGACCGGGGACGGTCCCTTCCACTCTCGGCACAGCCGCGCAGTGACAGACACCAATATGGCCGCCACTGTCGACTAAATTCAACGCGGCGCGCGCGCTCGTTCCGCGATTATGTAAGTCCTCAATGATTAGGAATTTTCGACGTACGTGCAATAGTGGATGACTCGTACGCGTTGCCTTCTCTGGGGTACTCTGGTTTTGCATGCAAAACAATTTGGTCGGCAGATTTGGAAATTGAGCCTTTTTGCAGGATTAAAAGTAATTTTACTACAGGGACTAGGGAAAGTTGAGATGGATATAAAGTGTATTAATTTAAATTTTAGAATTTTACTGTCAGAGTTTCTAATTATTAATAATTATTTGGCAATATGATATAGGATTTCGATTATTTTAGAACGTAATTATCCAATTTTTATTATTTCAATGTACATAATTTAGATTTGAATCTGGCACTGAGACTCCATTATCTTCACCACGACTAAATATCACATTTTTCTTATCTTTAACGTGATATAATTTAAACCACGTTTTTAGTTATAGACTTAATTATATGCATTATATAATAATTTTAACAAAGCCATTTGTAGCGTCTCATTCCAGTTGCCTTATTATTGTATCATTGATACGTACCAAAGTTATCGTATTATTGTAACTTTCATTTTTCTTGTTAGAAAATAAGATTTATTTTATAAATTGTAGAATTGAATCGGATACAATACAATCAATAAGGGTAAAAAAAGAAGAGGAACAAAGGAGAAAAACGAAGGATAGGAAACATTAACAATGTATACAGAGGTTCTAAATTAATATCTTCGTTAGGTATCAATTTCCTGCTAGTCAACGAACTTCGATTTAGTCCACAAAGGGCGAATCGAAATTACACACGTAAACCATAGGTTTTCGAGTACACCCACGTTGTTTTGTACGGTACAAAGACTCTGGTGAGCTCGTATGTCGCAAGTCCAAAATTAGACACTGCCAATCACCGTGCGCAATCTATATTATCGGGACAATCGATTGCCTCGACGCGTGTTGTCGAAGCCAGCCATACTGTGATATTAATAGGTTGATTAGGAAGGACCAACGCAAAGCGATTGCCACGGAAGAGAGGTCAGATGCCAGGGAGTTTAATACGATTCGACGATGCATAAGGAGTCTCACGTTATTACCGATTACATAAGATGATCATCGATTATACGGAGAAACGCGTAAACTGGTGATTATTCCGTTCCACGCTCTACCGAAACCTGAGTTCCAGTTTGGATTTGTAAAAGCGAGCATTGTTTCATAGGCAGCGCAGTCGATTCGAATTTTGGCTCGGAGACAAGTTTGAATTGCGCAGTTGGCTTTCGTTAATAGGTGCTCAGGTTCAAAATTAACATTAAGAAGAATTAAGTTATATGTACTAGTACAACTAACTAGAAAGTGTTTCGAATATTCAAAATATATAAATAACGTTAAAGAATTATACAGACTAATATCAATTGAGTTAAGTTAACATAATAGCTAAACTAATGTTCATTTCTCATAAAACACCGTGGCTTTATCACCTATTTTATATTTTTTAATCTACCGGATTATCCTTGTCTTCGACTATTTCATATTAAAATACTCCCTTTTAACCTCTAATAACTAAAAACATATAATATATAACATAACATAACATAACATAACATAACATAACATAACAAAAAAACCTAAGTTATTAAACCCATTAAAAAGGAATTCAAGATGGCTATCAAACTAGTCACCGTCCTCGTACACAAGTCCAAGCATGCGCAGTTATGTCTGAACCAGTCGAATTCCAATTGGATTATAATTCAAGACCACGATTGAGATCGACGGAACCGTGCAATGACGGTTTGATTGTCAATTAGCGGAGACAAGAGGACGGTTTACGCTGGTATGAATGTAGAGTGAGGCTTGGTAAACAATAATAAAATTATCCCCAGGGCCTCGAGACGCTGGAAGGGGTAGAAAAAAGGATGAATCTAAAAAAATCGCAAAGCTGGGAGAGACCGCAATGCGTCTCGAAGGCCGCGTCGCCCTGTCTGACCACGAATCGAACTTTTCTACTTAGAAATCGGGCGAGCCGGAGATGCACGAAGGGGCACGAATCGAGTCGAAGCAACACGTGGCCCCGGGAATACGGGAGTGATCGACGTCGCCGCTGTCGCACAGACTCGATTATTCTAGCTACGAAAGTGCGGAACTGTTACACGCTCGGCGTCTCAATGTCATGGCTTCAGCAGGCACGATAAATGCGCCCGAGCGTGGAGGGATCGACGTAGGAAAGAGAGAGGGAAACAAGGAAAAAAAACAATAACATGCAACAGAGAAACACGCACCGCGAAAAAGCAAATGAAGTAGAGGAAAGAATACATTGTAGTGCGCAAAGAAATACAATGAAACCGAAACCGAAACCGAAACCGAAACCGTCGGTTGTTCGTTTACAGAGTTAAGAGGTAAGATGGTGGGGGAAACACCAAGTTGGAACCAATGGCGTCACACCACCGGTGATATCCAATCGACAGAGGAAATTTTATAGGACTTGAAATTTCGCGATCAATTTAAATGACCCATATTCCGAACCTGCACCATTGCGTTGTCTAACGGGTGTCGGAATTGTTTGGATAACATTCTATTTGCGACGAGGTTGAATCATCGTGTTTTTCAAGAGATATGGAGAATGATAGTAGAGGTTACAAAAAGTATTTGCAGATATTTATATTTACTAATGAAAGATGTTTTCTTTTTTATCAGGTTCCATGTTTCACTTTTATGATATGAAACTTTATAATCATACGAAACTAATACTAAAAAATACGAAATTTAATATACTTAATACCTAGTAGTTAATTACTATGTAAATGATATAATAAATAAAATGTGATGCAAATGTAGATACTGTATATCGTTCGTGATACTATCATTTATAAAATTCTATATTTTATTTATCACAAATTTACTTAATTTCGATTCTAATTCAGTTTTATCGTTCAAGGAACATTTCCATACAATTTTGGACACACTTTGAGCAGAGAATATGCGCGAGAGTAACTCAGCATTCTCTCGAGTACAACAGACAGGTCGAGTAATTGGATCGAGCGGCCGGGCTGCGATTGGCAGTCGACTAACAGGCCTGTTTCAACCCCCATCCAGGAAGTGGCAAGGGCTTGAGAGAGATCCTATAATGCTTTGCTTAACTTGACCTTAATTTCACGAGATACAATCTGATTGCCGTTTATGAGTTCTTGGAAATTGTAGGACACACATATTGCTTTTACAGGCAGGGAAAAATAGATCGCCGCCATATTTTTTCCATCAGGTACCTTTTATTATTACTGCAAGATCTTTAAAGAATATTCCTACATCGTAAAACGTACATTGAAGAACAATTTTATCTCAGTCACGTGAACGTATAAAAAATTGTATGCGTATCTTTTCTCTTTTTTAGGGTCAAAGAATGCACGGATAAAAGAGAGGTATTAAAACTATCCGTGCAGACTCGAATTGAATGTAAAGAGTAGAAGCGAAAAATTAACTACAAAATTTTCCCCGGTTGTTCTACACTTCCCGCGAAAGTTTATTATCGAAACGGGGCAATTATAATAAAGTGTAAAACTTTGTCCATTTATGGAATAGTTAAAAGTGTACGAATTCGCAGAATGCATATAATCTTCAAAAATATATAAAATATGCAAAGCACCATAAAAATATTAGCAACTGCAATAATTATAAATATTGTAATAACAACAACAACAACAATAATAATAATATAAATAATAATAATAGAAACAGAACCAGAAGTAAAAATTTATTTCTTTAAACTTATAACGATTATTTATATTTCAAAAAATATACCACGAAGGCTTTATTACAGCGTTTTCTTGGTTTTTCGCTATCTATATTTAGAGGTCTCTTATTCTTTCCTTTTTCATAAATAATTTCGTTCATCTGCTCTACGATTTTTATCACGATCACGTTACAATGAAGAACGACGATAGCGATTCCTTCTCTATCGCATTCCTGTCTCCTTCCTTTTGTAATTTCGCCCGAAAGTGACGAAGAGAGGACACACAGGGGTGGAATAGTACCTTCCAGACAATAGCAGAACGGAAGACCTCGGTCCTTCGAACGTTTCCGCTTTCAAGTCTCGAATTTCAACCCTCTTGTATCTTCTCTCAACGAAACACCCTGTTTCTTCCCATTCAAGTTTATTCAATATCCAAGGGAAATCTTGCTTTTTCCTCATCTCTTATCTCGATATATTTATTCGAAGAAAAGTAGATTGGATCTCGACAAAATGTATTTAAGTATTCTTCCTTTCCTGTTACACCCACTAAATTGGATTCGCCAAGATGAAGATAAAAAGTGTTTATAAAAGACGTTCGTTAGGAAGTCTTTATGTTGAGGTATACAGAAGAGGAAAGAAGATTATTTATGTAAATTTCTGAAGTATCGAAATTACGTAGTCTTCGAGAAAACACTGTCGAAAGTTTATTGAATTTAACTTCCTTCAATTATAATAATTTGAATCAGTTCGTGAGAAAGAAGTGCAAGACATCGTATGAAAAGTATATTCGAAGAAAGAAGATCGCCTGTGTAAATATCTGGAATATCAGAATTAGTGTATTTTTAAGAAAATTCTGCTGAAACCTTCTGAAAGGTTAATTTTCTTCGCTTGTAATAGTTTTGTAGAAGGTACTGGAATTCAGATGGAAGAAGCGAAGAAATTATCTACTAAATGTAGAGGAAGATCCTTCATATAAAAGTTTGAAATATCAGAACTGAAGAACCTTCGACAAAAATTCTGTTCAAGGTTTCTTAAATTTAATTTTCTTCGGTTATAATTATTTCCAAGGAAGTATTGGGATTTAGAAGGAAGAAACGAAGACATTCTCTGGTATCGATCAAGTGATAATCAGCTTTCGTTTCTTGCGCGCAGCAGGGATGTCTTTATATCAACAAGGCTTAACCTTCGAGCATATTAAGGGCATCATAGTTTGCTCAGTAGCAAATAGGGCCAAGGATATCTCGTCCGGTTATGAACTGCTCGCTTGAATAATTGATAAAATATCGACAAAATTGTTCGCGACTTATCAGCAGCGTTACCGTTTTCCATTCGGGCTAACCGTCTTCCATCATCCTTCAATATCGTTTATTCTTTCTAGTAAATGTAGAACACGAATATTCAATGTCCGTTTAAGAGATAGAAAAATGAATATGCAAGATACATTTATAAGAAACTCATAAATTTTTACGAACCTTCTCCTCAAGTTGGAAAATTGATAAAAAACTAAAAATTGTTTACATAACCTGTTTTTTAATTGGAACTTTGTTAAATTAACCTATAAGACTAAGAGATCTTCGCTCGTTCTTTACATTTCTTTTGAAGTACAAGCATCTTTGCAATGTCACAAGTCTTGTAATTAATGATATTTAATACAAACTGAAAGGTTTTTCCTTCTTCTAATCCTACCTATTTTAAAATAAATCTGTCACTTGCTTCTTCGTATCATATTTCATTTCATATTTCACATTTTTACAGCTACAATCAAAATAAAAGCAACATAGAGATTTGTTTCGTCCATTGAACATCATAGCAAATATATATGCTTTGCTTTAGATATTTTATACATTTTTGTACATTTACATCCTTAAATTTTCTACAATTGCACAGATTCTTCTAACATAATATAAAACACTAAATAAAATGAAATTTGTTATATTTCTCCAATATAGCCAGTGAGCACCTAATATTTATAGCCATCGGTGTACATTACTTTCGAAGCAAATAATCTAACCGATACATTTTTCCTTTGCATAAGTTATTTCTTCATCTCTAAACCACGTAACCTATTTCTTGATGGGTAAGTATCAACTGCTCCTACGTGGGTGATTTCTGAAAGTACGACAGGCGCAACAAGGTGAATTCTACTCTTCCCCATATCCTGAGAGAGAAAAAGAGAGAGAGAGAGAGAGGGAAGTGAGGAATTCATGCACGAGCGGCCGTTAGGGGTTGACCTAATTCCACTTCGTAGGTTGGCCTCTGACTGTCTGACCTTTTCCCAGGAGAGTTCCTGGCGAGGGTACACGCGTACGAGCCCGTGAACCACCTACAAATCGTTCGAGGGACAGAGAGCCACGGCGGACACGTGTACAGCCTCCATAAGCAGCAGAAACATGCGCAATATGGGGAGAACGCGTAGTACGACAGTGCGTAGGATACGCATGGAACAAATCGGAAAATAAAGTCAATAATGGTAACAGAGAGAGAAAGTTTGGAGACTTTGATTCTGTAAGTTAAGTATTATTTGTTAGTTGAAGGATAACTAATAGAAAATGGGAGAATAAACGAGAGTCGGGAAGAAGAAGAAGAAAATAGAGAGGAAAAGTGACTGCAAAGTTTGATTATATTTTGAATTGTAACGGCGAGTCGAGGTGTAATAGTTAAAAAATTGGAGAACAAGGGAAGTAAATGAAAGTCAAAAAGAAGAAGAAAACAAAGAGAGGAAAAGTGACTACAAAGTTTGATTATTTTTAACCTTAATCGCGAGTGAAAGCGTAACAGCCAAGAAATTGGAAAGCAAGCTGTAAGACGGAAAAATGAATCAGAGAAGTTAGATTTAATCATGTAATGAAGCTGACTGAGGTTACTGAATGTACTGTGAAAACCGGATTACCGTTTATCGATAAATCTTTTGTGCTTATTCTGTGGCGCAGGATAAGTAGATTTGTCCGATCAGGGTCAGACTCAACAAGTAGTCGAGTTGCTATATGCGACTATCCGCGGGTCATACTGCCATACTCTTTAAAAAAGGAGGAACAAATTAAATTTTCCTGAATTTCAAACAAACTAAATTTGAACTCCATAAACAGACTGCGGATTTTTATACATTTATGGAAATTTATGGAATAAACACAAAATAGAAGAAATGTATAAGTGTTTGTGCAGAAATATACATACGTATAAAATATAAAAAAAAATAGACTACTTGTTATAATATTTCTTAACTGAAACAAATCTCTACTTCAGTTCTATCTTAACTCGAAAATTGTGTTGTTCTCGCACGATCCTCGCTTTCCCTCGCCTCATGCAATTCGTAACGTAATCTAACAAAAACGGTGACCAATACACCATCGGCGAAAGCTTAATGATAAATCAAACTATAAAGCTATGAAACAAACACGAAGAAACTTCCATGAGAAGAAAATTGATAGAAAAAAAAGTGTAACGAGAAACGGGGCTGGGATTAAGCCGTATCCAGGAAGGCCGGCGAATTTGCGTAGGTGTACACAAGCGCCGTAGATAGTGGAGGTTCGCCAGGCAAGTGCGAAACGACCGTGAGGGGATAAGCGAAACTGGGTCACCCCTGGGAACCGGAGAGCCTGGGGCTCGTGTCCGGGAGCACGACTGGCCACAGAGAGGAAAAGAGAGAAGATAGAGATATAAGTGCATGTGTGCGTGTACCTGGTGGATATATCGGCTTTGGAACGGAAGTCGGCGCACGCATTATTTACAAAAAGGAACCTGCTCGCTGGAAAATTGTGATATCGTGGGCTCGATTCGTGAATTATGCATTACGCGCCGCCAGCTTATCAATGCATGAAAGAACTCAGAAGTCTGAAAGCGCTGAACGAATGTGCCATTATACTGTCTAGGAATCGGATGAATCGAGTGAAAACGCGCAGGTATGAATTCATCGTAAATCGTGGCAATAAATAATATAACGTTGCTCTCGGATGCTGTTCTGTTGGGAATGAATAGAGGATATAATTCAGAATGATAAAGGTCATGAAGCGGGTTGATGAAACATAAGGAACATACGGCCGGTGCAGGAAGCAAGGATACATTTCTCTTGGTGCCAATTTGTTGGAGCTGGCTTAAAATAATTCATGCTATTACTGGGAAGATATTAGATACGGAAGATTGTCTTCTTTTTTCGTCTAAGTTGGTTGTATGTAGAATAAGGTGAATGATAAAAGAACATGAGTCTTCATGAGTAATAGATAATAGTAATCGTGTGAAACCTTGTTTCAGTTTGATCAATACAGCGAATGTAATACGGTGAAAGAGTTTTAGTATGAAAGAGTAAAAGGTATTAAAAGATATATTTGCTATATGAACTGTGGATGTTCCTACGATTTTGGAAAACTTAGAAGTGCACAGATATGCAAAATATTTATAAATATTATATAAATTATATGATATCCAAAGTAAAGTAATTTAATCTTATTTGGCATAAATTAATTTAATAGGTTTAATAAAAAGATATGATGTATTTAAATCGAACTAATTTCTTCCAAATAATTTTCTCCACCGTGTACGTATGATACATAGTTAGGGTAAAGTCATTTTGACAGAACAATACACATAGGGAATTTTTGTTTCGCAGATACAAGACGCGTCTCATTCTCGAGCAAAGACAAACGATCTACTTGGCCAACAATGGTCATGTACCATCATCGCCTGTGCGAAAATATTAGGAGAAAGAGCAAATAACATCCGCTATCTTGACGTATGAACGTATCTATGAAAACATATGAGTCACTGTGCGTATTTGCACATTCAAAGAGAGGAAGAGATTTGAGAGGCGCCGATATCATCGACGACAGTTGACCTAGATCGTTTGAACGAAAAACGGCGGGTCGATTATATCGAAATAATAATTCTGCCTCGGACCAGACCATTCTCGTTTGATACTATGACCAGGCAGTACTTCTACTTGCAAAAGACTTCTACTTGCCAATTAATTTGAATGTTTTGTATAAAAGTTTGTAAAGAGTTGTCGATTCAAGATACTGATACTAATTCTGTATATTCAGAGGACGCTTAACATTTTGTAACATTATTTATAAGAAGACTACGCGAATACTGATATACAAAGCATCTCACAGTTTCTGATATTTTGTAAATTATCACGAAAGCAAAAATAGCCAAGATCTAATGAATCTCACCTTAGTAATTAACTTAAACGTTTACGTAAGTGTTTTGGAATAATCTACTATTCTTTCCGTCAATTACAAGGAATCTAATACCTTGTAACAAAGTTTATGGTGAGTTTAGGTGGATGTATTCATCTATGGTGGAATTAGAGGGTCTAACGAGGTATATGGAACTGCAGCAATGCAGCTAGAATCGTACTGCTCGGAATACGTGGATTAATGTAACATAATCGAATAACTGGAACCACTGAGTCCCCTTCTGCGTTCACGACGTGACGTCAACGAGTAACTCCAACTTGTACGTGACTGTTTCTCTGTATTTATCACTCTGTAGCTGTAAAATAACTCTCAACACACTGTCGGGAGTTTCCTAAATGAGACAATAACATTAACAACGGGACCGAGCGACTGGTCTAAGGCTTCAGACCGACCGAATTTATGAATACCACGAATTTAGAACGAAAAATGATAGATCGAGGGTCAGAAAGGACGCATAAAGTGAGATAAATTGAGCTTGGAAGGAGAAATTTTGAAAGGAAATTGAAGTAATAAATGATAGTGTCATTGGGACGAATTTAATCTTTTTGAAGATGCAAAGATTTGTAGGAATTCGTGTCCTATTTGTCATTGCTTGATATTGTTTCATGGCAATGTTAAAATAATAAAACATATGATAGGTCAACGGTTTTGACGACTATATATTTTGTTATACAAATAAAGGGATGTTTCTGGGAATGTATATTAAACAAGAACGTATGTTTCGTACACGGTAGTTGTGAAAAATTGCACAAGCTAAAAGTGTGATCAGCTGTTGTTAAATAGTCGGGACAGGATTGCATAATGCTTGCATTACGTGACGGTGCATTCCCTTCCTCCTTCCGCTCTTCCGGATAGTCTATATACAATGAGTACATAGAGCCTCTAAAGTACAAGGCTACGAGCTGACCAGTGACGTACGGCATACTGGCACGTTGTAGGCACCTCTATTTTCATCGTTTTAACAGTGTTTTAAATGCAAAGTAACCAT
The DNA here is from genome assembly GCF_000188095.3 of Bombus impatiens. Classification (NCBI taxonomy): domain Eukaryota; kingdom Metazoa; phylum Arthropoda; class Insecta; order Hymenoptera; family Apidae; genus Bombus; species Bombus impatiens. The sequence continues at coordinate 1,050,906 of NT_176682.1, read as the reverse complement.
TGACCAAAAGTTTCAAACCTTGCAACACCTAACTTCCTTAAAAAAATATATATATTGAAGCATTATTCAGGAATAATAATTTTCCCATTAATTATCTCCTTTATATTTCAATCATTTCCCAGAAAAGCTTTTCCATTCGATTTCACTGACTTCCTCTTTTCATTATTTTTCTAAAGTTAGGACTCCACCTTTGGAGATGATTGCATCCTTTCTTATTATTCTACTAAATTTAAGATTTGATTATTAGAAATTGTTGCATCCTACTTCCATTATTCCACAAAATTTCGGATTTTATTGTAACTATAGAACAACTATTAATACTACTATTTGGCTCATCATGTATATCTAATGAATTCTTATACACATTTGCACCATCATCGATGACACGCTAGAAAGGAGCGTGCTCATTAGAGGACGGAATGAAAACGTACCTCCCTGCCAAAAACGCGATGCTGCAATGCTCGCTGTCGTCGCAGCGTAAGTCTTACATAACCCTACTCCCCTTGCTCCTAGCGCCACCTAGACGACCCTTTGTTGCAAGCGGTAACGCGATGGTTTTACGTGCTCGTCGCTCTCCCTCTTTGCTGTGCTCGCACGAGTTTTCTAGGAACGCAAAGTCGAGTGACGTGGCGGTTAAATTTTCCACCAAGTTGCACGGATATATTTACAACGTCAGGACGAGTTCGAACACGGTCGCTTTTTCATTCTGGGCTCCCTTACACTGAACAACTTGCTAGACACTCTGATGGTAAAAAAGGGTCTTCTGTTGTATAATTGGCGGAAGAGATATATAGAGTTATAAATTAAGCCGACTGTTCAACTTAGGTTCCTGAGACTCTGAGTGGAAATTATATTTCAATAAATATTAGCAAAAATGTAGATAGTGTTTTAACGTCCAAATTGCACATTATAAGATTCTTTGTTGAATATTCTGACAAAAGTTCTTATCTCCCCCTATATATCTCAAATTACTGTATTCAAATTTTAAAACATGCAAACTTTAATCCAATCTGTTCGCTTTTATGATCCCATTACAATATCTTCAATTTTTATTCCAGTTTTAAGTATATTCTTTTGATCAATTTGATATCTTTATGGAATAACAGACATATTGTGAAGTTGAAGTGTGATGAAGTTATTTATAAATACAGACTAGAATGCTGCACAGAACGCATTAAAACCCTTTAGGTGCAGGGACCTTGAATCTAAAGCTATTCGCCTACGCCTGTAATAATTTTGATCTTGTTTGTCAATGCCTACGAGTGTTTAACACAAGTCTAACAAATTTTTAGAATAAATTTCCTTAGGCATATTTGTAATAGTAAAGAAATTGCAATTTGATTAGAAAATATTATTGGAAAACGCTATTTCTAAATGCTGATAAATGTCAATTTCATGTCAGATTTCAATTTCGAGTAGATTATGAATATTCACGTATTTATAGAACAAATGTTCAAAGTACACATATTATGTAAAATGTACAAATCATCCATTAAAGACGAAACAAATTTTCATCTAAATCCTATCTCTTTGTGTTCATCTCAACACAAATTTGCATAAATATCTTCCATTGAGGTATCAATGTAATAGCGAATATCTCTACATAATGTTGTTTTAATGTTAGGAAATCCTGATTTACGATTGATATAAAAACAATTGTTACTAGACTAACGCAATCCATTTCAGGGGATCGTCATAAGCGGATCACAGAGAGAGGAATTGAGAATTCATTAAGATTTAATCGGAATGACGTGATTCGATTATTCCATTTATACTATCGTGATATAATTATCGAAATAGTGAATGTCTATATTTGAGCACTGCTGCTTACACTGCAGATAACAGAAACTACGATAATACACACTGTCTATGTTATATTATTTTGAGCCTGCGTTTTCCAACGCCGCGTTAGGGAGATAAAGATTAATTTATGCGCGCATTGAATGGTATTTTTCGCATCAAAGTTGTTATTCTACAAAAGAATGACAATTCTTTAGAATCATTCATATTTTTGATTAAATATTAAGTCATCCTAAATATATACAAATACGCAATAATTAGAAATTAAATTGTTTTCACTGGGGACGTTTAATCATTATAATGGCAGCGATGATGTCACGCCAAGCATTAACGCTGCAATGATCTAATGAACACATCAAGTGCGGCTTCTAATCATGTTAGCTTCTCGTAAGAAACTTCACTACGCATTTTACTACATTGTTCTATCTGATTCTTTGCTTCCTAACCAAATTACGCACTGAATTTCAGTTCGAAAGAAATCTTCAACTGAAGAGTTTGCAGCAATAAATTAACTCTAACGTTTACATTATATTTATTGGAATAGAAAGAAGATAAAATATAATTCATATATAAAAATGTAAAAGTTTATTAGTACGAATACCAGTATGTCTGTAAAAGTACTTGATTTATTTAAATTACTACTACAAAGTAAATTCCTTTAATTATAATTGGGGTTAGGTTACTTAAAAACAACTTGAAATTTAGAAAATGTTCTTTCAAATTTAGATCTTCTTAATAATCAACAAATGGATGAATAATTAAATTGGTTCCATTAAAAGGAAATTAATTTATAAGACAGCGACGTATAGATCTTCAGATGAGAGACTAATGAAACATATAATGGAACTTAGCGCCCTCTAAGAATTCGCAACTAGGAGGGAAGTCTTCTGCTGAGAAGTTGAGAATCAGCTGATTGGTCACCAGAGCGTCAGCTGATTTTGACAGCACAGTCGACCTTGTGCGCATCCTAGCGCGTCGCGCGCCCTGAACCAATTCAAATATACGATTTATGGCGACCACGCATGCGCATTGCGCATACGCGCTCCCTGTTTGCATTAATAACATCCAAAAATCTTTTCGATATTTCCAGCCCACTAACGGAATCGTTATTTTCATTCGAATATAGGAACCTTCATAACGTTTCTATTTTGTAGATATTTAATTTAGGAAATACCTTTTGAATAAATAAGTTGAAAGATGGTTCAACTACAAAGAAATTCATTGAAGACTTTATCTTCAGAGATGCTTCACTATTATGATGACATGCGTACTTGCGCATTGTTCGGCTTGTCAGAGGATCAGCCAGAGCTTGCCAGAGGATCAATAATTCATTTCTCATCTGTCACGCCCCTATTTGGTGGACTCGCGATATTAGTAGAGGCGCACCACAATAAACCGTGTTAAATTGCTGAACTTGGAGCCAATCGTGTCATTAAGCACCTGAGTAATTCTTAACTTTCGTTATCTATGCATAGCTGATATCGATATAGAATCTGATTGACAGTGTAAATATTTAAACTGCTTTCATAATCCGTAGTAGCAAATATTCTTTGGTTATGACAGTCTTTATGACTTTCAATCCATAAATTGTTGAGTGCGTTATTATAAGATCCCATAAATATCAATGCAGACTTTGTATCTGATGTTTTCCAGTTAAAGTACAATTTTATGATCGTTTTTATTGTTATTTCACTTTATTGTCCCTTCATAAAATCATTATAGAGGACCTGCAGGTAACTCAATGGGCTGCTAACGCCCTCAGAAAACTGAGATACCACCAGCTGTGTTCACTCGCTTCATTACCCACCGAGTGAACGCAGAGTGGCTCCCTGTTCTCCGAGAGCCCGTTCACCATTTCCGTTTCGCTTTTACCGACCGAACGGATTGGATGATAATCAGGTCTTTCCACGGTTCTTCTTTGGTTGATGGCTTTTAAAAAGAGGGACCCTGAGGACCCTCATTGCGCTTTCATTGATTATTGATTCAATGTTATTGCCGCATTCATTATTAATCCAACGTTTAGATATTAAAATTTACCATTTTGCTGGTGAATAATTTCCTTGTTTCATAAACTTTATTTCTCCCTGAATAGTCATTAAAGATATGAAAAACTACATATCTGATGTAACGTGAGACACACATGCCGTTCAATAATTGAATTTCTGAAAGTCCCGGAAGATTCGAAAATAGCTATCGAACATGATAAAATCTGGTAATAAAAAGGTAATGGAAACATGTATGTGAAGATAGCAAGAAAACCAATGAACTACGAATCATAACAAGACTGATAACTGAATATGACATTATTCATATCGACTGGAAGTAAATTTTTTTTTAATGTTTAATGAACTGTGAACTGTCGCATAATGCTCAACTTATACTAAGGTACCACTGAAGAAGAAAAACTTATTATTCAAACACAAGATGATTGATCACTCTACCTTAATATATGTATGTACACATAACTGACAATTATTCATTTTGTTTTTTTGTATGATAATTAATCTTTAAAACAAAGTATAAGAAAAAGTAACGTAAATAATGGGAATGGAAAAGTACGGGATCCGGAATAAATATAATATACATGTATAATTAATGAAACAAAACAATTACATAAGCTCTACGAACAATTTAAAATCCCTTTACGTATAGCACCGAGTTTACTTATCTTATCGAGCGTCGGCCACGCTGTGTTCTCCTATCTTCGGCGCTATATGCGAATTCAAACGTGTACACAAAGCCGGATAGAGTTCGCGCGCGCAGTTTACGACGAGACCGGCAACGATCAGACATCAAAGCGGCTTCTGCTATATACACTGTACGTGACGGTAGTCGAGTTTCAAGGTTAAACGATAAGTCGTTCAAAACAGAGTTATCACGGGGTCTTTTCCGATAGAATAACTTCGTCCTATTCTAACTAATCACTGGGAGTTTTTGTTATTCATAAAATATAACTAGAAAGTTAACCATATAATTTATATAAATCTAATTTGAAAGTTATATTCACAAAATTCCAAGAAACATATATTTTCATTATCGCAATATCATATTTATTATAGAATTTTTTACCAAGCTACTAACGTCGGTAGCGTTTACATTTTTATCATACGTTAGTATATATTACGCAAATTGGTTAAGAAATAAATTAATTGTTTAACACCACACAAATGTTAATGCGTTTATTTCTTTTCATTTTTCGTACTACCGAAGAACACTTAATGGGTTCTTTTTGAAGGTTATTAAAACTCTCACGGAACTTCATTGAGCACTGGAAGCGAGCCAATCAGAGATCACAGTAGAAAGAGGGCGCGTTTACGCACGTCGTCGACGCGTGCGAATGACGTCACAATGTGACGTTGCGTGCGTGCACGCACGATACGCCAAACGATTACGGTGGATCGTAACAGAATAAAATAGTGATACAGACGTGACGTGTTTCAGATATATCTATTTTTTTCACAATCTTTTTGTATGGTTTTTTCGAAAGTTTTTGAAATTTCTAATTTAACATTTTTTATTAAAATACATCTCTCACCTCTACATGATTCGAAATGGGTGTTATATTTCAATAGATAGTATAAAAACATAGGTAGTTTCTAGATACTCGGTTCTAATGTTAAATACAATTTTATTACTTTTTTATGTCTAAGATAATGGAATATATATCTACTACTATCTGGAGAAATATGTGAAGAAAAAATTCTCAGTCCATTCTTCTGACATTTAAAAATCTAACGTTTCAAAATGTTTGACATTTTATTCTGCTAAAAGATCCACCATGATTTTACTGTAAAAAGCTAAATATAAAAAATCACTTACAGTCTACTGCTAGGTTCGTTGCTTGCCTCGTCACCTTCGATTCGATAAACCATACCGGACATCACGTATTCAAAACTATCTGCTCTGGAGCCGCCTTCCTGTTCCGTCGCATTCCACTCCCCTCCATCGGGATAACCATCCTCCCTCAAGGTCGTTGCAAGAACCAAACGAAATTTATCACCTGAAAAAAGGAATCAGAATATTCTAATAAACTATACCATTTGAAAAATAGTTTTACGAATAACATATGTAACCATTTCAAGAGGCTTTTTGCCTTTATCTAAATATTGACGCAGCAAAAATCCGCAACGTCGAAACACGGAAATTGATACCTAATAATAAACCTCAAGGTGACTGCATTGAAAATACGACTGGGAGGGCGTTGCAGACGTTCGTTTCGCCACGTTTCAAACGAAATACATACATGGTTGATCGGATTTAAACCAATAGGACCTGTCCGTCTTCATACCGCTACTTTCGCGGAACTGACTATGGACACATACGTGTGTGCACACGATAAAGATACGAGAAAACCGATTGACGTTTTCCCCTCTTATTGCATCATACATCGCACGTTACAAACGTGACACGACACGTTATCGCACATTTGGAAGGAAACACGAAAACTTCATACAACATATGTCATATCGATTATACGCGTCCTAACGATGATTATGCAAGAGGTGGATAGAGTAGCAAAAGCTTCAGAAATTACCGCAACGAAATAGGTCCTAAATTAGCGGAAGTGAGGGTAATCGAACAATAGCGGGAGAATATTTCGAAAATATAGTTATTGTTAGTATTATGTAAATATTCATTTATATTATATAAATATCAAAGAATTTTTCATGTTGAAATTGTTATAATAAAAAGGAATATTAATATATTGTAACAAGATAGAATAAGATATTTCACAAAAGGAAACAATCCTTAAAGAATATATGTAAGTATAATGAGTATTCGGAATGGATCGTTGAATAATCACATAATAGGGAAGGAAAGGGGTGAAAGATGAAAAGTAGGGAGATCGAAAGGAAGGGATGCATGGGGAGAGGTTAACCTATACAGGGAATAGGACTACTAGCGACATAGAAAACTGGGGCACTAAATGAAAAGGACAAAGTTGTCAACATAATTACATTATCAGTGGAATTACATTAAACACCTAGTTGAATGAAACATACCACTTCTCTATTACACCTATTCGATTAAATAGAAAGCGCCGCGAAGCTCGCACGTAAGAATCCCAGAGAACAAGGGTCAAGGTTAGAATTCTATACTATGTCGATGATAGATATAGTATGGTAATCGATATTACCGGCCGTGGCAATGTCGAGGAGGACACAAAGAAACGACGAATGAAAACGGAGTTAGAAAAATCTACATAACCAATTGATCATGTTACGAGATGTCTGTGGGGTCAGGCTTACATCACGATAATGGTATAACGATTATAGATTATCTAGTTGAGCGATACAGGACCATATTATCAACCCCAGCCATATTACAACCAATGCGAACCGAGCGAAGGATATGGGCTCGCGTGATTTACAGCATTAACCTTGACACTGACAGTAACGCGTATCGCTAATTCCCTTGCACCAAAGACGCATATTAATACTTTAAACTAAATTTAGGCGTTCCTAGAACACGGTTGTTTTCGAAAGCGATTTACAAAACTGCACTGCGTTATAAATATTTGAAACGTCAATACGGTATATATACGATAAAATATGGTAGACAAAATTAGCGGTATTATATTACAATCCGATATTACTAAATGCTTAAATAAAGCTTTATTTTAGATTAAAAACAACGAAAGACATTTTGAAAGATAATAATACGACATAACGCATTCAGCAACATCGACCACCCCCGCGTACGAAAGCTTTAACGTGTTCCAGGGTCTATCGAAAACCGCCATCTTGTCTCACGACATTAAGCACAGTGGAGAGGAAGAGAGAATTCAACGATAGTTTATATCCATTCTTGATATGATCGCGCATCCGCATTTTCCGCACAGGGTAACTTTCGTTCTCTATTTCAATATTCACGCACCTGCATCATAATCTTGCCTACAGCTCAAGGCGATTGCCAGCACACTGCTACAACTGCATTCCTCGGGTAATCACATATAACGTTTACATTATGACGATTTGCAGAGCCCCATCCCTTTTCCATTGCCTTCGCAGTCGACATGCTCCTTCTCACTGCGTAATCCGTAACACACCTTAATTTCATGTAATTCAGCATGTCCGTACGTAATGTAATATAGGTTAGTCGCACGGTGCGAAACGAACTGCGTGCACACAATGAAGACGGTGGCACGTAGCGCTTGCCGGCTACGAAGTAACCGGCGGAAAAAGCGCGCGCGATACGCGACCAAGGAGGTGAACGCGAATACACGCTCGATGAAACGACAGATAGCGATGACGACGACGACGACAACGAAGATAACGACGACGACCACGAAAACGACGACAATAACGACCACGACGACAACGACGACAATGACAACAACAACGACGACGACGACGACGACGACGAGTGATACCACCAAAAGCAAGGCAGCACACGATCAGAGAAGAGAGTACAGACGAACACACACACAAACCGCTTCTTCTCTCGGCGAACGAGTATCGCGACCGACACGGCTACGAGTCGTGGACGTTTTGACCTTGGCATTGAACTTATGGGAGCTGCTGGCTGAAGCGGGAGAGAGGAGTGGAATACGAGCGGCGGGGAACAAAGTGGGGAGTAGAATGTGGTACGGGCAAAGCGGGGCGCATGGGAGGCAGATTGCGTCATCTCGCGCAAGCCTGTGCGCCGCGCGTCAATACAGCGGGACTGCCTGGCCCTATGGACTAACCTTCGTTCCCCTTCCAACACAATTCCACGCGCTCTATTCTGCACGATCGACAAGCTCCTTCCTGCAAAATCCATCCCGCCTCTTTGCTCCTCGCCAGCTGTAAACCAACGATCTCCATTCCTTTTTTACTATGTAGATTTCGATTATGCTACAGATTACGTTATATCTACAAGACTTATTTTTACACGAATAAAACTTCTTAGTTATATTATAATACGAACTTCTAGAATTAGTATGTATGTATTTAATATATATTTATGACTTCATTTTGTTGTTTCTGCAATACTACAACATAGTAGGTAATATAATAAAAGAGATAAATTGAGCTATACAACACTGAAGTTGATCGAGGGTTACAAGAAAGACGTAGAAGGAAACACCATTCTCAGAGTAGCAACAAGGAAACAGGATATGAATCTGTAAACATAGTGAACAGGCAGGGGTGGATCGACGATGCGGTGCACCCCACCTCTTTCTCCCTTCCTTGCTACCGGTGGGTGTGACGCACCCACTCCCTCTGCAACGCCCGAATCAACGAGATACATCCAGAACTGTCCGTGAGCCGAGTCAAAATGACGATATTTGGAGGGAGGAGGGGTTAGAGGTTTGCTGCAGCGTGACGTGGCCTTGGGCAGTTACGAATCTAATATACATTATATTACACGTGCTGTTTTTTTCATCAGACTGATTCGTCTCGAATCGAAAACAAATTTAAGTCGAATTTGGAAATGTCCAGAAATTTTCTAATAACTTGATTCTCATTGCATACATCGAATATAATATATACAACGTATTTCCGTAGTTACCAAATACTTTTTCCTCCTTACTTCCTCTTCCACTAATGACACAGTTGTTACGCGAATGAACGGCAGTAGTAAGAACACTAACCAAGCGGACGACCTTTAGCATCAACTTACACGTGGAGATATAGACGTCGCGTCGCTTTGCACGTCCGCGTCGCCGTAAGCTCCAGCAGCTTTTCAAAGACACGGAATTCATAAAGGAGCGACGTTGAAGAAACTAAAACTAAATGACGATAGAGACGTGTTTCTTTAAAAAAAAAAAAAAAAAAAAAAAAAAAAA
>NT_176682.1:1033587-1040850 GCF_000188095.3 Bombus impatiens | reverse complement strand
AAAAAAAAAAAAAAAAAAAAAAAAAAAGAAAGACGAAAATACGTCGTATCTCCACATCCAAAAGTGGACGGCTCACGTGTCCTAAACACGACGAGGTCGTAGACGAAAACAGTTCGTTGGCACAAAAAAAGCAAAAGAAGTCACCTTGAAAGTTGTAAGTACACAGTAGGCCAGCAGCAACTCGCTTCGAGCTGTGCGGAACACGTTCCGGCAGTGTCCATTAACCAAGGTCGTCCTTCGCACGTCTAAACCAAGAAGTGGTAGAACCACAAGAATAAAAAGACACGCGTGAAACAGCACGTGTGTCTTTTAGCACGAAACACGTGTCGTGTTTACCAAAGTGCCAAATATGACGAGCCGTTTATATAAATTTCTTCGATATCAATCATGCGTGATAAAACAATCGTATCATCTATCTTCTAACTTTTACAACAAATTTGTACACTATCTCAGGCCTCAAATACGCTTTATTATGAGTTTCTGCTCACAAATGAGGGAAAACATGGAACAATTTTAGCGCATCAATGATTTTGGCATTCGTTGCACAACCGGAAAACGGGCGGTACCCGAAATTCGCTCAAGAAGGAAAATAGAAATTTCTAAATATCGCCGCGGTTGCCAAATTCACTCCACCTGCTCCGCCACTTTTATAAACGAAGATATATTTCATTCTACGCTTTGGAATTCACATCTTTACGTATGTTTTGGTCGCCGGAATGAAAATAGACAAGCGTAACAAACAATGTCGTATAATATAGTATTGTTTGTAGCCCCGATAGAATGTATTTTAGCTTCGTACATTTATCGAACGTTCGATAATATCTGGTCTACGTATTCGCAGTAATTACTGATCGTTTTTACTGATATCGCTCCTGCTTTGATTAAAAGTAGGGGTATCGCTTCCTTTGTGGAAGATAAAAAACGTATTAAATTATGTTCCTTCTAATCGAAACAATATCATCAAAAATTTTCTCGCAATACATGAAACAAAATTGAATTTAAATTACTAAATATACATATAATTCTAAGTTAAAATTTTGCTTCTCCGTGGCACCGACTTGAATCGTGAAAATATGTACTTCACAACGATGATGAAACTTTTAGACACTACGTCGAATTAAAGGAGATGGTAAACTCAATATTTATCTTGCAACATTTACAGACCGTGACTACATACATATATCGAACAAGTGTACGCACGCAAAGTTGCGAGCCGCGCGCGATGTAAACAAACACCTAAGAGCTCCTGACAGCGCCTCTGTGCTATAGCAAACAGAATTTTCATGCGATCTAAGTCGTCCCTTTGCCAACAGACGTTGTTTAAGTATTTTTCCCTCTCGACAAAGTTGTCAAGTGAAAATTATAATATAAGCAGATGAAATTTTACCGTTGGCAAGAAAGTAAGTCTAAAAACGACGGTCATTAATTACGCGTGGAACTCGTCCTATATAACCGGTACCTTCTTTTGTGAAATTGGAATTCTTAAACTCTGACAAGTTTAAATAGGGCACACTACATATCTTCAAGCATGTATAGCTTCGAAAATATTTTTGTCCGTTAGAGAATTTAACGTCGTTGATCATCGCTGGATTTGTCACATTGGTCGACACATGGTATAATGAGGACCATATGTTTTTTATCAAGAGAAGTGGTTTTCGTGAAGCTACTCTATCTGGTTGAAGTTATATTTGACAATAGCTGGGTTATACTTTGAGATTATAAAATATTTGTTTAATTATGAAAATTTTTCTTAAAATTCTTCTTTAACTTTAAATTAAAAGAAAAAATGAAATTTAATGAAATAAAAATTTTAATTCTTCTTTGTTATTGATATGCATCTAATTTCAGTGTACTAAAATATTTCCGAAAAATGCTAATAGTTCTTAGATCTACTATATCTACTAATAATATCCTCAACTATAGTTGTGGTCCAATTATCTTGATGTTGTCTCATATTAAAAATAAAAATCGTAGAAGGATACTCACCGAGTTCCATAGGGTAAAGCCAGCAGTTGATGTCCAGGATCAAGTCCATTTTGAAGGACTCGGATTCGCAATGGAGCCTGCTCACTGCAACCACCCATCATCGATCGCCGCCCAGCCAAGGAAACCGGAAAAAAGAAACGGGAAAGTTGTCATCGTTAGATAAATGTTACGTGTGTACACACTCGTATATCTCAAATACACATGCAAATATCGAGAATATACGCAAAAGAGAGACGCGGAATCCGATTAATTCTAACTGGAGGCAACACATTATGTTTCCTGAAAAAAAACTAAGCCATCACATGACGTTTGCGTCAGCCATAGATGATTCATAGTCTTCGGTAAATTTGTCGTTGTATCGTCGTAATAATAGGTTCCGATTATGAAAGATCGGGGAGAGAAGGGAAGAAAAGGAAGCGAATTTTTACAAATCTCTAGTGAACGCGACACAGCCTTGCCACTTGACGGCTGCCCACCGGCTTGACGTCACTGTCAGCTAGCCAATCGCATTTGATTCACGATACGAATTTATCGTCCGAGCCGACATTCGTGAAACTCGCCCATATAGGCGACGAGGAGGGTTCGAACGTTCGTTTAAGCTATATATGTAAAGTGTACAGAGAGTACGAGACAGACCAACAAGGCTGCCTTGCAAGGCGTGCCTCGCACTGTCTGTATACTATACATAGCTGAAGCTACGGGACACCTTTGATCTCGACAAAAAACCGACAATCGTTGGCTTGCCCCGAGGTAGCCTCGCAGGTCTTTTTCGCATTGTCCGTACATCATTGTACACAGTTTTGGAGAACGCGTAGCTGATATATGCGACCGCGCGCGCTCCACTTGACACGTGTACTTGTGGCGAGCTTTTATCTAAGTTCACGTAAATAATTGCCCAGGAGAAATACGTATACATTTCCCTGCTTTGTTCGTGACTCTCTTTTTGTCGACATACCCAAAACTTTGCGCTCGAATGCAGCATTCTTTCTAATTAATCGAAGAAAATTTTTCATTTTTATTGTATTATTCATTTGGCTTTTACCAGCATGGCATAAAATTAAGTAATAGGGTAAAGTTTAAAATGTTTTACAATGTTAATATAACATGTCACTATCATATTTTGTATAATAATATCTTGGCATTTAAATTTATTGAAGATGCGTATAAACAAAGAAAAATTCAATTATACGTTGCAAGGTATTGAATATCGATCTGGGATTACGACCCACAAATCGTAAACAAGATGTCCTTGAAACTTCGAACACACTTCGGCAATGCTATACCAGATGTTTTGTTACGGGAACAGTTCCAGCTAGAATCACCTGATTTTCGTTCGCGCTCGAACAAATAATTCGTTATTAGCGACGTTAAGCTGTATCTCGCCTCAATTACATAATTCGTCCTTGCACGGGCACTTCGTCTTCCCTACGCCATTGTACTCGCCGCTGTGAATTGGCCAATAAGATCAGAGCTGCATCACCGCGTCGATCATTGCAATGGACCCGTCCGCTTCACGCGGCAATTTCAAACGTACTTTGGAACTTCTTCGCGTCGTCTGCCCTGAAGATACGATTTTCTTAGATTACACGTATCAAACGCGAACCGTGGAACGCGACCAGGTACACAAAGTAGTAATACGATAGTATAATTCAGCGGTAGAGCATGAAATAACAGACGTCCACCGAAATGAAATTGCATCGCGGGAAAATGAAACGAGAACGCTGTAGACAGGTTGATTTAAGGTCGCGAAACGACAACTTAGATTGACAAAATGATCTTCTTAATGATACAGTTGTGATTTAAGTCTCTTTGAATGTATAAACGACTTTTATAATATGAAATATTTTTTGACAGAACTTTTGGAATGGTTTTAGTGGTGTGACAATTATTATCTATTAATACGCTTAATAATCCTAATCCTTCTACTCTATATGAAGTATGCATGTATTTTTAATAGAATTTTTCCATTCAACTAGAATGATGTTAGAATTATTATCTATTAATTTCTCTAATGCTGAAATTGAAATTTGAGTTTCTTAACTATGTTAAAAATTTCTACGTGAAATAAATAAAATGAAATAAATAAAAAGATATGAAGTGAAGTCATGAAATATGAAGCGTTTTTAGATGAACATGAATCATCTTTTCATAAAATTTTTTGGAATGTCACAGTAATGTTAGGATTATTATCTTGCGGTTGGAGAACGGTATTTGACCGTTGATGCGTTCGTTCACGAGAAATCGCCCAGGGACGGGCCTAATTTGTATGTATCGCATTGTTCACATCGGATTTGCGTGAATTAATGAAATGTCTTTCGACGACGTGACTCAGTGTACATTTTAAGTACACAACGCTTCAATCTGCTCCGTCGACAAGCTCGTAAAATGTTTGACGATATGTTAACTGCCGCAATTATTCTCGTTATTTCTCATTAATTTACTTCGATGTAAAAATGCAATACGTTTGAAGTTAAATATGTATGTATATGTATTGCACTGTAAACGTTACTTCAGTCCTATTGCAAACAGCAAAGAAATATAAACTATATGTAGATAATTTTCTGTATAAAAGTGCCTTAATAAAAATCTGGTTTGAGGTAAATGAAACATTTCTTTGTTGAATTTTACGACGAATTCAAAGTCCAACCGATGTTAATTTCATCGATAAGCGGTTATTTTACGATAACGGAACGTTGCACGCTGAAAAACAAAGGATTTCACGAAAATTGGAAATTAATCTGATGACGACTGGAGATCGACGACGCGACAAAATCGCGAACGAGCCCGGCCAAACGGAAAAGGGGAGCGAAGACGTGGAGACAATGGAGTGCAAATACTCGTCAACGGCGGCACGTTTCGTATTTACACGTTTAATTCGCGTTTTCCGGTTGTGCAATAACTTCCCAAGAAATACATATATCAAAGAAAACCTGAGGCTATGAACGTGAGGATGATAGAACAAGCTAGATAATGAAAAACGGAGTGACTACGGTAGAATATCTCATGATAATAAAGAAAATGATGCAAGCATAGGTCATACGCAAATCATATTACGTGTTTCGTTTCTAACGATCGAAAAATATTCGATGATCATCGAACACAATGTTGGCTGTACAACAATATGCTTCGTACACAAATCATGAATTGACCGCTCGTAGTCGAAAGAACATAGCGGTTGAAGGGAAAACAGACATTTTCCATCTATGTGATCGTCTACATCCTAGCTTCCTCCAATTACTCACGCTAATCGCCACGGTCGATCGTTGACAGTAATTCCATGATCGCGTGAACGAAGACAGCCACCTTGACAGCTGATTTTCTTTAAATCCTTCCTTCTCCTCTACCAATCCTCTCAGATATACAATTTCTCTATAGATTGTCCAATCGTCGAGATCCAATCCCAATCGCGCAATATCTTCCAGCAACTTCATTCTCAAACGGCAACTTGTATTCTTTTCTTCGAAATCCTTTCGTTTCATCTTCTCCATCGTCAGAGCCAGTAGAACTTTAAATTACTTCTTATACGAGAACAGAATAAGAACGGAGGAAAAAAAGGCAGTATATACTCGATGAAATTCGTGTATCGATAATCGTATCGTGTATTATTCGGAGCAGGCCTCTCCACACCGCGAACGATGATCAAAGGATCCAGACTGAGAGAAAAAGAGGGAGAGAGAGAGAAACACGGACCTCGAGGCTGGCACACGGTGGACTGATCCGTTCCTCGTTGCTGACGTTGCTGCCAGCTGCTCGACTTCTATGTGCCGACGTGGAGAGAGAGCAACGACGACCTTTACGGTCGCCCAGTGGTACGAGTTCTCCAACGAAACGCACGGAACCAGCCTCTATCCCCCACTACGTCGCCCCTAACTCTCACCCTCTAATCCTTCCCCTCTTCGTCCACCGAACACCGGCCACCATCCTCTTCACCATCGCCTCCAAAGACCCTCCTCGTCGCTCTCATGCGCTCGTCGCACGAGCCAAACACGACTAGCCTAGCCTCTTTCTCCTTCGCTACCCCGAAATGCCCATCCCTCCTATCCCTCCTCTTCCATCCTCATCCTTGTTCTCCACCTGTCGCACTCTAGCTCCCTCTGTGTGTTTTCGCTTCACTGGAAAGGGCAAGAGGGGTGGTTTTCGCTGGCTGGTCCTGGCGGACCCTCCGCCACTGGATAGGTATACATATACTTCCATACACGTTCCGCAGGATATCTTCGTCATCCTCGTTCTTTCTCTCCTCTGACAATACCTTCTTTTCTCCTGCTTTATAGTATGCATATTTCTTTAAATATTGAGTCAACAGGAATTGCTCCTTATGTAAGATACCAGTAAGAAAAATCGAGATGAGGTTTTCCTTGCTTTTGTGCAGACTAATTGAAGTTAACGCGGAGAAACCGGTGTTAATAAAAACTCGTTAAAAATATCTACCCCGTCACCTCGCAATAAGGAAGCCTCTGTTCCGTAATATATCCTATTTTATGGCGTGGTTCCTTGAATATTCTTTTTTCTTTCTTCGCGGTCAATTCCTTCGTTGTTTATTTCGTTGCAAAGCTTTACTGTAGAATGGTAAACGATGAACACTGATTTGTTTCACTTGTAGATAGTTTCACTTGGTCGAGTGAGGCTGTCAGCTGGTCCTCCAGAGGGAGAGATTCGTAACGATACTCTTCATGGTCAACTAATGGCACGGGGCGCGGCGAACGAGATACGAGGAACCAGACTCAATTTCTCCGTCGCCCCTCCATCCCACTCTATTTCATCCTTTAACTACCCTCTCACCTTCACCATCCCGGCACACAATCCTACCCCCTCCTGCCCCCATTCTTCGCGGTCCCTTTAAATTTCCTTGCCAGCCGAGAAGGACAGAAAATGACACATTTTCCATGAGACTGCCGCGTTTCCGTTTCTCCTCCAGGATTTCCGTTTCTCTTTCTAATCTTCCTCTTTCGTAACGTTTCTTTTTTCTTTCTTCACATTCTAACCGTCATCCATTTAACACCGTAAACTTGAATCTTATTGCAACGATTCCAAAGTTATTTTACTAGAAACTAAGATCTTTTAAGGCAAAAAAAAAAAAAATTAACCGGAAACACCTCGTGCACCAGTGGAGAACAGTACACCGAGTCCCAGAAACACGTAACGGTTGCTACCAGCTGGCTCGTCGTTAAAGGATGTGACGATTCGACGAAAGACGACCACGAAGGGGAGAAATAAAGCAACAAAAAAAAAAAAAGACTTGGAGAGGAAGAAAGAAAACGCAACGCCGACCTTTACGGT
>NT_176682.1:1010637-1033004 GCF_000188095.3 Bombus impatiens | reverse complement strand
CGGCCGGTAGTTAGAGTTCTCCAACGAAACGCACGAAACGCTATCCCTCTCTATTGTCCCTCTTACACCCTCTTTTCACTCTCTATCCCTCTTTTATGCTTCCTTTCTAGCCACCGATCTCCATCGTCTTGCCTCTCTGTTGCGTTAACCAGCTTCCATCTTCCTCTGCAGTAACGCCCACACGATCATTCTGTTCTTGTCTGTTCTTCCCCTTAGAAGACTGTCTTTCCCTAGTTCACGGTGAAAGTAGCGAGTAGGGGTACCAACCCTCCTGTGTATCCCGGCGGTTGAACAAAGATGGCGATAGATTTTCTCCCCACTACAAGAGGGGCGGCGCTCAGCAACCCTCTGACCTCCCTCTTCTCCTCTTCGTTGTTTCACTCATACTCTACCGCTGCTTCGTCATCTTCCACCATTCCACGTACTCTCTCTTTTCTACTCTCTGCGGCAGATACAGTTGATACGTCGCTTTCTCGTACCTTTTTCCAGACAAGTTTCTTTATCTAACTGTACTCTGTTATCTCCTTTCTTTTTTGACTGTCCAGATTCTTGTTTTTAGTTCCTTTAGTTGGTATCGAATTTTTTTACGGCGGAAGATAACAGATATGTCTAATTGTCTTCGACATTTTTATAGCGAGTAAAATTTTATAATTCCCTTACTCTCTCGAACGTTTCTAAAAAGTTCCTAAAACATTTTGAATTCTCCTCGATCGCTTTAGTTCGATAAAAATTCTATCGTTATCTTGCTCATGCAAATAGTTTTCGAAAGGAAAAAGCAATGAGTGGACGCAATAGGACAGTTAATCAAAACCAAACTAACCTTTCAATCAGACTCCAATTGCTCACGATTGTCCTCCGCGATGATCAATACTTGCGTCGAGGAGTCGGAGATTCAATTTTTCGGAAAAATCTGATTGGCAAATTGATGTTCGTGATTCGTTAGCTGCGTCGTTTATCTCCACCCCTCCAGCTTATTAATCGTTTTTCTGCCAATGAATGTACACGTAGGAGTCTCAATTAACGTCGAGTCGAATGATTCTTATTAATAGTAGTATACTCGATAATCGGTCGCCTTTATTTAGCGTTACCAGTCACCGCTTACTTTCCGATATCGTACATCATGAATTACCGCGAAAATAGACCCGAGCTCCCTATACTTAGAATACGCGTGGAATGGACAGTTTACACGATCACTAACGTTGGCTAAGAACATGTATTTCCGGGAACCGAGTTGCGTAGCGGAAGCGTTTCCCACCTTGGTGTCTCAAAGGAGATACAGGGTGAGGATAAGGGTATTTGAGTCATTTAAGCTCTATCATTTTATAATTTAATTCTGAACTTCACACAGAGTAATTAATCTCGTATATTACGAGGCACCGTTAATCTCTGTAATATAATAAACCTAATAACGAAAGAATTAGGTCAACCAAGAAAAAATATCCAAAGCGAGAAAATAATTGAAATAATCCTATATTAAAACTAATAAAATAAACAATAAACTAGCTTCCAGAAATAGAGCGATACGTACACGCTAATGACTTATGATAATTGTCATTGAAATTATTAACATTGAACAAGCTTCTTTTGTTGTTAAATAGCTCGAAAGTGTTTCTGGTACAAAATAATTACCTATCCCACGAATTACAACGTGGTCCCCTGATTGATTAAAATTCAAGTAAACGCTACCGCGATTACAAAAAAGGAAATAGAGGAGAAAGAAAAGGCAAGAGCCAAAGATATTCGTTTGGGTTTTAAAAACTAGAGATAAACAGAATAGATCTTGCACGGCGATGCTTGTAGGAAACCTGAAAACATTCGGTAGGTCACGCGATTACCCGATCCATCGGGCGAAACACGATCCCCATGGCGTTCCTCTGACGCTCGGGAAGGCGCAATTTCTAAACCATCGGCCGCTAAAAACTTCCAATCAATATCAATATCGACCATTCCGCGTCCCCTGGAGCGAAGAGAGGAGAGAGAGTACTACATCCCACCACGTACATACCCATGACCAATATCCCGGAGGAAAGTCATCCCTCTTTTTTCCCTTTCTCCTATTGCTCCGTATTACCATCAGAAAAAAGGAAAGGAGAAAAAAATTAAGTTTAAAGAGAGAAGACTGATAAAACCAAATATATGTACAGAATCGAATAAAGAATGAGCAAGATAGAAAATGTACACAAGAAAAAGGGAGTAAAAAGCCTTGATGCGAAAGGGGTGGTCGAGCAAGTAAGAGGTCGGGTAAAGGGTGAACACGGGGTGGCGAAGCTAGGCTCTGCTGACAGAGACAGCGAGAGTGACAAGGACAGAATTGAGGAACGGAAGAGGGGAGAAGGGTTGGTGTTCGGTACGAGGGCTTCCCAACTGCGCAGTGTCGCTATCCGCTATCGACCGGTTCGCAAGCGCTATAAATACTGGGCACCGGGATCTCGCCACCCCTGGCACACACCCCCAACCACCCACGCACACCTCAATCTACCCCTCGCCACGTCCTCGTTCACCAACACTTCTACGCCTGCAACCTCCCTTCTTACCCCCTCATAATCCTCTTGCCACGCTCGCACACACATATACATGTGCACAAGTACATGTACACGTATACACGTACACAGGGAGAGGGGCGGGAAACCTTGACCTTCAAAAGAGCCACGGAGGGCGAGGGTGGTAGCCACGCTCCTCCCGGTGACGCATCTCCAACCCCCGCTACTCTCGCGCACAGTTAGCCTTCCTGTCTTTCTCTTTCTCGCTTCTTCTCCTCTGTGTCGAAGCTTTTAATTCCAGCTACACGACGATCAAATACACACTACGCATATATCTACGCGTTTCATTCGTGTTTTTTTTGCTCGTTCTTCTGCGTTCTTTGTTTTCTACTGTTTTGTTGGATACGTAGAATATAGGGTTCACTTTTTTGAGTTTGGTTTTTGTTTCTGTCTTTAGATCGGGAGTTATTCGAGTATCAATTAAGAGCAAAAAGACCTTCTCTTTTTCTGTTTACTTCTAATCGAGGATGAACCAAGGATAGGAAACTTTTTAATTAGCTCACTACGATGCCCGTGGAATTTTAGCGATCTTTTGCAGTTTGCAGTATCCATCGTATCGATCGGTCCGCTATTAAGGTTATGTGTTATTGATGAATGTATCGGTGGTTTATACGGTGTTATTCGATTTTTTGGCGCCGTTTTAAAGTGATAATTGTCTTTACGAATGTAACACGCAGGCTGTAGGATTAGTATTCCTTATTAGTAGTAAAATTTTAAAAGCCACAAATTATAGGTTATCAATATTAGTATCTTGTACATTCTGCACATTTTTGAGCACTTAAATTCCCCATAAATGTATAAGATCCTGCTTACAACGTAAAACACTAAATAAGATGAAGCTTGTAGTATCTTTCAATAAATCTAACGAATAGATGTCCAAATAATGTACTTACATCTGTCAGTGTATTTCTGCAGCGCCCTCTAATGAATAGAGTTACCATCTTATTCAGTAACATTGTACTCAAAGCTTACTTAAAGAATCACATAATTTACATATAAGATGTTTCTTTAATACAATGTACTAATACATTATACGATAATGATAATTAGTCAGAGGTGAAATATTTATCTTCGGAATAGCTTTGCATGGCCGTTGGATACTGAGTTACGATAGAAGATAGGCAACAAGATGATTCAGAAGAAGTTAGACGACGGCAACGTCGCAGCGTCGTATAGAAATCAAAGACAAAAAGGGAGGTGGGCACGTTTGCTGATCGATTTAATAAAACAGCATACATCGAACAGAACACGTCAGCCAAACTGACGATCAGCGAAGCCACTCGATGAGTCGAAGGTCGATCGCACGTAACGAATTATCGGAACCTCGTGAATCTCTCTACCAATTCATTCCAACTAGGCGAAATTCCTGTATTAAAAATCCTCGAAAGCTTTCCCACTCTTCTTTCTAACGTTAATGACAAATTTTTCAGAACTTTCATAACAGAAATTTTTTCAACTTCACCAGTCTAGACATTTCGTTTTCAATTTTAACGAAGTTTAATGGAAGAGGAGATTAAAAGAGGCAGCTTGCCCCGAAACTTCGATATCTGTTCATTTTGCCGCTAGAGGGTTTGCAATCGCAGACTCATCATCGCGACTCGCGATTGCGTGATTAAAAAGGAATTCAGAGCGCTTGAAAAGTTGTGCATTTTGAATATCAGCGAATATTTTTTACATACTTCTGTCGAGCCTCCTCCAAAATTATAGTCCTGTGAAAGTAGTTATTTCAGCCGGAGTATCGCGGTTACAGAACGTAATTTTAAACGTAATTAAATTTATATTATTAGTTAAATTTTACAGATTACGAATCAGAAATTACTAATATACTAGCACTAATAAATTGTTTTGTATAATAGTAATAGGTTTGTTACCAAATCAAGTGAAATTTAACAAAGTTTACAAATTACGGATCACCTTTTCCCATTTCATGTAAAATTATAAAGAATATAATCTACAACCTGTAATTTGTTAATTCACTAATACCAACTGGTAAATTATCATGCAAGAAGGCTCTGATCTACGTATTATTTTTAATAAAATATCAATGGCATCGTACGTTTGCTTCTGAGCTTCACATTCTGTATATGTGCGAGGAGGATGCAGTTTACGATTCGCTCTCGAAAAACGCTTTCACGAAAATCAGGAAACTAAAAAGAATAGCGGCGAAAATACGAAATAGAGAAGAAATATAGAGGATATATTTTTTCACGAGCCCCTCCGCGTTTAGCCGAAAAACGAACACGTCCCCCGTCGTTAATTCCTCATCGAGCAACCGCGGGGTATGAATAATCCCCGGTGCGCTTAAAAGTTCACCACGGACCGCGATTCTCGCATAAATCTCTTGTCGGTGAAGTCGAAAGGCGTGTACGAAAATAAATTCATCCGTCGGACAGGCCGACATTCTGCCTGCGAAAGATACAAAGAGACCTAGAGAGCGAGTGAAAAAGAGAGGAAGATAAAGAGCAGATATACAAGTGGAAGAGGGGTTGAAGAGGCAACCGCGCGTCGGCTTGTACGTTTCCTTTTTTCTTGTTGTTTCTTCTTTTTTTTTCGATCTACTCCTTCGCTCATCCTCTTCCTCGTTACGAATTCGCCGAGACAAAGAGGAACCCTGAGGATGTGGCAGGGTGTCCGACAATGGGCGTTCCGATGTCATGGTATTTCGAAGCATTGCGCAATCCCTCCTCCTCCCCCGCGTTTCGAACGATCCTATAGCTGCTTCTTCCTCGGCTTGTCAGCTGGTTTCAAGGTCGACTGGCTGAAGGAGACACAGAAAGACCGGTCGGTCGTTCGTCGAAAGTAATCTTTTTTCTCTCTTTCGCTTCTTTTTCTTCATTCGATTGGCCGCCATATCGAAGTCCTTTCGCGAAGATATTTTCAGATTGAACGATCGAGGGACATTCAGGATGAAGTTGAAGATAGAAAACGGGCTCCCAGGTGTGAAACGGACTTGGCAATATCGTGATTGCACGGATAGTTACGTGATCGTTACGCGCGGAACAAGTTTTGATACTGGTCATTATGTATGTTTGTTGTGTCCAGGAGAATAGAGAGAATTATGACGTATTCTTCGCTTGATGATAATGGATCAATGGGGGTGTGGTATTTGGAAATAATTGGCAAATGAAATTTAAGTAGTAAATGAAATGAAAATTTTGATAGCGGGGGAAACAAGTTAACTCTTCATACTTGGTATTCTGTTCGACGATTTATAAACTGTAGAACTTTATGTATTTATAAAATATAGAAAACAGCCTGTGTAACTTAGTTACTATAGTGCTTAGAGGATGTAAACGATTTCCATCTAATCTCCACTTTTTGTATAAAAACATGAATTTGCATAAGTATCTGCAGTCTGTTGATTTATATTCGATCGATCGAAATTTGAATATTATTAAATTAATTATACTCGATAAATCGCATTCAGAATCTATTCGTAATTAATAATTACATTTTTATATTTTCGTAATCAATAACTTAATACTTGCATATTTTCAAAATTAATATTTATGCACATTTGATTAAATTAACAAAGTTTCGCTGTGAGAGATTTAACGTTTTCTATTCTAAAAGCCAAAAGAATGGAACGAAATGTTCCATATAATACTGTAGGACCGCGAAGAATTAAAGAAGATTTACTGTTTGTTGGATGATTTAATAAGGAAAAGAAATTAAATTCGAAAGCATCAAGTCCCCGTTATTTCCTCAAGCATGCACGCCGCAACGAACAAGCAGAAAATTATTAATCCCTCAGCTATTTCTTAGCTGTTGGAGAAAAAGTATTGTACACTTAAAACATTTACTGATCTGCTTGTCCTGCTTTTTCAAACGGTTCAAGATAATAAGCAATATTCTTTTATTTATTCCGCGGAATTAATTGTCGCTAAAAACGCGACAATAAAATTCTTGAGACTAGATAAAGATAAAATGAAAGAGAGAGAAAGAGGGGAAAGATAGAGAGATAGATAGATAAAGAGAAAGAGAGAGAGAGCGAGAGGGGGGGGGGGAGAAAAGAACATTTAACTGAAAAATGTTCTTCGTATAGAAGAGGAGGAGAAATTATTGCGACTGACAAGAATGGTGAGACAGCAAAAAATTTCATTAGATCCAGCGAGGAATTATTGAGAGAAATTGTGAGAAACGATAAGCACTTCATTTGTCCTAGCCGTCGAAGTGGCTTTAGTCGTGTTTGACTTCACGGAACTCTTTTTGTTGTTGAACTGTTTTTGTGTCCTACCAGTATTGCAACTATTTGCGAAACCGATACAGTATAAACCTCACTACTACCATTTCTATGGATGTAAACATCATTGTCACAATGTTTTTGAACACATAAAAATGGTTCTTGGCTTTTCTTCTTGATTGTCGATAAATAGAATTCTTCGCTAATTTGTTAAGAATTAAGCAACAGTTATTATAACGTTATGGATACTGTAATTTTTACGAAGTCGTTTAAGTATTTTATGAAGCCAAATGCCAAAGCCAATGAAGATTCGATCCAAATTCTTGCATAAAATATAAAATGTTTAAAAAAAGTAATTTTTAAAGTCTAATGCAAATGTTTCAGTTGAAAAATAAATTACAATTTTCTAAGTTTTGGAATTTCCAAATTTATATTTAGTTCCACGTCCTTTAATTTATATTTGAATATGAAATAAATATGGAATTAACTTCTCTCTAAAAAGAGAAATGGATTTTCAGCATGATTCGCGAAGAAGAGTCATCAATTCGTATTATACAATCGGCAGATCGCCGCGTCCACGTCTGTCCATTGATTAATTGCCAGTAACACGATTTCCTCTCGACGATCTTTTGACCTTTTCCACACGGAAACACGGTCTCTCGCATTGGCGCGTGCACACGCACAAAGAGAGCTTATATACTAGGGTCGTCATTGTTAAACTGAAACGCGTTTCTCCTTTAGGGCAGTTCCTGTTATTGACACATACTCTTTGCAAAACGGAACAACGTCGTCCAGCGGATAGATCCGCGAACTGTTTTACCGACGACTGTCGAAGCACGTTCCGATTAATTAATACGCCACGAAATTGAGCCAGGCCGCACTATCAGAGTTGGAACTCCGTGTGTTTGACCATGGAACCGTACAGAAGAGTTTGAAAGGGCACTAAAGGCGAAAAGAGAGAGAATAGTGGGACAGATACATGCTTTGTAATGACTCGAAATTTAAGAACCGGTTTTGATCGGGGTTCGATTGGCAGAAAGTAATAGCCAGAGGAGAAATTACGAGCATAACTTAGAGGCAAAAAGAAATATAATAATCGTTAGTCAAACTGGATGTTAAAAACGACAGAGTAACGAGAGAATGGATATAAAAGGGTCATGGTAAATATGTAATTGATTTCAGCTGACACAAGAGACGACATTTGTTACAGGTCAAGTAAATGTCCCTATCGAGAACTATATTGTTTGAAAATGTTGCAAATTTCGTATTTGTAACAAGTTACATAAACGATACGATGATAAGAAAACTTCCCTAGAATTGTAAACACGATTATTAGAATTCATAGAAATAAGATTTATGTATAGGTCGATAATTATTGTTTTAACAATACATACAAACAAAGATATGATAATTAGAAAGAAATTTAAAAATAGACAAATTTTCAGTCGATTCGTCCTTACACGAAGTGATTATTTAGTAATCTCGAATATAGAAGAATCAAAGGAAGGAACAATAATCTTTACGTTTTAATAAGGCTGATTAGATAATACCAGTCTGACAACATATTTAATACGGTTGACATTTTAAATCGTTGAGTCGTATCTTGTATAGAAATTCTTTGTGCGAGATATGTTCGACGACACCAACTTAAAGTAAAATTGTATCCAATATAGTCATTAATGAAATTGAGAAATATTGAAACAAATTGTACGTTAGTATTTATTTCGGTGCTGATAGATTTGGAATGAAAAAATAGCACTAAAAATTCGAGCATCGATCACAGAGTGTGAACTGCGCATACGTTTGCGCAGCTTCATCCCGCGTACGTAAAACCCGTCACTTGATTTATATGGTCGTTCTCCTTAACTCTTTGCTCCATGATTTTTAGTTTCTATGATTTTAAGTAAGCATTATCTATATTGAATATAAGATATCGGAACATTGTACGTAATTTGTATTTATTAATCTTCAATCTAAAAGTTTTAGACTAAAATTAGAATATCAACTAAGTTTTATAAAAAAAACATAACCTTTCAAATGGGAACCCATAAGTGTTGAAACACTTAAAAAGTCTTCAGAATGATTCAAAGGAGAATAAGAGATTATAATACGCTAACGACGCATATTTTCCGCTCACACTTTTCTACAGCTTCAAGAGTAAACGCGCATGTGTGCCACGCAAATACATACGTGTGCCAACTCAACGATGCGGAATCGAATTCATCTGCATCTCGAATCTCATAATGATTTCACGATATTATATTAATGTTGATGAAACAAAGTATTAATCTAATAACACGAAGAATAACGAAAAAAACTTACAATTAATATACAAAAGCAAAAATGTTATTTGTTTAGTTATAGATAAAAAAATTATTTTTTAGAAACGTGGCAACGATGATTGTTCTATTTTTATGCTTCGTTTCTAGGCATTTGCGACAGATCGTAATTCGATATCTTGTTTACTTTTTCGATAACTAGTCGATCAGTAACGTAATATATCTATGTCAGATAATGTACATATAGTCTTATTTATGCTGCTAAATAATGTATTTTTCGAACATCGAACATATATTGACCCGTGGTATTGAAAAGTTTTTGGCCGAATGCGTGTTCAGCAACTATCAAACGTGAGCGAGATAAGACGCAACAAGTTCGATGAAATCGAAACGATTTATCATTGGCGTTGTACTCATGTGAGTTGGCGTTGCCTATTATTTCACGTGAAACGGTTCGAAACATGAAAACGTTGTGAGATTTTTTGACGATAAGATTCAACAGAACCGTGTCGCATTAGTATTTGAATGTAAGCGCAATTTTTATGCGCTTTTTCTCCGACAGGATTCGGTATGCAACACGTGGTAAATTACTTTCCGCACTTCCATAATTCATATGTTCGCTTATTTTACATACCTCTGTATTAAAATTTATTTTATAGAAAATTATTTTGCAATTCTATTGTTAAAACGCAATGTATATATATACACATAGATACTAAAATAAATTTATTCAATAATAAAAACTAAACCAAAAAGAGAATAACAGCCGGATGGAATCTTAGCTTAACAGGACGCTAAATATCTCGCATTTCATTGGCCCTTCCAAATCATTTATACAATGTACATGCGTACAGCATATTGCTATGAAAATTTAGAAAAATCATCAAAGTTTCAAAATATTTATTTACAAATTCAATTTACGAAGCTAGCAGCTTGTAACATATAACGAATTTATTAACTTGTTGCAAGAGATGCGTGTACCGTTCAAATTCCATCCCGCTCTCGTAACTTTCACAAGATAATCTGATCTGTACCTGGTCGGTTCCATCGAAAACGGTATTCCTATAGAATGGCGAAATCGTTTGGCACGGAGGAAGATGGTCGAACACCCCATGATCGTTCGTCACTTTACTGAAATTCGCCTGTCTCCATGTTCTTGGTCGGGATTTTCACGCACACACGCACGCAGCCGCAGCACCACCACGGTGACGACGACGCAGTGCTGCCAAAGAGAGGCAACCCAGAGAGACCGGGTGCCGGTTCGCCGTTGGAACAGTCTCGAAAATGCATCCTCTATAGGAGCATTAGTTCGGTGAGAAACAACGAGGAAAAAACGAAAATGTCGCGGGACCAGTCGTTCTAATGGAAAACTGCGAGGAACGGATGTACAGCGAAAGCGAGAAAAATAAAGAAAAAAGGTGGCGCGATTCGCGGTCGCACGAGAAGGTTGCCGGCTGCCGCCTTGGCACTGACAGTGGCCCTCGCGCCTAGCAACACCGAACGCCAAACTGTCGACTCGCCGAAGGCAGCCGGCACCGCACCACCGTGCCCCCCTTTTTCATCGACGTGTCCTTCTCGCGCTCTCCCGCTTCTTTCTCTCTCGAACAGTTCCTCCGTCGTACCATGTCGCTCGCACACACGCGTTCCTTCGTTCTTTCTCTTTCTCGTTCTGTCTCCCGGTGTCGCCTGCACGTCCATTTTCTTTCGTCGCTATTTACTTTTGTCCTCGTTTTGCTCTTTTCACGCGTGTCTCCACTCTATTCGCGTCTCTTTTTCTTATTCTGTTCGTTTCTATCTTTGTTTGAACGAAATATATATATAAGAGAAGTATATAGAAGAGAGTTGTTTGTCTTCGTCGCGATCGCGATTCACGTTCGTCCTTATCTTGCGAAGTCACACGCTACTCACTCTGCCTTTTTCTCGCTTTGCGCGCAATTTCTAGCGAGCCAACCAGCCG
Organism: Bombus impatiens; assembly: GCF_000188095.3. NCBI lineage: Eukaryota > Metazoa > Arthropoda > Insecta > Hymenoptera > Apidae > Bombus > Bombus impatiens. The sequence continues at coordinate 1,022,045 of NT_176682.1, read as the reverse complement.
CGGGCCAGCAGCCGAACCAGTGCGAAAGCCGGTAACCGGCACAACGCGCCATACCAAAGCGATCAGCCGATTGGCTGGCCGCCCGCGACTCGACCAATCGCAATGCGTCTTCGGTCGTCAGGTGGTGCTGCGTTCTCGCAGACACGAACGCCTGCTACATCGGAAAAAGTTGGTTCCTGGCAGTTTTGACGACATTACGGATTTTAAGGATAAAAAGTTTATATCTATGATATTGTCTCTTGCGACTAAATCAATTGATCTTTCTTATTGAGGCCTGCACGTGTAGGTTACTTCTTCTGTTCCTATATACTTCCAAGCTATATTCCATTTTATTGCATTTTCCAGAAAAATTCCAAACAAGATGTGTAGGCCAATAAAAAGCAAAGTGGCAAAGACATGAAATAACAGTTCTTAGAAGAACATTTTCCTGAAACCGTAAATCATCCAACTCAAGCAAGTGCACATAAATGGACCATCATACATCGAATTTTCCATATACATACATACTGTACAACACATTTGAAACTATGAAAATACATTATGGCTGCCAACCATTGTCAGTTCATGAAAATCATCTGTGGAGTTTCTATCGAATTGTTGTTCTGCTAAATGGACGCATTTACACCTCTTCGAACACAATATGTACGAAGATTGCTCGAAATTATCACCGGTGTAGATATATCAACCTAACCCAACAATCTTAAAGAACGACGTCTGCTACAAGTGCTTCATGCAGTCATACAAGCCGTACAACTTCGATTTTTAAACCTGGTATTTTAAGTTATATTTACCATAGTATTTTACATTCTAAAGCACAGCTAATGCGAATAAAATAATAGATTGGTAATAAAAGGCGGTAAATAAAAGCAGTGTGAAGAATTCATAATTTGTAATAAATATTAGCATGGGATTCTTGCACGATAATGTAATAATTAATAATATTAATATGTCTACACTCTATGAGTTATAGACATAGAGATCAGAAAAATCAACAAAGGAAGACATATCATATTTCTCTTCGTTTATTAATTTTATCGTTTATTTATTAATACCAGGTATTTTGTGACTTGTAAAAATTTCATTAACAACAATAGTTTAATTGTGCAAGACGACCCTGGAAAAAAACTTTGCTACATTCTCATTAATCAAAAATCATCTAACAATACCAACCCACGAAACACAAATTACAGAGATGAGTCATCTCGAGAGCCATTATTCCTAATGTACGTGTGTTTTACTGATTTCTGTCACTTCTTTCCCTTCCATTTTCGCCTGTTTTCTTCTTCACCTTCGCGTCTGGCCGAAATAGGTCACGGTGCAAAGCAAAGGAGCAAGATGGGACGGGACGGCAGCGACATGGAGAAAAGCCAGCCGAGGACGAGGATCACGCGCGTTGAGTACGTGCCTTGCATCCGGAGGCGCGTTGCGTTCCGTTCGCCATTGCCTGATTAACTCGACGTCATTTATCAGATTAAATGGATAATGCTGGTTAGCGTCTGACGTAACACCGCACTCCCAAGAACCGCCGTTTCTCAAAGATTCTTTATTATCTTACTGGTCTGCCTATGGACACACCAACGTTACGCAATCGAACAAGCCGCTGAAATTGGATGCGAACAATCGGCCGTGTTAACGAGTTCATTGTGTTTCTGTCCAAAACGCGATACTAGCCGGGTGGCCCTGCTGTTATGTAACCTAGCTATGGCTATCTATCGAGTTTAATAAACGAAGGAAGAAAATGAAATTTAGGATAAAAATGTATGGAAATTATTTCTGTGAGAAATGTTTAGTTATTTAGTAAATTAGTAATGATCAGATTGCCTGTGTAAATAAATGGAATGTAAATTTGTTTCATTCTCTAAATATTACAACCTAGTACTTTATTTTAAAGATTTTGTATATTCCTGCAATTTATATGTATTCTGTACATTTAAGTAGAGTAATTAGTAATTACATTTTAGTAACTCGAATACATTTTTATGAAGATTTGAAGATGCTGTGACATGTGAAGTAGTAATTCATTTTTTTATTATGAATCAGTAATAAATTGTTAACTGTAACTTACATTTATTTTTATGGAGATTGCAGAAATTGTATCGCAAAGTAATAAATTCCGTTTTTTACTAGGAATTTCTTAGAAACACGCTGTAAAATTTTATGACACCATCGTCATTGTAGATATTGAACACTTGTAATTGTTTGTACACCAGGTAGGTAATAATACGTATAAATGTTTCAATTAGCAAGAAAATTTAAAAATGGAAGATATAGTTAATGCTAAAAGTAATAAAAGGAATAAGCAAAGTTTGAAATTTCTAATTTTAATTTTTTTTTTATTTTAAATAGGCAAAATTGAGTATAATACAGTGCCAAAGCGAAGCATGATAAACTCTCACATGGCACATCCAAAAGGTCGGCTTCAACGACGAAATCACAGTCATCTCGCTGCGAACGCACAGTTTAACCGGTAATTAGAGTTTACGGCAGCCACGTTGATTAGGTCGTTAAAGAAACTATTACGCCGACTAAATACAGTCTAGGCACTCCCACTAGTCTCCGCTGAATTGCAATTTGATGCAGTAGGTACGTTGATCACGTGAACATTAATATCCGTTTTCTAGACTTCTTACAACTTTCATGATCCATACTGTAAGATTTACGAATTTTTTATCGTTCGAGATAAAAAATAGGAAATGAAGAATTGGAGGAATATGCATCTTTTATTCATAAAAAATAAAGTAAGATCTTTAAATATTATTAAATTTTCTACAATTCCAATTAACGAATGAAGGAAATTAAATGTTTACAGAATTATAAATTCTTTGTAAAAATGTAATATCCTTAAAATACTTGAAGAGGCTCTATATAGCGATTGTCAACAATGTTCAACTAAATAATAACTTTAAAATGAAATTCTTCATGCAAACAGTTTAACAAGACAATGGTTTAGACGCTTGAGTACACATTGCATTTGTATAACGAGTTTATTCTCAAAGACTCTTTATTTCACCAAGGTTATAAAATTACACTGCGCAGCTTTTGACAACTACCGCATCTCTATCTCTTTGTGAACTTTTAATGATCTTTTCAAACATGATATATTCACGCTACTGAAATCCTAAGATAGACAACGACGAGTTCTTGTAATTAAGAGAAACACGAGAATTATATGATGTATCTTTTTTGATTATCTTCCATTTTCTTTTCTTTTGGTACAAATTTTATATTTTTGTCTAGCTATATTCTATATTTAGTACGTTATAGTTCTACTATTAATGGAAATTTCAGTCAAAGAAATCAACCTGATCTCTTTCACACAACAAGAATGACAACAATTTCTGATCAACCTAATTGCGATTAAAACAACAAAGACGTATCTTTTCTGGGAAATTTTGCATCGTTTCGTACGAAAGATGAGACGATCGAGAAACATATACCTATATTACACGAAGGCTACGAGTTTCGTCTGTTCGAAATAAAAATGTGGCACATATGCACAATTCTTGGACACAAAGAGGAAATTATTAGGTTTGTCAACGATCTGCTTGAGTTGTCCGAGTAAATTGCTCGAATTACCTCAGCACCCGGCAATGGAAGGTGACCTACTGTCAGAAACGATCTCTCCAAAGGATTGTGCAACTTGAAACTTTAGAATTTTTCTTCTTCCGCCATTCGGTTCTCTTTTGAAGGGACCCAATTACCAAGGTGATATAGGCGATCTCGCATTAGGAATTCGCCGTCCTTTAAGAAGATTGAAAATCGTTCTTCATAACAGCTTAATAGTCAGCTCACAGCTCGTTTTGACTCTGTGATCGAGATAATGAAGCGATTTAACATGGAAATTTGCGAAACGGTCAACCTAATCTCAGCACAGTAGAATGTATTATTAACCTGAAACGCGTTCGTTTGTGTTTCGTCATATTTTTTCTCGTAGGAATGACATTATTCGCAGAAATAATAGTTTTCGAGGAAGTATAAATCATATTTGTGGAGGATTAGTCGTTGTTAGGTCGAGCGAAATAACGAGAGCGAAATATTGCTGCCGCAGTCCGTCAAATATATTTTGAATAAATAAATAAATAAATAACTTATTGACGAATTTGTGAATCGTTGGTACAAATGCAAGTTACGGAATACATACTCGATAAATACTCGGAGAAACTTTGTAGATCACTATACTGGTCGGAGGAGAACCAGAAAATTCGAATTCGTCTGCGTTTGATCTTTGTATGTAGCGGCGACATTGTTTTGCCCAGAGTTTATTTTTCTTACATTACTTGTAACCTAACGGTCTTGATACTTCGAGGTAAAACAACAGGATTTGAATTGTTCTTTGACTCGTGTGCCGCTACACATTTTATACCTTTTGTGGATGAGCAATTTTAAAATTCAGTTTGCCGTCGACCAATTTTATTGTATTATTAAATATGTATTATCGTATTATATATTATTCTCTGTATTTCATTAAAATCGCATTTTTATTTGGTTTCATTCATTTAATGTGTTCTTTTGTCCATACGCCGATATGTCAAAAATATCGAATTGCAACAATTAATTAATTAATTGATTAACTTTGTGGATTTAACATCTATATTTAAAAATCGTAAATTCTGGGAGATTATAGATTTTCTTGTTTAAGTATGTTGTACCAGAGTACTCTCTTTTAATCACTAATTAAATATTGAAAGCAGAAGATCTACAAAAACGATTTTTATTCACAAGGAGACAGTAAACAGAATATTATTAGGATATTGGTAAATTATTATTAATATAGGAAAATGATTGTCATATGACTGCTTCGTAGATCGTACTTACTGCAAGTACTTTAAGATCTTACTGTCTGACTATTGCCATACAAGAGCTACTTTGTTGCTTCTTAGCACAGAAGAAATTATCTAACAGATAATAATTATTTAACAAGCAGTAAGATTATCAAACTGTGATTTCAAGAACATAAAATATTCTAAACTCCCTTCCTAATTATACATACTCTAAATTTAGTAATATTGTTTTATTGATGCAAGTTATAAGGCAACATAATTCTAGGTTTCTTCTATCGATTTTGATTTTATATGAACTTTATACTTATTGCTTAAAAACTATTAACAGGGTATATTGCTAGGTGTAATAACTTAATAACAACGCCAAGCCTCGTATCACATGCAATCTAATTCCGTCACTAAGTTTCCATATCATATATTGATACTAAATTATTTATTATCGTATATTAATCGATAAATATAGAATAATAATGTATTAAACGAAGCTCATATAAAGCTGCAAAGCTACGATCAGCTATGTTAAATACACCAGCAATAACCAGGAAAATACAACAGCAGCATATGATCTGCTAAAGAAGCTTCTCACACAACCATTAAATAATAGATTATAAAAGATACGTACATCACAAAAGATAGAATACGAATGAAATAATCATAGCAAATTAGATACCACTTCGTTTCAGTGGTACGTCCAAATCAATTTAAAATGGTCGAAGACGTTATAGAAGTAGTCGTGGGTGCCTATAAATACAAACACCACGAATTTAGCCGAATTCGCAGGATATAGAAAAACGGTTGCGCGGCTGCAGTTGCCGGCCAAGGTCGTGGCCTTAATCGTTATTGGGCGTCTGACCTATATATACCAGATGCGCCCTAGGATTTAAAGCAAGTTTCTCAAACTACTACCGGGGGCTATATTGACTTGGAGGAGCATTCTAGATAAACGATACGGCAGTGCAGAGGCTGAGATATGTCCTCCAGCAATAGCCAAATAAACGAATTCGAAACTTTCCAAATCGAACCAGAGATTGCTACCACCAACGACAAATTTCCACCGTGTTCATAAGAAAAACTATGTTCCCGCGGTCGTTTGAAACCGAACAATTTTTACTCGTATTACTTTATCATATATAACTACTTACATTTAATTTTTATTAGTTTCCGGGTTGGTCAAGAAATCACGCATCGTGAGATTTTGCTTGTGAATATGACATAATTATTCAGACAGTACAACATGGAAATTAAAACTCTCACAACGAAATGTTTTTTGCATTATGTAAAAAGAATTTTTGTCGTAAATTATCGATAACGAAGATACAGTTCTTTTGACGTTCTTGTCAAGGAGGAAATTTAGCGCAATTAGAATCAGTTTTACTGGACATGAAAAAATAATTATTTAACGGTATCTTAAAGTGCACGTAATGTTGGTTGCAGGCAACATCGAGCGTGAAAAAGTATTCATATTTCTTTTAAATATAAAATTTGGCAATATGTAATCTTAGTTCTTCTTGTAATTGTACATGCTGTCGATGTCCCCGATATTACGTATTTAAGGAAATGATTATACTTATTAAATTTAATTGCAAATTCTCGAAGATTGAAGGTACATAGGTTCAAATAACACAGGTCCTTAAGATACTGGTATTAAATTTACCCAAATATTTCTTCATTCGTTGGCCGATTCTTCTAAAAACTACCTTTTACATTAACCGCAATTTTGCACCTTTGTCAGATACATCATATATTTACGATAAGAGAAATTGCTTAATTGTATACAATTACGAATTTTATTTTATATCATAAATTTAGTAATAAGCATACACAGTTACTAATTTCGTGATTGCGCTGCTATGTACTAACATACAGCTGCAACATGATTTTCCCAGCAACGAAGCAAACTTAAATTGTTACTTGATAATTTGACGAGATCAGAACCGGCCTTAAAGCAACTCGTTAGAACAAGATCGCCGGATTCACGATGTTGATCAAGACCAAAAGGGAGTTGGCCCACCAGCGATGATTCAATCTTGATAATCGATTGGCCTTCGAGACAGTCGATCGCCGCTATCGACTTTCGTATATAACAGCAGATCTGGCCTCTAGTTTATGTCACACTACAAAAGCACCGAAACACAAGCAGATCGCTGTTAACGTTATCTACCTTACCGCACCGTTTGCTCGATGAAATAGCGGCTCGCAAAAGAAATACGTCCTCGAATCCACGTCGAGGTTTACGCTCACGCTTCGACCGATGACTCGTCTAAAGTATCGTTGAGTAGACACGGGACATACACACGTACATACATACATAGGCGGATCGATTTATTGGACCTGTATTTCGGGAGTGTTGTTTATTTTTGGCGAAGGGTTCGAATTACGTTCCCTTTGTAATCCTTCACTGGCACTTTCACTTAGGAATTTATCATTCAGCCTTTAGAGGTCAGTAGATATTTGGCAGTTGGAAAATTGGAAAGTGGGGAAATTTACACATTTGGGAATTAAGATATTACAAAATTCATAAGGATGAGAAATTCACGAACGTTTCGACAATTCGCGAACGTTCGACAGTTTGAAAAGTAGAAATTCTGAGAAATTAGAGATCCAACGTCAGAGAATCTGACAAGTCAAAATTTTGAAAATTCTGAAGTCCGAAAATTTTCGAAAAGTTGGAACTGCGAAAAATTTGACGATTCGAGAATTGGAAACCTTACGAGTTCAAAATTTCGAAAAATTGGGGAAATCTGAGAAGTCAAAAATTGGAAATTTGCAAAATTTCGAATCTTTCAAGATTACGTAAACTCTAGGAGACCTTCGTCAAACGAACAAACAGTGCGTGCGTGAAATCCGACGAAGCTATCTAGCGATAAAATTCGCTGGTAAACGGCCATTCCGCGTGATTAATTTTATATGTACGTGAAAATGGAAATGAAGTCGATATCGTGTGTCACGGAAGACAAAGCTGGTGCAAGAGAGAGATATGTACATCCTATTGGAATATCACGTTGGCAAAACGGCCGTCAGAAACAACAGACCGGTTTAATGCAGCGAATTAATGATATATCATTTCCTCCCTTGATGTCTTTTGTTTCACTAGCGGGCTCCCTGGTGAAATACCTTTCGCTGCTTCCGCAGCCACAAAAGTGATATTTTTTCCTAAATTATTAATTCGATATTACAGATATCCAGTTACTTTGAATAAAATCGAGGTAAATACGTTTTTCAACGACATTAGTACAATGGTGGTGGCAAGTTAATGGCTATCTGATCTTGCTCGACCGACCTCGAAGGTATTCAGAGCGATATGATTGATCGTCAAAAGGCCGTTCGTCTGCTGACTGGTAGATTGACGGTGCAATTCTAAAGACGGCCACTCGTGTCAGATTCTTAAACCGAATTTACCCTGTTTCACTTTGGAGAAAGATGGCGGATGAGTGCTTGTTTCGTATTCCTGCAAAGTGAAACAGCGTAAATTCGACTTTACGTACGTGTTTCGTTTCAGCAAACAGTCGATGGTCTAAAACACTTGCGAATACGATGATACGAAAGTCTGTTGCAAATGTAAAATAAATCTTGGTGAGAAATTGGCCTCGTTCAGGAAGAGGAGAAAGAAGAAGAAGAAGAAGAAGAAGAAGAAGAGTTTGTTAGTTCTGGCGAGATTTTACTACGAATGCGCGTATAAGGAATTATACAGTTTCTATAATAATGTTTCTTTCGTTATAGAATCATGCCTTACTTTGGATTATTAATCTTTGGAATACTAGTGCGGACTGTAACATTCCTTATTCATTTTCTTTTTGTTATTTGTAGGAGACGGTACTTCTTTGTGAGCAGCTTAGTATATAACAGGTTTGAACTTCTTTAAAGTGATTGTTATGTTAATTTTTCCTCACTCGGTGTTACATACACGCAACAGCGTACCTTAAGAACTTACATTAACTATCTAAATAATAAATGTATCTGTACCCTGTGAAACTGGTCTTGAATTTTAAAGTATCAGAGATACGTATCTCCATGATTGACAAAAAGAAGTTACGTTTCCATGGTTCAAAAAAATCAATCGATCAGTGAAAGAAGTTTAAATAGAATTATGTTGTTTAACTACCTATATTTTCGACTCTGTATAGGTCAAGTGTCCTAGGGTTAATTATCTTCTCCACGAAAAATGAAAAAACGTAAGAGCATATTTCTGGTCTAACATTCTAGTGGGACTTGAGGAACTAAATTGTTCCTAACACATTTCGTATTTAGAATGCAACAACGTTAGAGCGGACCGTGTTAAGGTCCATTTATACGATTGCAACAAGTTGGACAAAGTGTACGCTGCCGTTTTGGTATTCACTTTGATCCAGTAAATCGTACTGAGGACGTGTCGAGCGAATCAAATGAATGGACATTTGGATCGATGGAGTTATGCAGAATAAATAGACCGTAGAAGACACAGGACTTATAAAGGTTAGGTGCATACAGTCTAGCGCTCTACCCTTTTATTTGAACTCATGCAACCTGACACTTGATTGAAAGGATCTTATATCGATGAAATTTAAAATACATATGAACGATACTAAATATCTTAGAATCTAACATACTGAATTCCGGAATATCACAAAATATTTTACAGTTCGTAAAACTTGAAATTCTATATCAGATGATTTAAAATCCAAGAACGAAGAGAGATTTTATTTTAGATAATAAGATTTTTAAGATTTCCTGGTTTTTGGAAATTTCTACTAACCTACTTTTGAGATCACCTAAAACACGAGAAACTTTCGGTATCGTAAGGATTTCTACAAATTTTGGAATCTTATTTTCAGTTTGTAGCTTCCAAATAATTTTGAAATCTATCTCTTCTTTTATTCAAGAATCATTCTCCGTGATAAGATAAAACGAAAAAATGTTGAGGTCACTTTAAAATTTTACTTTATTTTAGGATCGTCCTACTATATTACAAACTGAAAAATGTCAAATATTTTATTTCCAATTTTGCTCGACAGTTATGAAATATCTGTTTTCCTTTATTCTACGATATTTCCCTATTATTTTTCACGAACTGAAAGTTCACAAAATCTTTAGTATCGCCTCGAAACTCGTGATAATTCTTAGACATTTTACGCTTTTCTTTATTTTAGGATCGTTCTATGTTAGAAATTGTATTAATTTCAAATTCAATCTTCAATTACAGAGCTTTTAGTAGGTATTGATCTCTAACTGCTACTAATACTACAATTTATATGGTCTCCTTTAAACGTTGAATCGTTGTATGTTGTAAGCAGAGTATCGTTGTAAAGGTAGGATCGATCGAGTTGGAATGTCGCGGGCGTGTTCTGTAACAGCGTTTACAGCGACGTAAACGAAGCGTAACGTTCGGATATTTGGCGTTTGACGAAAATCCGTAACAAAATTGGAACGTCGGCCAAACAAACTGAAAATGGATTTACATGCTTCGCAAATAAAACACTGATTGACCGGTCGTTCAGACACGGATTGATCAGCGTTATTTAATTAACGGTGTTCGAATCGTGGGAATGGGACTTAACGCGACCTCCAACTCTACGGCTGACGCCAGGACCGTCGAATAAAATCGATTTCGACGGTAGAAGGCTCTACCGTTTCGTTTAAAAAACATCCTCTATCTACCTTTGCTTCAAACTATAAATTAATCACTTTAAGCGTTAATAAAATTATTATTTACTATCTTACTGTCCATAGACAAGTAATTTATACTTGCTGGCTGTATTAAAATACAAAGTAATAATAGGACAATAAGAAGATAGTAACAATTATGTAAAATCGAAGCTCAAATACCTATTGATTGCCATATTTCTTCAACAGAATCTATAACCCTACAGATAGACATGTAATTTGTATTTAGAATAGTTATAGAAGATATTGCACCATATTTTCCAATGAAGCGCTTTTCATCAAATTCTTTATTTGATTTTCATAGTATCACATTTCTGTAGTCATATGAAAGTAAATATAACTAGTATGAAATTTCACATACTTGGACCTAATTAATTCGAATAATTGGACCTAATTATATAAATGCTTCCATAAATGAAATTACGCGTCAATACTTCCTCTAATCGTGACATAGTGTCTCCGCTATGAAATGAAAATAGTAACAGTAATATAAAATGGAAACCTATAAATTTGATCATTGCCACATTTCTCCGGTACACTTTCGAACTTTCAACCAACTCTCACTTTGTCAATAAAGTCTGTCACAGACAATGGAAAAAGTCAATAGATGGAATATATTGGAGCCACCCTCGCATTTGGTTCGAGCCACCTCGCGAACAGGAAACAGTCACGACACGATGTAAAAAATGGACCAGTAGAGGCACATGAGCGAACAACGGAGAATACAAGAAGCATTGTAGAAGAAGTTTCAGTTACAGCGTAATTGTCACAGGAAACGATAGTGACAACGGAAAAACGCGGAGGGAAATCGTGTTATCGTTGAAACGTGTTAGAAGGAGAAAGGACGAAGGTGAAGATGCAATCGGAGCGAGTGAGGAAGAGAAAGAGCGAGGGAGAAAGAAGACCACGCGGCTCCCTCCTGAGATGACATCTCCCCGTGACCTTGGAACGGAGACTGACCTTGACCGTGTCAACCCCCACCAGGCC
>NT_176682.1:958756-1010608 GCF_000188095.3 Bombus impatiens | reverse complement strand
GTCCCGGCTGCTCCCCCCTCCCTTCCATTTCACCTCCCCACGGCAGCCAGAGTCGCGTCGTATTACGCGAATGCGATGTTGCTCGGTGCTAGCTGCTGCGGCTGCGGGCATCGTTGCTGCATCGACCGGCCGCAGCACAGACTGCCAAGCCCCCTCGTCTTTCACCCCTCGACCCCCTGGCAAACCCGTCATGACCCTCCCGTCCCACCCATCGAACTACCACCAAGCAACGAGCTGCCGGCAGATCGCGTCCCACCGCCCTTTTCATTCTATATACCTATATAAACGTCTATCCACATTTCTGGTGAAAGTCGAGAGGAATCGTTATATGTAGATATCCGTGGTAAATGATGACCGTGAATACTACATAGTACAAGATGGATAAGAATGAATATTGTATACGACGTTTATACCGAGGGCATCTACAGAATTTGAAGCGAAGATATAGGATATATAATTGGATTTGATGGAATATTTGAATATCGATAGCATCGCGTGATCCACCGTGTTCCCAGTCCCCGTCAACCATATCCGTATGTTTTTCGAAAAGGCTCGTAGCGCATATAGAAGATGCGCGGGTGCGAGGCGCATCGGAACGATGGAACGATATTCACGTTGGCCGTTTTACAAGCCTCCCCTGCTAGTCGCTTTCTATTTCGTACGTGCATCGATATTGAATACCTTGAATGAAGATATACGGGCTAAGATATCTGGATTGCGACGGGTGATGTGAATTATCGCGATGGAACCCCCGTGGAAACGAGAACGAAGTGGTTCTATCGCGGTAAAAGTTTCTTACCGGACAGGCTGGATTTACAGCCACGTGGAGCGCACCGATTAGTCGCATTTTTCGCGAGGAATGTTTTCTGGAGCAACTGAATACGTAGCATGCACTGTTAAGAGAAGGAAAGGGAGAGAAGGTGCTTTTACCGTGCAGGAGCCAGCCTCCTCCTACTCCATCGTGCGAGCTGGCTTCGATACCGCTCCCAGCGTCCCGTCGCTCTTTTTCCCCACCCTTCCACTCCTTTCTCTTCCCCGCTAACCGAAATCCCATCTTTTCTCTCGCTCGCACGCCTAGGTAGCCCCACTAACACCCATCCGCGTGTTCGAACGCTGCTGTTCCAGAGGAACCCTTTCCCAGCGGTAATGTAGGTGAAAATATAGGGTGGCGCGCGATACAAGCCGCGCTTTTTCTGCGAAGCACATCGTCTGCGATACGTTCGATTTATTTGCGACATTTGGTTAGAAAATATATTATTGGATGAAGTTTCCCAGGGTTTGTGAATGAATAGTAAAGGATAGTATATATGTAGTATATGTATAATACAGGGAACTTTTTGAGAAAAGGGTGCTCTTCTGAATTTTCAAGGTCACTACGTAAAATTTAGACATCAAAGTATAGGGTGACGTAATGTTTCTGCGAATTACTTTGGCATCTAGGAAACATTTAATTCGTTCGATGATCGATTTTATATGTAACTTTTTGTTGAAAAATGTGTCGCTGTCAGAAGATTGTTGGCGAATTGTAAAAGATTGTTGTATTTAATACATAGTAATATGGAATGACTTAAGATAATGAAATATCTGTAAATTTTTAGGATCGCTATATGAAATTTCTAAATATTACTTCTTGTCTATTATGTTAATTTTAATACATATATCATATATAATTTAACTACGAATATGAATTCATTTTACTACGTATGTTATTGCATTCCTTCTCAAGCTTATATTTGGTACGCATTCTTTAGTATTTCTAAATAACCTTTCCTGCAAAAACTTCCTATAGAAATAAATTGAGTTTCATAAAACTTGAGAGTGCACGTGAGTTTAAAATTTCAAATTGTCCCTTGCCCTGTTCTGGAGCACAATCATTTTAGAACAGGTTCTAAAAAATTTAACATTCGTACTATAGAGAGTAGAAAAAATATCTTATCTTACACCTCCTCTCTGGTGTTTGATCTTTCTCTCTCTCTAAATTATTTCTTATAAAACAGGAAACAACGATTGATTAACTAAATACTTTGATTAACTGATTAATTGATTAATGAACTAAATACAGTGATGTGCTGCAGCTTATACAACTTAACTCACAACTTACAACTCGTCTTACGCTACTTCTTGGCTCTGCATTCTCTACTCTGCTCTCTACATTGCTGTCTACATTACTCTGCCGCAACGCAACTCTCTCGCAACTCTCTTCGCAATTCTACTCTGTTCACGGCTACCTTTTATATTACATTTTGGTATGCACACAGATGTGGATGACCCATGGTCAAGCACACCTTTCTTAATTACTCCCGTATCGTAAGCGACCACGGGTATATGGCTCATCCGTCCGCACTTATATTGCTCCTACTACCTGGGGTACATTAGGGTTTTCCCCCTGATACTACAGTACAATGGAAATAGTTGAAACGAGCATAAAAGTGAACATTAAATTTTTCTGTACACAATGTAAAATAGAAGATCGATAAGAGGTAGCGATAAATGGAATAACAAACAACACGCAATAGCGTTCCTTGATTACGAACGGTTTTAATGAAATATCTTGTGTCATCGAGACAATGTTTATACTCCAAATTGTCTCGACGATGGATTTGTATAGGGAGAAAGAAATATCAGTGGCGAATCTCGAATCAGAGTTCAAAATGATAAAAATAACTGTTCTGTCACAAAGAGCTGCCTTTCAAATTAAGTCAAACATACTCGACCCTTACGCCCTCTTTATACAAAGTAAATCACTGTACAGATTTGTAGAATTAATATCACTAAACTATTACATTAAAATATACCAAGATATCTATAGACATGGACAAAGTTAGATGAACAATAATAAATTTTTGATACTATTAAAACTGTCATTAGATAATATTACATATCAATTATTATTTTTTGGATACGTAAATACATATGTATTCTAATATTAAACCGATATGATTTATTAATATGATTTCATAAAAACCTTTTTTCAGTATAACATTTCAAATAACCCGCCACTGCAGAAGACAAAATTGTCGACGAGTGACTAACATAATTTAGGCTATTCCAAACAATTATAGAGTATATACATGGATGAATAAATATTGAGATATACACTTTGAACTTGTGTCAATTAGACATATTAGATTCTTTACATATTCGTCTACAGAAATTACTATTTAAATTATACTGTCACGCCATGTGCTTCCCGGCAACGTCCGTAAAGAACGAGCATCGATGGAACGTTGTTTTTCTAACGCTTAAAAATGCAGCAACAACGGAACGTATTTCTTCGCAACAGTGGCCATAAATAGATAAGAGCTTAAAATGTGTTTCAGACTTACCCCTGTCGAATTTTTTCCCTTCTGGATCGATGTCTTTTACGTTGAAAATATCCTCGAACAGCACACCCGCCATTTTAGACACTTCTGATAGTGCTGCCCCCTCGTAAGGAATGTGAAATTTACATCCGAGAATGCAATTCAGAAATGTGTGATTTTCGTTATTAGAAATTTATAAAGTATGAAAGAACTACATACAGCGTAAGAAATGTCAATATTTAATTTTTATAAATATTAATAAGTCTTGTGGACCATGCCAAAGGTTATTTTTACAAAGTTTTACCTTAAAGTAGAAAATTAACATTTTCCGAAAATGTATTATTTGCAATAATTTATTTTCTTATAGTGAGAATCTTAAATATTTTATTCTTTATGTAATAGAAACTATGTATTTCGGTTTGAAATATCTATGTTTTGTGAAGTTGTATTGGTAATAGAATCGTGATAGTGAACTACAAAGCAGCATTTTGGATTTGTAGCAAAACACCAATACAATTAGGAAGTAATGATGTTTATTAGATTTAAAACTCAGATAACCTTGAAAGCTCGATAACAATTAGGCAGAGGGAGCCACTATACAGGTTTACAGATTTTACGCAGCACAATTATATATCCTTTTACGCAGTTCAAGCTAGTCCTATCGTGATATATGTATAGCAATAAGTCTCGACATTGATATAACGCGTTACGTAAAATTAGGGATTTCATAATGTTGCGCAATCACTAGAAAATCTGCAGAAAATTACCATCGAATATGAAAGATTACGTATATGAATTTACATATCTACTGAGTGCAATGCATACTTTAGAATATGATTTTTCATCTAAAAGTATCTCGTGTTATTATTCTTTTAATTACACATTTTACATGATTGAAAAAGTTCAATATAACTGTTTTTTCCCAAATCGTTAGAAACATGTGGATTCAAAACATTCTCACAGAATATCATATTAAGATCTTTTGTAGTATATATTATCTTAGGTTACTGAACTACGCAATCTATGTTTCGTAAAAAAGAATATTAAGTAATTTTATCCTTTTTAAACAATTTTGCAATTGATAATTTCAGATTAGAGGTCAGCACAGACTGGGATGATGATGTAGCATCATCTACCGTCATAATATGAAACCATACCTACGAAATAAAATGTCGGTTTCCTAAATATATTGTGAATCAAACAGAACGATTGTTTTCTTGTTCAATATTCCTCGTTATTTAACATGAGTGATGAGGAAGATACTCTTCTTAACGAAGATAAAGATCAGGTAGATATTCATATATGATATTTCTTTCCTATTTTCGTAACGAACATAATGTAGGTTAATTTATTGTAAATGGAATAGGTTATATTTATATTGAGGAAAAGTCAGAACTACTTTTAAAACCATGGGAAATTTTAATAATTGAATAAATTTTTACTAATTAGGATGAAATTAGGAAAGAGCTCTCACAAATGAGTTTCGAAGATCTGCAAAAGCTAAAAGAGAAATTAGGTTGTAAAATATATAAGGAAGCATTGTTTGGTCCACGGAAGGTTAACAAGAAAACTGAATTTAAACGAGAAAATAAAAACAGACCGCGTGAAATATCTTCAAAGAAGCCTGTTTCACGATTCAGAGAAGTGGTGCAGGTAAAGAATTATGTTCCAAGAGACCCTCGATTCGATAATCTATGTGGCATATATGATCCGAAGAAATTTAAAAGAAATTATATGTTCATTAATGATATAAAAGAGAATGATATTAAAGAATTAAAAAAGAAATTGGTTGAGAGTAGAGACCCAAAAGAGATAAAGAAGATCAAATACCTTATACAGAGATTGGAAAATCAATTACGTGAGGAAAAAAGAAGAAATATGAAAGAACAAAAAGAGTATGCAGAAAAGAAAGAGATTATAGAAGCCATCAGACGTGGTGAAAAACCAGTATACAGAAAGAAGTGTAAGTAGACATATAAGATATTAATAACTGTAGCTCTATAATGTGTATTTTATAGTAACTCTATTATTCTTTCCTTACAGCTGAAAAACGAGTTTTGGACTTAATTTCTCAATATGAAGAATTGAAGAATTCAGGCAAATTAAAGAAACATATACAACGATTGCGCAAGAAGAATCAACAAAGGGACAGACGAAAGTTAGCATCAGCAGACTCTGAATAAAAGAACAAGGTATATGTGAAATTAAAATTTATACAAATTAAACATGGCTGGAATAATTACAGATGTATATAAGTGTAATAAATACTATGATAGTTAAAGTAAGCTCTCTTCCATTCATTTAGTCGCGCCTGTCCTGTAACAAATGTTTACGCCTGTGTGCTGAAAGTACCAGTCAGGAAGGTAGGATAAAGAGTGCTTTATTAATTATGTATTTTTTATTTAACATCAAAAGTAATGACACTTGGGTTGGACAATGTCTCTCGTTTCTTCCTTAATGTAATTCACGTGTGAAAACAGAACTTACAGAATAATCAATATGAAAGGAATCGTCAATCAGAAGAGATTGTTTGGTAGAGCGGTGTACATTTTCTTTTCATTTATCTCTGAGCGTGTACGTGTGTATATCTCTCTCTATGTTCGCACGTGTCTCTCAGCGTGTGTGGTGTGTATGTGTGTGGGGTGTGTATCATATATGCGGCGCTAAAACGAAAAACAGAAAAAGAGTATGAAACCCGTATGGAAAAGGCGGACCATTTAAACAGACCACCTTCTCGTGGGTCACCGTTCATGCGCGATCCGTTTGTCCGTCTGCAGTTATTTAAAATATGTACAATATTAATAAAACATCATTCATTTTTTTTTTTGTTTATATTTTAATCATTCAATGATTCTGTTGTGATGTGGCGGGCTGTGCAGGGGCGACGTTTCACAGAATTCTCGTGACACTGTTCTTTGTTATTTTAAGTATTTGTTTTCTTTTTTATCTCCTCCTCAATTCCCAGAATTTTGATTTTATTTTTTCAACTCGAATATTTTACTGCCAATTATTATTGTGTTCGATCGCGGCAACAGAAAAGCGAAGAATCCGTTATATTAAAACACACGATCTCTCGCCCACATTCACACATTTCACTTTTTCTCCCGCTCTTTTACGCCGATTCACCCGAAAAACCAGTTTTGCGACGATTGCGTTGTTTTTGGCGAGGTTACCCGTTTGCAGAACACGAAAAGATTTGCGACTCGTTTACCGAGGATTGTCTTTTCCTATGAATCCGCGGGCGTAATACAAGTGAGAAGAAAACGATGGCGTCGCCGAAACGAGGGAATACAATATAGCCGCAAATCCATCCGCGTAACCGGAAACGTTGCGAAAAGAAAACAAAGAAGAAAAGAAAAATACGGTTTCGTACGTAAAAGGATCACTGAAGATGTATGTATCTCTAAATATGACGCGTTTCAAGAAAAAAAAAAAAAAAAAAAATATGTATAAAAGAGAAAGAAATAAAAGATCGATGTACCACGCGCACAGAATGAAGCAAAAGCGGATTCTCTCGTTTGTGTCCCGCTCAGTCCGCCGCAAGATATTGTGGTCTTAGACCGAATTTTTATTCCTCTCATCGCCACTTTTCCTTGATTTTCTATTTTTTCTCTCTCTCGCGCGCTCTCTCTCTCCCTTACTCTCATCATCGTCGTCGTTATACTTTTCATATCTTTATCTTTGTTCTCTTTTTTTTTGTTCGCTTATACGTACTTTGTTTTTTTTCTTCAACAACACGATCTAGACTAAACCATATATAATAATTACATCTAATAATATCTTATTGTAACATGTATTATATTATAATTATTATTATTATATTATTAATGTTTAAATTATTTGCCTAAAGTAAAGAGGCGCACGACGGCAAAGCATTTTTTTTGGGCTCCTACGCCCCCCGGGCACGGAACACCCTGTCGACAAACCACGGATCCTCCGATCCAGCTCCAGTACCCATGTCGGGAGCGATTTTACTGAAATGAATGGGCCAATGCATCATCCCCCCTACCGCCATGCTTATACCTCGCTATCACTCCTCGATCTCTCTTCTTTCCGATTCTATCTTTCTTCTTTTCGTTCGCGTCCTATCTCAAAACACGGGGATCCGCTGAAGGCAATCTGTTTCCCATTTTTTGTTTTTCTTTCCTTATCTTTTTGTTTGGTTCGATTTCGTTGTGACAGGAATGATCGATCTTTCTAGATAACACACACACGGAGCTATCGGTATACACTGTCCCGCAACGTGAAACCAAGAAACACCATGAAAAACGGAATTAACTGGCATAACATTGAACATCTCTTTGCTTCTCAACATCTAGCACTGTAACGACTGATTCATGTTTTTTATTTCGACAATTTTCGAGCATCTTCCTCTTCCGCGAAGAAGAAGAGAACTGGGGACGTTTTTTTAATGTGATCATTTCGTATGTACTTTTTTGTCGGTGTGTAATCAAAGTTCGAGTTCGACGAGCAACGCGGCGGTACACTGCTGCCCTCTATCTGTTTCTCCTTCTCACTTTTTTCTTTCCTGTCCCGGTTTCTTTCAAAGAGTTATCAGTTGGATTTAAATGACGATCCACGTGTCTCAAAAAACGATTCGGTTAAAGCTTCGCCGGTCCTACCGAATTTTTTTGATTGAATTTGATTATTCAAAATTCAACATGGTTGTTACGTGTTTGTGAACGGGACCGAATAATTCAACCAGCCCCTCGCGCGCACAACAGAGAAAATTCATCGGAAGGGCTGGAGGAAAGTCGTAGCCCTTGGAATATATATTTCTTTCTTATATTCGCGAACATGGTAAAATTCGGCGGGATTGGCAAGCGAAGAACGTGTTACGCGTGTACGGCACCTCGAGAACACCTCGATTATTGAACACTTAGGGTAGTTTTGGGGCCAGGGCCGCCGAGCGAGCGTCACCCTTCGTCTACCTGAATCCTCGACGGTCCGTTCGCCTTGATTCGCGCGGAACAGAGGAACCAGAGAACGTGGTAAACACATCGAGGCTGTTCGTTGATTTCGGGGTATCGTCGCAATTATGGCAAACGACGATGAAATTTATTTGACAAACGAGTTTGTCATTACCTACGCTCCGCCCCGGTTCTCCGCTCGAAACGAAGCGCCCTCTTCACCGACGTTGCCAGCGCATGCGCGCGCGTACACATCGAAAAGCCGCGAAAGCGAGCAACAAGGATTCAAAATTGATATATAGGCAAAAAGAGAAACGAAAACGAATTTTTGTTGGTATGCGTTTTTTTTCACATCGAAGAAGCTCGAAATAAGACCTGATATGATCGCACGTCTCGGATCGTCCCGGCCCGAAAAGTCGCGTGGCAGGCATTTTAAGTCACCTTCGTTCGTTTTGTTCATTTTTTTTAGATTTTTCTTTTTGTATTGTTGGTGGTGGCTTGTTGTTGCTCCTACAAAATTCGAAGGGGCGTTGTTTCGATACTGACACACACATACACACGACAGACCGCGGGTTGGTGGTACAGGGCGTTCTGCGTTCGGGGGTCAATATGATTTATAGCGAGCTGTCCCGCTGGCGTTTTTAAACCTATGAAGAAACTAAGAGAATGAATTTATACCTTTTTTTTCCTTTACTTTTAGTTTCGCCTAAGTAAGAATGTTTTTTTTTACTGTTTTTCATCTGTCTGTATTTTTTTCTCGTTTCCACTCTGTGCTTTTCCTACATCATTACCATCCTCTACTAGCATTTTTTAATATCCTGTTACCTCGACTATCATAGCGCCCTCACCCATGGAAACCACATAGCCCCCAGAGTAGCGCAATTATTTCGAATTCTTGCATGTCTACTTAGCTCGTCTTTTCTTCTTTTCTTCTTTTCTTTTAATCAATAACATTTCCGTAATTTATTTGTCCAGTTTCGTCGGTGGTACGCAGGTTGTCCAGTTCAGTGGCTCCCAAAACCGTGACTACCGCTTTAGCATTTGCTCGCGCGCAACTTAAACAACGTGTATCTTCTCTTATTCTTACTATGTCCGTCTTCTTCTTTGTTTCTTCGTTTATCTAGTTTATGTATTCTCTTCCGTTGGTAGTGATTCAGTTGATAGTTACTTATTATACTGTCTGTTTGCCGCCTTCGTTCCCCGTGCTGCCCCCGCGCGTCTAATACCTTTCTTCTTTCTTCTCTTTTCTTCCTTTCGCATTCTCATTTTCAGCTTTCTTTTTTTTGCAGTCCAATCCTGGCCCGTTCTCTTCATTCGCGTAGCAGCTCTCATGCAGAGACTCACAAACTACTAGAATATCTACACGATGCGACTTCTGGCTTCTTCGACAGCTACTCGGATTTTAAAGACTCGAACCGAACGACATTACTTGTAATAAGAATAATAATGAGTACTGTAAACGCGTTTCCATTACTTCTGTATTCTTATTCTTTTTTGCTGTTTTTTTTTTGTCATTTTTTAAATTTCTTTAATGTTCTTTTTATTATGCTCTCTCTCTCATTCTCGCTCACTCCCTCTCTGTCGCGTTATGAATAACTTTTAGGGCGTGCCAATCTAGCGTACTGATTTTCTCGTTTCATTGTTATTTTTTTTCTTTAATTAACAATTAAGAAGTTTCTATGTAAGACTGTAGGTGTCACGAGACGTCTATCTGTAAATACGTTTTTCTTTCGTGTGTGTCGACTGCGAATGATATATTCTCGTTATCGATTCTTAAACTTCTGCATCAGTATAACATTTATAATACCGCTCTTATTTATTTATTTTTTTTTTTAATCGTGACTACATTGCATTTTTTAATTCTTTTTTTTTAAACTCTTAACAAGGGCGTGCCAATCTAGCGCAGTGTTCTTTTGCTCCTTTACTTAAAGGGATGCCTATATGAATATTTTTTTCTCTGATATCACAAGACATCTAACGGAATGCTCCATCGATGCTAAGTTATCCGCTTTTTTTTTTCTCTAAAAGATTCATCCATGTCGTACACCCGTCGACGTTCATACGGACGTGCGCGTTATCCGACGATTTGTCGCCATTTTCAGTATCCCTCCGTTTCCAAAAAGATACACGGGTGTCCACTGCCGGGCTTGTACTTTTCATACAGTCTCTTTTTTCCTCGATGACTCCATTCGACGCCGTTTTTCTTCTTTTTCTTCATATTCTCGTGTCTTAGGCCCTACTGTTTATGTACTTCTTCTTTATCATACGTTCGTCGATGATCAGATGGCAGCACTAATCCCTATAAACCTCGTGAATCATATCAGACGTGTGTGTACCCGGAAGTTTGAAGTCTTCCCGACGACGTTGCTCGTAGAACCCTTTATTGTTTCTTCGTCGATTCCTTCGATGTTTCTCGAACGACGAACTCTCTGTTTAATGATACACCGGCACGCGCGTGCAAGCAACTCGCAGAGCCAGAACGACGAACGTTTTCTTCTTCTTATCTTTCTCATATAACTTCTTCTTTTTTCTTCTCCCTTTTCTATCTTCCACTTAGTATTTCGTTCTTGTTTTGTACTTCACACACCATCTAACGAGAGTGCTCGCAAGCCACTTATCTACTCCCACGCGAGAAGCGCTTTTTATTGTTTGTTCGGTAAAACAACAGCAAGACACTCTATATTGTAATGACTATGGCTATGGTTCGTTCGACGATTCGGCTCGGCTGATGCGAATTGTCCCCATCTAAAATAATATCATCATCACGCGACAGTACGGTTAGACCCGAATAGCACGCCCCATGGGTAAAATATGTGTGTGTGTGTATTTAACGTGAGTGATTTTTAACGTTTTCATCTTTTTTTCCCATTGTTTGGTTGTTTCATGTTTTTTTCTTTTTTTGGCTTTGTTTCGTATATTTTTTTTTTGCTCATTTTTTTTAGTTATTAGTTTCTCGGTGTATATCTGCGTGGGTAATATGCATATCTCACTCTCTCTTTCTCTCATCATTCTCTCTGCATCTCTCGCTCTTGTAACTCTTGCGCGCGCGCTCTGCGTGTATGATTAAATTTTTCTTCGCATTTAATAGTAAGTTTCTTGCTCGAGCCAGCCTCCTGGATTCCGGCGGAGGTAGAATCGTCTCGTCTCGTCGTAGATGAAGATGGCGAACATGAAGGGAATTGCGGGCAGCCACCAAACGAATCTGAAATACACGACAACCTATTAACTATTCTGTTCTTTTTGTTTGTGTCTTATTTGTAGGAACATATATTCTACATATATTCTACATATATACATGTAACTAAGTAAAAGGTGGCTATATACATGGAAACGTGATTCAAGATACCTTGAACGATTGGAAACATGAATGAAAAGGGGAATAATATCAAAGAAATCTAAAAAGCTAACGTTATTATTGTTATGTTAGAAACGCGCCTTAAGCTCTTAGATTACATTCAAGATACTTAAGAAACATTGCTTTGTTATAATGAGTATATTATTATGAAAATATAGAGACCTAAGGTATTCGACATTAACAATTAGAAATTTGAATAAAAAAGAGCAAATATCTAGGCAATTAAAAGACTGAATTATTATTATATTAGAAACATGTCTTAAGCTCTTATATTTCATTTAAAGTACTCAGAAAAAAAGAAGTAGTAAATACTTGTTCCATCGTTTGCAGAATTTCTTCTAATCTTGTAGAGAGTGTACGGTATAAAATCATTTTTTTACACGTGTCTTGGATATAGGAAAATGATTTAAAAAACGTATTAAACGTAATTAAAGGCTTACTTGAGGGGGAACATGCGGAGACCCTTGTCCATGCCGGGTGTGTAGCTTAGGAACGCGGCGAGGGCGGTCTCGAATATTAAACCAAAGTTCAGGGCCCAGTTTCTCATTCCCTGGTGGATGATGGAATTACGTCGCGTCTTACAAACGATCAGATCGGCCCACTGCACGATAACGATCGAAACGAAGAATGCTGTGTGGCAGGTGAATTCCAGTGTCTTACGATCCCTGTATGTCTGTGAAAATATAATGAGGATATAAGTGAAAATTATTCTTAACTTTAATTTCTGAAATTTATATTTAAATATTTGATAGAAGAAATAAATTATGATTGAGATTTGTTATTTGATAGTTTCTTAGAATTTACCCATTCCTGGCCATAGCTGTCACGAAGATCATTGATAGCCTTGGAGTCCCATTGTTTTCGAATACCGAAAAGATGCAGCGGCAGGAATCCGTTCTCAGCCATAATTACGAAGTAGACGAAGAAGCCGGCGGCTGCCTGGATCATACCGATCTGACCATACGCCATCGAAATAAGCCTGTGCATAGAGAATTCCATTTAGATAGTCGTCGATCGCTCGGAATCACGGGCTTTGCGATAAGATTCTGACTTTCAAGGAATTCATTTCTGCTTCAGTGTACTAACAATTTCTTCAGAAACGAGGAGAAGTATGTATACGATATGCAAAAAATAGAAAAAGAAGATTTCAATTAAAAATCAAAAAGAACATGTACATAGTTCATGCTCGGCTCTAATTTCTTTACCGTTCTAGGCATTCGAGGAATCTAAAAAAAATTCTAGAATACTTATCAATGTCTCTGTTACGTTGCATTATGGTTTGTTAAGTGAAATATCCAATACTCTTTCCGATAAAAATAGAAATTCGGATAAAGAAAATCGAAAAGTGAAATTTTACTACGGCCTTGCCTATAAAGAGATAAAACACGAATCGAGCAAAGATGATCATTGTTTTAAAATAAAAATAAATGTTCGAATGAAAATACAAACGTCCGTATTGAAGAAGACTTTTGAAGTTATTTTAAAAAAGCATCAATTATTCACAAAGGTACTACCCAAGGTATCAACTAAGCTATCCCTACTTTCTATATCCTGGGTATATTTTTAAAGAATAAAAGACCTAGGAAAATATTATTGCAAACTCTTTGAAAGTCAGACGAAGCATCTGTATGTGTCTGCCACTAATCATCTAAGTTCGCCTCTAACAGCCTAAGGTGGTGTTCATACGGAAGCTGTAGTCACCTAGGATTTGAAATGCGGATTACTTACCGACTCGGAACGCAGGCGGTAACGATCGATTCTTCACACTGATGCATGCCACACAAAGCGCAAGGCACAAAGACGCACACATTTTTCATGGTTATTCATCATCAAGCCTCACGGTGTATTTTCTCAAAAAGATAAACAATAATCGAGCTTCCTACATGCAGATTTTGGTGCACATGCAAAAGGTAGCTCGGTGAAGCCGTGAGATTTGACGTGGTCAGCAAACGTATCGAAGCAGCATCAAGTATTCATTAGCATCCGTGTGTGATAATTTCATTATAGAGCTAACTATGTGGCTGGTTGTTTTTTTGAACCTTTTATACTTTGCTACAAAATTCGTGGCCATAAGAATATTGGAACTTTCGGTCGATTGATTTATTGTTTTAATAGATTAGTATTTTTAAGAATCGATTGGAAGTTATACAATTTTTAGAAGTTCCACGAGCTTCGATCAACCTCGAATTTAATTACCGAAATTCAATATGATAAAATCCTTCGAATTTGTGTAAACGTACAAGTTTCATTAGGGACCTACATATTTTACAAGCTCTATGTAATAAAGTTGTTATAGTTAACGTAATAAATGCTTAATCATCGTCAATAAATACTTGATCGTATCAAATTCGATCACCACAATTTAATACACAGAATAGCAGGAAAATTTATCGCTATTCGAATTTCACACGAAGATTTACTACTATCAAGATTATTATATTTCATAAACAACCAGTTCACATCGATTAGTTCCACAACCATAATAATATCATTCCCATGCACCAGGCCGCGTGTCACGCATTATCATCAGTCAATTAGCTTGGTCAGGCGTTGCAGATCGAATAAAGAAAACGAAGAAAAATCATGGCGTATAGTTTTTAAATCAACGGATCACGCGTGTGAGGCACGCGGCGAAAGATTTCATCGGTCAAGAATATTAGGATAGAAAATAGAGCGGGCAGTAAGGCGCGTCGTCGAAGATTATAAAATAAATTACAAGCTGTTAGTGACCCATTATTTCTCGTTCGTGTTATCACTTCATCGTAGTCAGCCTTTTAATAACGTAAAATCGACTTGTTGATTATTCTGAACATTGTTCAGGCCGTGCACGTTTCTATCACTATCATCGTTATTATATTACTTTTTCTATAAATTACGAAGCAGCTCAGCTTAGTTTCGCTCATTCTTATTAACTTGTTAACTTTTTTCGCACATTTCCTCTACTAATCTATTTTTCTTTTTCTTTTTTTTTAATTGTCAATACTTTCTAAGTTTCAGCTTTAGTACACATCGCACACATACGTAGTGCAATGGCTACGAAAATACGTGTAAATCGTTTGTAAAAGAAACAAATAAAAGCTGGACCACAAGTTTTTTTTTTTTAATTAGGCGCAAGACGAATCGGCGGTTAGTTTCGTTCGAGCCGTTCGATCGAATCTTTTTCTCTAAGTGTGGCAAAAGCATTTGGCATTCCCAACACTGTAACTGTTCCTAGATTAGGTTACTTGCTTGTGCTATCACTAATCAACTAATTTTCCTAGAGACTTTGTGTTACTTTCAGCCTTCGTCGAGGCTTTGTAGAGTGTCAACCGAGACTCTTTCAGATCTTTTGTCTTCTTTTCTTATTTTATTATCGTTTTCTATTTTTTTTTTTACCGATCTTATCTTTTTTCGTTCATCTTTCTGACAAATCTCTCGACCAGACTAATTTTACTAAATTGTTATCACATTTACTCGGTTTAATGGAACTTTAATCGATACTATATCTATCTTTTTTATTTTGTTTCAAGTGTTTTTGATTCGGGAGAAGAAATTGGTCGCGATTTCGACTTTGTGTTTACGTGTGTGAAATTTCTCAAATGTTTTCCATGTCTTATCATTTTTTTTTCAACGGAGTGCAGACGAAAGTGCACACAATAAAATACGATATAAAAAGAACAATTTATCATTGTCGCGTGCAGTAAGAAAATAAAGATCAAGCGAGTGACCATCGAGACAATGAGAGATCTGTAGTTCAGAAATAAAACGTATGATTCCGACATTTCAGTAGACACTCTGTCAATGGTGTGTAACAATCATGTGTTCCGTGTGTTATTTGCGTACGTATGCGTACACACATACGTACGCGTCCAGTGTGGTGCGTAAGACAGGCCAAATATTAATTAGAAATTTCTAATTCTCTCCTTAATTACTAATTTCTTCATACTTCGTATCAATTTTATATAATTTGTTTTATCATATTATATAAATAATTTTCTTTTCGAATAAAAAAAATTTTTGCTGGTTAATATGAGGACGTAAGCTTTGTCAAAAATTCGTCAGAGATGTTTGAGAGCACAATTTTGCACATCTAATAAAATCCTCACGAATTCTATGAATTCAATTTCTCGAATTCTGGATTTAAATCTCAGAGCTCTACGGAAGAAATTTACACGATTTCGAAACTGACTGGCCGACTTGCTATTCGAGATTCATTGTTCAATATCATTTCCATGGAATAAAAAATATCCATTCGAATGCCTTTCGAATTTTCCTTCATTCTCAAAGGTATAATACGATCCTTCGAACTTCAACAATTCTACGAAATTCACGATAATTTATCTCGAACACCGCTGACTTGATTAATCTCCGATAAAAATTCTAAGATCATCTAGGAAGCTCTTTTCTATACAGAAGCTATGAGAAACTATGAAATTCTCAGTCTAAAAAAAAGAAAACAAAGAAGATAACATAAGGAGGTAAAGCTATAAACAAAGTCTCTCAGAATAATCAGCAGCAAAGATTTGACCATCCAGCGCACCACGTATCTGTGTGTATGTCTCTCTGTATATGAATATGCATGTATCTCTGTACGTTTCTCTGTACGTTATATGTAAGTAGGTGTTCGTGTTCGAATGTTAATATGCGTCTGCAGCTTTGGGTGTGAGTGCATGGGTTTTTGCTAGATAATAGATTGGTTTCTCTGGTGGGTAGTTGGGAGACCCACCTTCGGTTGACAAGATTGTCTCTGTAAGGATCGCGGGGCTGGCGTTTCATAATGTCCGACTCCGGTGCCTCGTAAGCTAGCGAGATGGCCGGCACCTGCCATCCACCATTGATTAGAAAAAATACGTGTACCAAGCACCCCGTACACCGTACAAGATAGATATATATACACACATGTATGCATATTTACATTATATTTACAAGATTAAAGTGCAGACGAAAGAGCCAGGAAGTGCCACGTGATCTTACACTTGTAGTCAATACAGAGCTGACCAAGGAAAAAAAAGAGAGGTTCGTGGCTGTTTTCCATTGGCCGTGGTTCCTACACTTCCTCTCGTTTCGTTCTTCCCACAGGAAAATTATAACGAAATTTTCGTACGCTTCCTCCTGGGGAACAACTACCAAGGGGCTGATCTTCCGCTGAATTGCAACTTTTATTGTTACGTATATTTATAATTACGTATAAGCTTACGTAAATATCTTTGTATGTATGTAGAGATATGTAAAGTAGCAATATCGGTACCGAAAGTACGATATAATCGTCCATCGTTTCTTTGCGAGTTTGTAAGTTTGCTTCATTCAGCGTTCGAAGAATCGGTCCTCTGAAACGAAGGGAAGATACGCGTAATATTTCGCACATTGAACGTGACTGGAGGATCGTGAAAAAGGTTCCTCGAATCACGAATGTGATCTGTGTAGAAATATTCCGTGTAGAATGATCACGATCACTTTCATCTAGACTTCCTTACTTTTTCCTGCACCTCGAGTACGTATAATTTAAGCTTCAGTTTTGTTAGTACGTATCTCCACAGGCATATGACCCCTCGATGCACAGAGAGACGTTGTCACGACAATATTTTCAACGCTCGTTTGTCCTCCTACGATATCCTCGAACAACGAAAAATGTCGACGAATCAGTAAACCGGAAAATATTCCACATACTCAATGGAAAAGAAACAGATAGGCTGCTCTCTGGTGCACGAGGGATCGTGAATGGCCTTGTTCCTCCCATGTTATATTAATATAAAATGCACATCGTGCCCGGTGAGAGTCACGAGCATCAGATGATAAATTTCGATCGGCGAAGAAAGGTGGGTATCTTTATAATAATTAAAAAAGTATGTCTCGCTCGGTCGTTCAGCGGTCGTTAGAAAGTTGCCAGTCGCAGAAGTGGTAGAAGGCAGCGGCGGTAGGCAGCGCATTACAGAATAAAATGTGAGAGGACTGTAAAGAATAAAAAACTGCAAAGAAGAGATCATGACACCTAAAAAAAATTGGTACAAAGTGGTGCCATATTTATTTTGTTCCGTCTCAGATTACTTCTTTCGTATTTCTCTCTCTCCCTCTCTTTCTCTCTTTCTCTCTCTCTCTCTCTCTCTCTCTCTTATTTTTCTTAATCATCTTATCGTATTTCCCTTCGGTCACGGTATCTTTCGTCTCGTTCGTTACGGTTCGTCTTATGCGTGGATACAATTTATGAAAGTATAACAAATGGTTAAATAGGTGATATAGTAGATCAAACAGTGGATAATATAAAATATAGAAGTAGTAGCAGCGGCACAGCTGTGTGACAATAGAGTATTTAAGAAAAGTAGTATAACGATAGTAGTAGCTATCTTCTTTTTTCTTTAATAATAATAATAATAATAATAATAATAGTAGTAGTAGTAGTAGTAATGGTATTATTTACTGGTAGTAACAGTAAATATGCGTGTGTGGTCGTGACGGCGTTATTATTGTAAATTGTAAAAACAAAAAAAAGAAACGGTAGTAACGAGAGAAGTGTGGTAAACAATCGTGAGAAAGGATTTTATGCGAAAAGATAATGACTATATGGATATGGCGGGATCGATATTACGATGATGATCGGAGAAAAAGGGGGTCAACGATAATTGCTAATAATACCGATGATAATGATGACAATGATGCTGATAGATAATAACGATAATAATGATAATAATGAGATAATTAGCAAGGGGATGAATAGTAAATATAATATATATATATATAAATATATATATATATAATACGACTATATCGATCTATGTAGACAATTATATATAAAATAGAATCGAGACTCAACTAGCTATGACTCTCAGAGGCGAACATCGTTGAACAGGAACAACATCTATTATTAAACCTTTCGATAATTTATAAAGAATCTTAACACGTGTTATCGTATACGCACGCTTATCTCTTCCTTCTTTTTATAAAAAGCTACTTTTTTTTATATATATAAAAAGGTATTTTTAAGATTAAAGCGAGACAAGCAGAGTCGAGAATTTTCATTAAACAACGATTCACCGATACTGAAAGAAACAATCTCCGTGTAACATTGGCATTTTGTGAAACTCCGCTTCAAATTTATTGTTCATCGATCCCTTCGTCGAGTTTCGAAACGAACGTGTTAAGACTTTCTACGACGACCACAGTCGCTCCTTTCAACGAGACTCGCCTTACACTACTAAGTCTCAAAACTAAGCCCGTCACTTGGTTACAAGATCGTCGAGAATCGATCGATGCAGAAGTAGCAACAATCGGAATCGAACTGAGTTGTGGAACTTCTTTAGCCAACATCTTCAATAAACAAAGAACCACATGCGACAACCACGAAATTACGTCATGTTCTGCATCGGATTCTTCCACACGTTTCTCTTCACGAGTATGTAAACTTGTTCACCTTTCCGTCTGCGCATGTCCATTTTCGACTTCAGATCAAAGAAAAGTGAATGACAAGTGTCTTGTAGATAGTAGAGTTGACTTATACGATATCCGAACGTTCAACGACCATCGTCGATGATATTCAGGACCGTTTAATCGGTCGACTGGAAAGAAGGATCGTGTTGTACTTGGGTGGTTGGACGTAGCGATCAAGAATCGAAAAGAAAAAGAAAAGAGCAAAGGGAAACGAAAGATCGGTCGTTGATGTTTCAACGAGGCAAAGTAACGACTTTCGCCTGTTGCGTAAAAAGGCAGTCGAGGTTGGTTGAGGACGAGATACAGAAGACGATAAGAGCGAAAAAGGAGAGAAGATTGGAAAATAAAACGTCGGATGAAGCAATGAAATTGAGAAAGTAGGTGAAGTAAACAATTTTACGTAATAAATAATACTATCTAACAAAAAAGGATTTATAGTAATGATAATAATGACGATGATGATGATGATGGTGTCGTATCGGAACTCGTGGACGACGTGTTGTCTGGTAATTAAAAATATGAATGATCGGATGGAAAAGCGACGAAGATCGAGGAGATCGATCTGTGCTCCTTTGAATCTCGATACGTCATCACCGATGAAACTGATTTTTTTTTTTTTTTTTTAGAAGAATAAAACGAAAACGAGGGAGAAAAGAAGAGAAAAGGACTTCCTTGTCCGTGGTGGGCCAAACGTGGCAGACGATCGATGACAGCGACAGAACTTTTTGATAAAAAGGGAGGGTGGCGAGAAGATTAGAGAAAAAGCTGAGCTGGAAAATATGAAGTAGAGAAATAGTATCATAGAGAAAGTGGCAGAGGAAGTGAATAAATAGATAGAGATGGGCTTACCTTTGGCGTTAACGAAATAACACACACAAATTACAAGCGAAGATCACCGTTACGGAAGCGACTGCTTGACTGGCAATATTTGTATTTTGTCTTTCTTTTCGTGTTCATTCGAAGGAATGAGGAAAATCTTCGAAAAAGGAAGTTGACTGATTGCTCGTCCTACGATATTTTAACAATTCCAGCAAATACTTTTTCTCCGCAGATGACATTTTATGATAATCGATTTATATCGTACGCGATCTAACGATAATATGGATAACAGATTGTCGATAAAGTTAATTTAACAGACGACAGGCAAAGCTCCTCGCGCGATCTCAATTGAAATTGTTTCGTCGAACAGTCGAAATCGAGTAGAATCGGTTAATCGTGGACGAGCAAACGTCACCGATCAAGACTCACAATCCAGCTTTGATAGATAGAGAATATATTAAAAGTTGAGAGTAGATAATAAAGCTCTATAGTGTGTGAATAATACCCAGTCACCAAAATGCCCTCACGTGTTTTTATACCTGCGTGCACCATTCTGTTACCTTGTTCGATCATTCGGTCATTTATCATCTCCTAGCGTGTCTGACAGTCCTTCGACCAAGGCATCGGAACAAATTAAACCCACAGCCTTTAGCGTTTCGACCAACAAACTTACAAAGCGAGGAAACGCAAGTAGGAGAAAAAAGATACGGAAACAAAAGAAAAATATAGAAAATTATATATATATATATATACGTATATACAAGAACCATGTACCAAAATTTCCTTATGTTCCTGTTTTATCTCAAAATACGCGTTCGTTCACGTGGAAGCTCGAGCGGGAAAGCTTTCTTTGTGACAGAAAAAGCGTTTTAGACAATCCTTCAGACAGTTATGCTTCTCTTCAAATGCGAAACGCAGGATTTTATCCATATTCTTTTTTTTTTTTTTACTTTCTTTCTTTCAATGCGATGCGTTTAGTTGAAAAGTGGCATTCACTCGCGAAACAGCAACCGTTTGGTCGTTCACGTAGAAATTCGTTCAACAAACACAGTACAGTCAATTAATTCGACAAACTTTCCACAAAAAAAAAAAAAAAAGGGAAAAAGAAACAGAGAATGGAACGTAAGACGAAGAAAATAAAGAGAAGAACTGAACACGAAGAACAGAATACAACATCGAACAATTCGTATGCACACGGACAAAAATCAGGCTAGGGATTAATTTGTAACACGAGAATCGTTGTCACCTCGTTCACAGTTCCTCGTGGTCTGCGCGTATGATCGGACAACGAGTTTATACGATTTTTTTTTTTTTTTTTTTGGGGCTAGAAACGTGTCGTGATATATCTCAGTGTCGTTATTTGTTTCTTTTTTTCTTCTTTCTTTCTTATAGTGTCCGAGAGTATATACGAGACAGAACTAGCTACTGTACAATAACGATAGGAATAATATAAGAGGTGTAACGACCAATAGATGGGCAATGGAGACTCTTCTGTGACCTGATTCCTGAAGTCAAAGTTTCATCGTATTTTCTTAGAAAAGATTTTCAATACTGTGTCACTTATTTCATTCTATTTTCAATTTATTTCGTTCTTTCAATTCTTAAGTAAATTTCATTTAAGAAAAAATTAACGATGTGATAATTCTTGTTAGATATATTTAACCGTATAAATGAATAAAGCTTCAAGAATCAAACAGATCATGTCACCGATTACTCTTTCTGACCATAAAAAGTATCAGTGGTGTAGTAGTAGTAATAGTAGTAAGTAGTAGTTGTAGTAGTAGTTGTAGTAGTAGTAGCAGTAGTAGTAGTTCATTTTTTTTTTGTCAAGACTCGGTTATGTTGTTGATGTGTTACCTTTCGTTAACTAGCTTGTCAGTGAAGGGGTTTCGTGGATGTCGCTTCATAATATCGCTCTCTGCCTCCTCGTAGGCAAGTGAGATGGCTGGCACCTGACGTCATATTATCAACAGGCTCAGTAACAACGCCAATAGTTAGAACAATGATGAGTATCGTTTCTTGCTGACCCGCGATACAAGGATGCTGACTATCCTCGCTTTTTTCAGATTCACGGATTCAAAAAGAAATATAAATAAAGAAAGAATCGATGCAAAAGTGGAGAACATTCTTTCTCTGTCATTTTCACAAAATTTCTATACACTCTTTGAGCAATTTTATGTTTGTTTTAACGGTTCGCGAGTTCCCCTGAAATACGGTTAGCTTCAAATTGCAATAATTATCTTCTAATTACAACGTGATCAGTCAGCATTCTTGCGACCAGTGAGTATCATACGATGAGAACGCAGAAAAGGTAAGCAAAAAATCAACTGAGAGAACCAAATCGATCGGAGCAATGAGGCAGGAAGTGTGAAGGGATGAAAAAGGATGTACTTCGGGATCGGTTTTCCCCCGGATCATCAATTCGATGATCTTGCAAAATTCCTTCGAGAATTTCTTCTTTCGTATCTGGCTCGTCACATCGACTGTGCTTTCGCTGGAAAAACTTGATTATATCTGAAAGTACGAGTACCTTGATCCTAAATGAAACCTCTTCTATCTCTAAACTCGCATCTAAATATATATAACACAAAACATAATTAAAGGATCTAGTCTCAGCACAAATTTATCAAAGTTGGATCAAACAGAAATTAACGCGTCTCAAGATCTCAAACAGGATCAAGATTCTCGTGTTCCAACAATTTAACAGAGAGACAAATTATCTCGTATGTGCAGCGATTCCTCTGCAGATTGGTTTTCGCAAACACGGCCACCTAAATAAAAAGGGTACAATAACTGAAATCGATAAAAACTAGCTTCCATTCGTCAAAAGGATGTTCCTAGATGGTTGATCTGGCGATACTGCGATTACCGGAGCTCTAGCTTGTCCTAAACAATCGCACGAGTCTAACTCGATGTACTTCGAGAAGCTATCTTTCCCGCAAATTGAAAAATAAAAGACCTTTCGTTGACGAGGTTGTCTCGATAAGGATCACGAGGCCTTCTCTTCATGATATCCGATTCTGCATGCTCGTACGCCAAGGATATGGCTGGCACCTGGCAATTCATCGTTTTTAAACACACAATCAGCACGTATGGACTATTCCACGGACGAATGGAATCGATTATTCCAATGATAAATATTCAGACAATTACGTAATGCTGAAAATCTTCGATTAAGAATAGGCGAATGTCAACGACACCTCGATCGATTTCATCGGAATATGAAACTCGTCGAGGAGTCGCCGAATTCGATACGAAATCTTCGCTGTTTGCGTTTCGAGCATGTCTAACATGTGATAGAGATGATCGAAACGCGAATGGTAAAATGCGACTCACCATGTCCGTTCCCAAGTCGATGCAGAGAATAGTGACGGTACCAAGAGGCAGAGGAATGTCGCAAAGGATGAACGCCAGGAAAGGTGAGATCTCGGGGATGTTCGAGGTGAGGGTGTACGCGATGGATTTCTTCAGGTTGTCGAAGATCAGTCGACCCTCCTCGACACCGGTCACGATCGAGGCGAAGTTGTCATCGAGCAGAATCATGTCGGCTGCTTGCTTGGACACGTCAGAACCAGCGATACCCATGGCTACACCAATGTCGGCCTTCTTCAACGCAGGAGAATCGTTCACACCATCGCCTGGAATTATTTAATAGATCCTAATGCAATTGCAAGTTAATCGAACGTCAAGTTGTATGTGAAATGATTCTGTAGGAATGGGAACATAATGCGAAGGTTTTGTTGTTGAGATGAAATGTTACAGATGGTAGGAGTATTTATAGGGTTCTACGTTGCGTAAAAACTAAGAATTAACAAAAAGAAGTTAGTTTAGAATTTGGTTGTTTTAGGAAAGTCAGAAATTTATTGAAACAAGGGAAATGGCATTTGTAGAATTAATTGGAAAAATTAGTAGAAGATTCAGTATAAGTATAACAGTGAGTATGGCAAAGGATTTCAAACGTTTGTTTGTTGCTCATTTAAATAATAATCCACGTATGGCTCTAGGAATTAACCGAGTCTAATACAGAAGATTATTGTTATATATATGCGAGGATTCATTAAGATTATTAACAAGTGTAATGTAGAATTTTCCGCAAGAAAATTCCGCAAGAAAAGAGGATTTGGTCAAGTGCAGCACAGGTAATAAACAAGCTGCAGTTCGCTACAGCAAAGGTAGAGACACGTTACATACACGTGAAATCATGTGTTACCGCATTGCATACGATAGCACGTAATATCATAAGTAGGATTTATTTATTATTTTTGTATCACCTTATACGTTGGAAACCATTCAATAACACATCGTCTCTTGTGAATAATGGAATGTGAAACCTCAAGCAGGTAGCTCTTTCGATTAAGAGGAAGATATACAAAATCCTGCAGCATTCCTGATTCAGAATAGAACGCGTAGATCAATTTGGCTATAGGAAATAAATGCAAAGAAAGAACGTCTGTGAGAATATAGTCATTTAGTTAAATAATTAGAAGAACATCCTGGTTGATACAATATGTGTTTCAGAATGACTAAAGAAGAATTTGAATTTTTGCATGGTCTAATTGAAAATGATATAAAGAAAAGAGAATAAAAAGTTTCGTAGAAATATAAGCACTCGTGAAAGATTAGCAGTATGTTCAAGGTATATTTATAATAAAATTCAAGGTATTCTTTCTTTAATTATTTTCATTAAAATGATTATTGATTTTACAGCCAACCATAACGTATATGAAGATTCTGGCCGAGAATGGGATGCTTGGTCAGGACAGAAATCTTGTTTCCGTTGATTTCGGATCTCTGCTCGTCATATTGCACTATTCAATGTGAATTTGATTTCACTTTACTCGTATCGTGGCAACTGTCCTGTCATTCTTGCCATACTTCAAAAGAACATACGAGTTTCTCTTTATTTCACATCTTCTATTACTACTAATGCTATTTATTATTTCTTCCGCCATACTTTTCAACATAGGCTTATGGCATTTATTGCTTTTTATAATTTCTAATACTCCTATCCCTTCTGTGCTATCCGTAGAATTTTTTTTCTGATCTGGATTGAACTGATTTGGCTCCCGTCTGCATTTTCTATACTGCCCTGATCTTCGTCTGTATCAATCTCATTGTTGTTGTGAATTATATCATTTTCCGACATTTGCGATTCAGGTTCTCCTATGCTACTATGCGTTCTGAAACAAATTACACTAATATAACAAATATATATATAAGAATATAAAAGATACAAAATGAGAAAATAAGAAGAAACATTAATACTTATTTTAAAACTTTACCAAGGAAGTAAGGTTTTGTTATGCTTACATTCTGGCACCCAGAAATGATAAAAGAGACGTTATTTGCCTGAACAGCCAATGTTCCCGCGGTATAATTTTCTTAGCAGCTTCGCCGCTTTTCTGCTTCACCGTTTGTCTCTCTTCTTTTCTGCGTATTTGGTTGAAATAATTTCTTCTTTTACTGTAAACTTTTGGTAATTCTCTTCAAGATATAGTTCTTAATTACAAGTTAGGATTCGGTACTGTCAGAGGAATAATAAAAGATGTTTGTAATTCTATATGGAAACCTTGAAGCCCAACTGCTCAGCCAACAAAGGAGTCCTTAAAAAATGTCCTACTAATTCAAAAATTCTGTAATTACAATAATTCCATGGTACTTTTAGTTTCAGTTGATGCTAACTACAAGTTTCCATCATTTTTTGGAAGAAAACTAGGAACTAAACAGCTCAATGTTCCACGAGCATCTCTCCTATTGTGGAGAATGGCGAGGCTCAACTGTATTTCATTGTAGGAAACGATGCATTGGTAGCAAATATCATTTGATATGAATGAAGCAAACAGGGTTATTAATTGTAGGTTGTCAGACGAGTTGCAGAAATTGCATTTGCTATTTTAACTGCTGGACAGTCTTTAGAAACCAGTTAGAAGCATAAGCAGAAGTGACAGACAAAATCATATTGGTAGTGTGCTGCCTGCATCAAATGTGACAAGTTGGAGCCTGATGTTTTACCGAAATTTTACAACTGCTTGCTTCTCTACAAAGAATAAGAATACAAAATTTTACTCAAATAGCGTTTCGAATTCGCGAATATTTTAACGAATACTTGGACTCCTTCGATGACACAGTACCGTGGCAGATGAACATGGTTCGTAGAGGAAGATTAGAAACAAAGGATTAACAAGTTTATAAAACACAATAGCAAACCAGCGTTATTTGAATTCATCTAGATTTTGTTTGTATAAATACGTAGAAATTTTAAATAATCACGATATTTGTACTTACAAGATATTTTTAACTGTCGATCAAATTCTTCTCAAGCCTCTCGTAGCATCTTCTGATTCACAGAGCCGCAGGATTTTTCGTTAAATAACACTGTACGTTTCCTCGCACTTTCTATTAATAATTCCTCCATTGTCTGCCCTGCTCACGCGACATTAAAACTGCCAGACGTCGCGGAATTGATGTCTGCTTTTACACGCGACGATACGCGAAATGCCGTAAACAGCGTGGCGTGACGCTGACTTGTTTCCAACGGATTTAAAACGATGGAAATACACCGGCTCACACTTCTCGAACGTCACGTGAAATAACCCGTTGTTACGTGATTTCACGTGACGCGAAAGTAACGCGTTTCTACCTTAAGAGTCAGTGCACTCCAAAGAACTTAAAGAGGATTATTCAGAGAAATATTATAACGTAAGTTCGTTCGGTTCAGGTATGAAGTTGTTTGAACTGATTGTTGCGTTCAAACTGATCAAATGGTTTGGTTAATACGTTACGTTCGAACTATCTAATCTATATTTTTATTTATTGTATATTCTTATGATTGGAGAAAGGAATATCTAGCAATGATCTATTCATAGACCCGGCAGAGATTGCTTTTGACAATAGAGCCATAGTGGTGAGATTGAATCGTTTGGATTTATGCGAAACAACCGTGTTGGATTTGAAACAAACGTTCACAGTGATGGAAAATATTATTCACAGGAAAGGGTAAAGAATAAGATAAAATAGCGTACCAGTTACAGCGACGATAGCACCCATTCGTTGGCAGCCTTCGACGATGATGAGCTTCTGCTGTGGCGAGGTACGGGCGAACACAATTTCGGTGTGGTACCTGAGAATCTCGTCCAGTTGGTCGGAGTTCAGTTCCCTGAGTTCGGTTCCGTGGATAACGGCGGCTTTAGCCTCGCGAGGATTGACTTCGGATACCGGGATATTCAGCCGTTGAGCAATGTCCTCGACGGTCTCGTTACCTGATCAAAAATATCATTTTCAACCTAAGTATTTTCTTCTGAGAAAGCAAGGGTGCTCGGCGTTTCGAACTGATTTTCCAATAAATTTACGTAACTATCCACTCCTTTGGGAAGTGTAGAATCGAAATTACTTATCAGGTTCCTAACAGCTGCTGCGGATTTATGAATATTTTATAAGAAGGGACAGAGTCGAAGGGGAAATTCTCATTTGCATTCTTCTGCTTGACTACGCGGTATACCGAAACGATTTGGGAAACGAGGAGATTCGGATGTAAATGTGGCAATTTGATTAAATTTGGTTAAATAGTTTCGGTGGTTACTTTGCTTTAACTAAATTTTCGCTCCTTTCTAAGCGGAAGTAGATATCCAGTTACAGGTTCAACCAGAAAGAGATTGTATTTGCTTTTCATTACTGATGTTTCCACACCATAGTTATCAAACAATTGTTATATAGTATAATCCTCTACAGAAAATCTCCCTTCAAACAGTAGAATCTCCTAATAAAAATCTCCTCGACATAATCTGTAAAAAAACTCACTAAAAACAACTAAATAACTCCAACAGAATCTCCTCGATATAACCAATTGTAAAGGATGGATTGGAAGAAAAGTAAATAAATGAGAGAAAGGAACTACCAAGAAAACTGACCTTCAGAGATGATGCCGACAGATTTGGCAATGGCTTTGGCAGTGATCGGATGGTCACCGGTTACCATGATGACCTTGATGCCGGCGGAACGGCACTTGGCGACCGCGTCGGGCACCGCAGCCCTGGGCGGGTCGATCATAGACATCAGGCCCACGAAGCGGAGTCCATCAACTGGGAAGTTAGGGTCGTCGCAATTGAATTTGAAGCCGATCGGGAATTTGTCGGACGGCAGTATGAAGTCGCAGAAACCGAGTACACGTTCACCAAGGCCACCAAGCTCCAAGTAAGCGTTGTTGAAAGCTTCCTTCATCTCTTCGTCGAGTACCTTTTCCTTACCACCGATAAAGATAGTCGAGCAACGATCAAGAATTCTTTCTGGCGCACCCTTCATCACGAGAAGATGTCGAGGATCGTCTGGGTTGTCGGATTCGTGGATAGAAACTTGATACTTGTTGGTAGAGTTGAATGGAATCTCGCAGACTTTCTTGTTGCGTTTCCTAATGCCCATAACGTCACCAAGAGCAAGTTCCATACATTTCAACAGAGCAGCTTCCGAAGCATCGCCGTTCACCTCTCTCTTCAGGATAGGCTTGTCTTCCTGGCCACCTTTGAATTCAGCACGGTTGCACAGAGTAGCAATTTTCGCCAGAGCTTTGAATCCAGGGCTGGTACGATCGTATTGAAGTCCAGATTGATCCTCCGTCGTGTCAGCTTCGATGATCTGATTGTCGAACCACATGTGAGCAACGGTCATACGATTCTGCGTGAGTGTGCCAGTCTTGTCCGAGCAGATGGTCGATGTCGAGCCCAGGGTTTCCACTGCCTCCAAGTTCTTAACCAAGCAATTCTTCGACGCCATACGTTTGGCGGTCAACGTCAAGCACACGGTCACGGTCGCTAGCAAACCCTCCGGTACGTTAGCCACAATAATACCAATCAAGAAGATAACAGCGTCGAGCCAATGGTAACCAAGGATGAAGGCGATAAGGAAGAACGTAATACCAAGGAATACAGCTACGCCAGTGATC
This sequence comes from Bombus impatiens, assembly GCF_000188095.3. Classification (NCBI taxonomy): domain Eukaryota; kingdom Metazoa; phylum Arthropoda; class Insecta; order Hymenoptera; family Apidae; genus Bombus; species Bombus impatiens. The sequence goes on along the minus strand of NT_176682.1, from coordinate 981,886 downwards.
AGATGGATGAAATGGTGGATCTCCTTAGCGATCGGAGTTTCGCCGGTGTCAAGGCCGGACGCTAAACCAGCAATCCTTCCCATTACAGTTTGATCACCACAGCAGATCACAACACCCTTTGCGGTTCCTTCAACGGCATTCGTCGAGAAGAAAGCAAGATTTTTCGTTTCTAATGGATTTTCGTTCGTGAACTCTGGAGACCTGGACTGCGGCTCGGATTCACCGGTCAGAGAGCTGTTGTCCACCTTGAAGCCCCTCGATTCGATGATACGGATATCGGCCGGGATACGATCGCCGAATTTAACATCCACGACGTCTCCAAGTACCAGTTCTTCCGCTTTCAATGTCAGTTTCTCGCCTTCCCTAATTACAGTCGCGATCTGTGGTACCATGTTCTTGAACGATTCCATGATCTTGCTGGATTTACTCTCCTGGTAATACGAGAATATGCCTGTAACTATGACCACCGCCGCTAACACGATACCCAGGTACAGATTGTCGTCATTTGGATCCTCGCTGGTCGTTGCTTGAATCGAGTACGCGATGAAGCAGAGGATCGCGCCGATCCACAACAGTAACGCGAAACCACCGAACAGATTTTTACAGAATTTGACCCATTCGGGCGTTTGTTTCGGTGGGGTCAGCGAGTTTGGACCGTCCCTTTCTAAATTCTCTTTTGCCTTCGCATGGCTGAGGCCCTGAAACAAAAATAGTTTATCGTTAGTTCATCATGTTTGCAGCATTATGTTCGATTTGTTAGAGTATTTCTCTGGTAAAGTTTGAGGTCTATTGCGATTTATAATTGTTGCCAAATCGAAGCAGTGTTATGATAGTTTGGATATTAAGTTCTCAAATACTGGATTATGAAGTTATGTGAATTATGAAGTTTGTTCTTTATTTTGAATTAGATTGCGATGTTCTGTAACTTCTTTCTATTTGTTGGTTATATAGTTCTTACTCTGTGTAAAATGAGTAGAAGTACCGTTTACAGTTAGCATTCAGTCACTTTTTGATTATAGTCGTTTAAATTCTAATATTATCCCAATAGTTATATAGTACTTTTAAAATTATAAGAATCTGAATTATAAATCATTATTGATACCCAAACTATTAATCGTTTTAGCAACGTCTATCTATTCGAACTCTCAATATTCCTCGAATATCTATTTTGTTCTTTCAACGAACATCATGGACCAACGTCATTCCCAAATTAATGTGCATGATCATAACGGTAGCAAGGACCGGAGAAATAACCATTGAAACCATTCTTCATTATCGTCCACAAAATCATTGTACGCAATGATTATATCCAGGATGGTATTAATTATTTAGACACATCAATAACAGACTACATGCTCTCCAATCAGAAATTTTAACGACGAGTTAGATAATTTTAGTATGTATTGAAATTTTGCTATAGCGATATATTAACACATATATGTACTACTTTCTTCTTTTTAATTTTTCAATCAACCCATTCACGTCTTGTGTTAACGATTGCAACGCGTTCCACAATTATCGGCCTCGCTAAATAAGGGACATCAGGAATTTCGTGTCAGCGATGATACTCGAGAGCTTTAAATAACCCGATCGATCGAGGCGCGCGACTCGGTCGCGGAGAAAGAAAGAAAGAGAACTCGGCTCGCGTCAGCACCAAGTAATTATTCTAAACTGGAACGCGATTCCAACGATTTTCTTTTTTTAAATCGTTTCACTTCTTCGTATTTTTTTTTTACAATATTCTGTGAGAAGCAAAGATGGATTCTTTCAATTTGCACACGTGTAACGTTACACCTCAAATACGATTCAGTGTAAATACTCACGAAATTCTCTAAATTGGTTGGAAGAACGCGATTCCAAGGATTTTTTTTCTTTTTAATTCATATGACTCTCTTAAACTTTTTTTTAATAATATTTAATGAGAAGCAAAGATCGACTTTTTCAAATTGCACACGTGTAACGTTACACCTCAAATACGATTCAGTGTAAATACTCACGAAATTCTCTAAATTGGTTAGAAGAACGCGATTCCAAGGATTTCTTTATTAATTCATTTGACTCTCACATTTTTTTAATAATATTTCATGAGAAGCAAAGATCGACTCTTTTAAATTGCATACATGTAATGTTACACCTCAAATACGATACAAAGCCAACACTCACAAACTTTCCTAAATTGGTTAGAAGAACGCGATTCCAAGGATTTCTTTATTAATTCATTTGACTCTCATATTTTTTTAATAATATTTCATGAGAAGCTAAGATCGACTCTTTCAAATTGCACAGTGTAACGTTACATCTCAAATACGATTCAGTGTAAATACTCACGAAATTCTCTAAATTGGTTAGAAGAATGCGATTCCAAGGATTTCTTTTTTAAATCATTTCACTTTTTCGTATTTTTTTTTTACAATATTCTATGAGAAGCAAAGATGGACTCTTTCAAATTGCACACGTGTAACGTTACACCTTAAATACGATTCAAAGCAAACACTCACAAAGTTCTCTAAATTGGCTAGAAGAACGCGATTCCAAGGATTTTTTTTTAATTCATTTGACTCTCACACTTTTTTAATAATATTTTACGAGAAGCAAACATGGACTCTTTCAAATTCCACACATGTAACGTTACATAAATCTCAAGTGCGATTAAACAGCCCTAAAATTTTCTCTGCCTCGGTTGACGATCTGAATAAATTTTCGAATTAAAATATTGATCGTTAGAACATTCAATTTTCTAAAGTCCATGCAGATTTTTATTTAACCAAACGACCAATGTATTGCTTTTCAGCAGAGCTGGTCTCGACCTTTTTTTCTATGCAAACTATCAGAGAATGATTTCAAATAGGTTTCTGTTATAAGTCATTGATAAACGACATTTTTTTACGGAGAGGAAAAAGAAGGAAAAGAGTTGGTCGCGAAAGGGTTAAGAATGTGAATATACTTACGTTTTCGGGGTGCGTCTGAAATCTTTGATACAGTTCCTCGGGTGTAATTTTGTGGAAGTCAATGTCCAGCTCCTGCTTCAGGTCCTCTAAATTGTCCGTTCTCCGCTTTGGATTCTTCCGCCGCGACTGTTTTGCAAAAATAACATAGAACGGATTAATCGAAGAACAGAAAGTGAGTTAACGAGATATTAGGCGAAGCCCGTTTTATTTTCTCAAGTTTGGTGCTACGTTGAATCTAGGTGAACGCTATTAGCAATTGAGAGTAAAGCCAGTTTCTTAAGCTTGAAGTTATAAATACTTTGTTTAATATCCTACAATAAAAATAGGTTGGGAATATTATTTTTAACGAAGATGGTAAAAATATCGATTTTTTTTTGTATGAAAGAATTATAAGGAAAATAGCAAGAGAATACTTAATACTTTAATTAACATTTCTGAGATTAGTTTAAGTTCCTAGAACATTGATATTTCACATTGATGATTTCACATTTAATTCTTGAAATCTCATAATACATTCATCAAATTAGTTAAAGCTTTCAGAAAAGTTTCTAACTAGAGAAATCAGAGAATCTTTTAATATTTCAAAACTATTTTATTTCAAAATTATGATAATACCACAATCTTCGTTAAAAGGAGGGTGTCCTTATCAAAGTATAAGGATCACCCTAAGAACACCCTTCACCATACAAGATTACTTTTCATTCCAACACCACTTCGCATAAGAAATATTTACAATACAATCTTTCAGATACAATAATTAATCGTATGATCGTTAACTACAAGATGTTTCGTTTCCACGATCATACAGAATCGTCAGGGGACCAGTTTCAACCCTTCATCCCTGATATCAGTCAATTGTCTTAAATAGAGTCATTAAGATCCAGAAAGTAGGCGACAGACGAAATCCCAAAGAGAATATTCCTCAGTCACGAATCGTAATGTCACAGTAATATATAAATATATATATTAATTGTTAAATGGTATAAATTAATTATATACATTGTGTTAGTAGTCAGTGTCATAGCGAGTATTAAATAATACTGTGCAGAATACAGTAATATTCAAAAATCTCCAGCTCTATAGTCTTCTCGTCTTATATTCGAAAATCCACATGTTGAACAAATTTCAATTAAATTTTAACTAATACCATGTGATCGTATAACAACTTGTCGTGCCATTTTCTTTTACCTACTACAGTTTTCTACCGATATTAGTTAAAATTTTCTTAGAACATGTCGCATCATTCTTGCGTTATAAAACGAAAGACGCGTATAGCAGCTGAAAACTTTTGTACACCAGTGTATATAAAAAAGAATGCGTTAGTACCAGTCACCATAGAGAAAATAAGACTCCTCCCTTCGCAGAGGAACAGAGCAGAGACATTGATAAAAGTGTCTCGTTCGAAAAAGAATAGAAAGAGCAAAGATATGAAAGAGGTTTTAGAAGAAATTCTATGAAGGAATATTACGGAAAATTGTGTCGCCGATCTCCTGTGATTGTTAGAGTAGAACGACGAGGAAAATGGTTAGTAGAGAATGTCGAGGAAGAGAAAGAAGCGACGGAGCATCTTTTGCAGAGAGAATTCCGAAGATTCGCGAAGAAAAAGAGAGTGATTGAGATAGAAACGAGGACAGAATTGGAGGATTCTGTCGTCGATGAAGCAAGCACCGGCGAAAATTGCCGGCGTAACACAAAAATGGAGAGCCACCGCGGACCGGAAGTCACGCAGTGAATACCTTGTACATCCCGTCGGCTGTTTTGTTGTCGTCGCGTATTTTCGGTAGCGTTGCGACCCTGTACGAGTCTGAGCGGCCATGCTGTAAAAAATGAGATGATAAAAAAAACATGAGATGAGAGCGAAGGAAAAAAAATAAGGGTGAAAATTAACAGAGAAATAAAAATCGATGCTATACAATGACAAGTGAAAGATTCAATTAAACAAATAAATATTGCCATGACTCTTCGGTTGCGTCCAGTGTTCCTTGGTTCACGTGGCTGTAAAACTTCCTTTCGAACGTCTAACGAGCTTGAAAGGGCGAAATATTCAAGGACAATGAAAAATATATATATTCGAAGGGAAGAAATATAAATTAAATAAAATTGATGGAATATAAGAAGCGCGGATTAATCGTTTCACTTTCGATTTTTAATTAAACGATACTTGAGAATTTTCTAATTTCACGTAATTTAATTGAACGCGATACTTCAACACCAAGCACTCTCTAATTTTACGATAAACTTCAATTGCAAGCCCCAACATTCCATCTTCCTTTGAAGCTTCGAAGCTTTGACGCGTCCAGCTTCTTATTTCCACGATCGTCTAACAGTTCTTAGAATAATATTTTCCAAAAATAAACCGAATAGCCCAGTGGACGACTTTTGGTTCTATATTGCGTTTAGATCGCACGATCGGCGAAGTCGACCATGAGAACATGCAGAAGCGCAACGTGTTAGGCTTTTGGAAACACGTGGGCACAGTGGGCAGCGTGAATCGATTACACGAGGCCACGGTGCAGCCGCGAGCCTAATTTTCAAGAGCGACCTCGGCTGGCTGGTGTTTGAGTAACGACTACTTCCGGTACCGGTTTAACGAAGGCGTGTCACTGAAAATCGTCCGGTTCCCGGATCGTTTCGATCCTTGAACGAATAACTCGCGATGTAAATTACGATTTCTATTGTGAAGGACGCTATTGTTCATCCGTTCGACGTCCATCCATGTTTTTCTTGTACAGTTTTATAAACTGAAGGACGACGCTGAATCGACGAGTCTTGCGACTATTATAGTGATTTGTTAATCGAGTCATGAATGAAAAGTAAATCGATCTTTATTCTTCTATGCATAGGTAAATACGATATAATTTATTTTCATTCGAGATAAAACGATATATCGGAGTAGGAGAAGTGGGAAATCACGTTTACGTAAATTTGAAAACGTCCAATTCGAAGTTTCACATTTATTCGTTAATTCTTCGCGAATTCGTTAGTTTTCGGGAAGATGAAATCTGCACGATTTTTCATAAATAAATCAAATTCCACGTATTAAGCGCATTCTGTATATTTTCGGAGTTTTTCATTAATTGTTGAAAGTAACGACAGTTCGATCGTTACGTACGAAGCTTTATTCGTTTTAATCGAAATATCAAAGGGAAACGTGTACACCGATATGTTGTGTAATGAAAATTACCAGCATATTTATATAAAATTATTATATACGTTTATGAAAGCATCGAATTGAATGGTGCAGCCTGTTCGTAAAGTATTCGATAATTGAAATATTTCTATTGAAAGTAATATCAAGTTTGCGATAAATTGAGAACGAATGAAGCGAAGAATAAAGCTCCTTTCGATCTACCGAATAAACGCAAACGATTCCCTGTTATTTCCCCGTGTCTGGGGTATTTAAATCGAAGGGTGTGGTTTTATGGAGGTGAACGACTTCAGGGAAACATTCGACGACCATTTGCAGAGGAATGTTTGCCATGATATCTACCCGTGAATTGGCGTAATCTCGTTTTCTCGAATGTTTGAGCGCATACAAATGACGTACTCTAACGCGGGCATCGATAAAACGTTTCACAAAGGGATGGTATTTCTATGGTTCAAGCCTTAGAAAGTAGACGACAGATCAGAAATTCGTAAGGGTCGCACCCCTAGTCTTTCGACAAAGAAGATACTGAAACGTGATTGATCGATTGACCTACAATTACTACTACTCATACTCGCCAACATAAAAAAAGACGAATTCTTTGATATTTAGTTTTGCTCTTTATACCGTTGGACAAAATTTCGTACCTCGGTCGTTAGTTTTGTATACCAATCCTTAACTTTCTGTATTTCGTCTTAACCCTGTATTTTAATTTCCAATTTTCTGCATTTTTAGTTCCATATTCTCTTTTTAAATGTTCTATTCTCTTACATTTGTACTTTGATTGGTGATTACTCGTGCCTTAATTTTGCATTTTAATTCTTAATTTGTTGCGCGAGAAGTGTCGTCCTTTTACAGACACGTCTTTATACAAACGCGAAACCTAATCTTTATTTTGACAGAACAAAATCGATCACAATTCGACGAAATGATATAAAACGGAGAATATTGTGCATCCATTATTTCCTTATAAAACGTAAGAAACTTCTCGGACGACCTAATGTATTCTAATACTTAATTCTGCGTACCCTGAATTTCGCACTTTAATTTCTCGTGTCCTGTATTTTTAATTTCGCTTTTATTAATTTCACTGTTTAATTTTCAATTTTCTGCATTTTTAATCCTGCGCTCACTAGTTCCCAGTTCTTTTTTCTATCTTTAGTTCTGTACGTCTGCTTATTTATTTTGACAACATTATATATATATATATTTATATTTATTATATATATATATATATCGGGAGTTGGAAAAAAACTGCGAACAGGGAACTGCGTAAAGTTTCGCGAGATACATCGGACAGGATGGCTGTACGCGCCGTGTATCGATCGGTCGGTGCATGTGCGCGCGCGATGCGATAATTGTCACTCGTTGCAGGAGAAGATTTTGCCTAGCCGCAGTGCAGTAAATTGTCTCGACCTCTCGTCGACTCGGAACGGTGATTGCAATACCGAACGTGTCGCGGAAATAAGCGAAATAGATTGGCGCGTAGCCAGTGGTTCTCGACGCTCGCGGAATCCTGTTCCAGTCGGTCGATAGATCGTGAGTCAAATCGAAAATGTTTTTCCTACGATCTGTTGCTGTTAGATTTAAAAGCGCATAACAGAAACAACCAACACTATCATCGTATGAAAGTTATCAAAATCCTTGAAACTCTGAGAATTTCATAGCACTGCACCATCTTCTGATCCAACCACTTCGATCCTTCTCGAATCTTTTCAATCTCTAAACACAACTTCATCTTTCTTGCAATCTGAATGCCACGGTTGGTGGTAAAAATAAGCGAAGAAAAATAGTAGAAACAGCGATGGCAAAAACGTAAATGATAATTTCAACTATTCCCCGTAAATAATCTACGCGGACACTATGAGGATTGGCGGATTTTTCTGTGCTTATGGGAAATTGGAAAACAGAAATAATTCAGAAAAATGTACGAAATATCCAAAGCAGCTAGTAGTCCTTGCAATATTATTTAGTGGATAAAACAATTTTCTACACTTCCATTTCTTTCTAATCGCATTCATAAAATCGCGTATTACAAAAATACGCACTCCACTAAGCGTATACGTATTCGTTAAATTAACTCGAGCGTTTTATCGATACCTGGTTCTACTATCTGTCTATTTATCTTTCTTCCCTATCGTATAAGTAAGCTGAAAGATACCGGAAGATCGATTTTACTTTATCAATTCCCATGTTACTAGCGCTGTTGGCGAAAAAGGAAGGGAAGAACTGCGGGGAAACGTGGTCGAAAAACAGGACGGATCGAAGGCGAGCGGACGTAGTTGGTGACGAATGCTCAGCCTCTCTCTATTGATCCAAATGATACAGACACAAAGGTACGCGGCGGCTGTTCGTCAACGATTTTAACGAGCGGTGTGTGTCGACGGCAACTCTCGTTCCGTCGAAATAAATTGCCAGCGGCGTGCACTGTCATGCCCTCCTGATCCTCTCTATGACCGATATTTTAATGGCTCGCTTCAACAGGATTTTAGTTTCGAGCCATGCTTGCCCTTCCACGGTTAAACGTCCCGTGAACTCTGACACGAGTTTCCGTGCACATCGTTACAGGCTCGTGAAACATAACTTTTATCAAACATACGAAAAATGTGAAAAAGTTTCTTTCGTTTTGTAAGATGATAATAGACGAACAATAATTTCTGTTTTATATTATTTTATTGAATTAGGTATGATCCATTTCGTCGTATTTCTATCATTATGTTCGTGCATAATTCAATAAACTGATATAAAGCAAAAAACATTGTACGTCTATTATTTCCTTATAAAACGAAAGAACAACTTTTCGAACAACCTAATATATACGCGTATGGGCTACTTATAGAAAAGGTTGCAAGCGATTCTGTGTAACCGTAGTTTATCGCGGCGGTTGATTTTGTGAGCATCAACGTGTCGGTGATAGAGTTTGCGCATCCCTATACGTTCATGGGAATGTGAGAAAGTGCAAAATTGCACAGAATGTACATAATATGGAGACGTATATGAAATATTCAAGATATTAGATTGTCCAAAAAGTGTTTTTATTTTACAGACACGTCTGTTACAACGATGCATCTTTATACAAACATGAAACCTAATCTGTCGAACGTTGTGATCTTTATTTTGACAGAACAAAATGGACCATAATTCGACAAAATAATATAAAACGAAAAACGCTGTGCATCCATTATTTCCTTATAAAACGAAAGAAACTTTTCGGACGACCTAATACGTACAGCTTTTTATAATGGCCGATGTAATTTTCTACGAAGGCTATACCTTTTTTTAAAAATTATATTCGCAAAAATATGAATTTGCATAAAGATACACAGTGTAACGACGAATATACGACAAGCGGAAGTCTTAAATCAATGTGTTTACTGGAACATTGTACGCGTTCGCGGTCTCTTTGTGTCGTCGATAGAAATCAGAGTTAAAACTCTTTTGAAGAGTGGTCGAGGAGTAGCCAAGATTTGTATGAGTTTCAAGATAAACAATTTTCCATTGAAAAGTATTTTCCTATACGACGATGTTGTTCATTGGGATTCTTGTGACATTTATTTACGTAACGCTCATGTTTATTCTCCTACCATCTAATATTTTGATATTGCAAGTTCCTGGTTTTTCTCTCCAATCTTCTCTTCGATCTCCTGTCTGTGATAATTAAAGATACCTGGTCAATTGTTTATAAGAAAAGACCGATCTCTATTCTTTTGCTCGACACTGTAATGATTTTACCAGTAGTGTAAGATATACGCGTTGAGATGTTGAAGGTCTAAAAGATTAAAGGTTTGTGAATATTGGAGATGATTGAAGCGCATACCACGTGTCTGACCTTACGAGGCCTGATTCTACTTATCTTCAAGAAGCACATTTCCGTTCACCGTCACAACGTTCCATGAATCTGTCCCTGTCCCTTGAGAGTATCCTATCGTATCTCTTATTAATAATGTCAGCTACGGTTGTCAATATTGTCATGCATGTCTAATGCAAAGCTAATCGTCGATAGCTAACAATCATCCGTTTCATCTAATCAAAGCTCCATGCTCGATAACTTCATATCGATATATTGATTCTCAGATATAACTCAGTGTTGGCTGAATCATTGTGCTCCAAATGTCCAACGTCTACTGTCAAATATATTTATTGTCCACTACATATTCGCTTCGTAAAGAGAAAAGAAATATTGACGACATAGAAATACAACGTCGTTGTCGATTCTTCCATCGATTAGAAGATTACAGAGGAATCTTATATCTTATTATAACTTATGCTCACGTATGTTCTTTTGAGAAGAATAAAAACATTTTTATCTTTTAATTAATAGCGAGTAATTTCTAGAAAGAGGTACTTTTAGAAGAAACTTCAATTTGTTTCAGCGTCCAACGATATATTTGTAACATATGTAAATTGCAAGCAAATTGTTCATCGAATTCAAAATATCAGTAACCTACATTACAGATGATCTTTCCCGCTAATTTCACTCTCAATGATTCACATGAGAAAATAGAAACTAAGCTTTCAGATGAAGAATTAGGCGAAGAAAACTAATCCTCAGCAATATCCTCGTAAACATAGAAAGTAATTTAACTCCGAACATCTACATAATCCACAACTAACTCAGCCTTGTATGTAATTAGATAAGTAGATATTACGTAATAATTAACGATAATCAAGTATGTCACAATAAAATTCATACAACTTTTCCAAAACCTCAACCATATTAATTTTTACTTTTCAACACAAAAGGGTGAAACAAACATTTTGCCAAATTATCGTCAGCCTGACCGAGCCATCGACGACGATAACGATGCACAATTTTCTATATGGCCCTGTACCATCCCTCTACATGTGTAGACATTTGTATTCCATGTATGTGTGTTTCACACCATGGCGGAGGTGCGTACGTAACGAAATTGCATAATCGAGCTTCCTCAATGACGGGAACGCCGTGTGACGATCAACGAGAGATAATAACGTCGCGGAGGAGAATTGTCGCGTTTACGCTCGCGAGCGCGTCGCGTCGGTGTCGCGCGTAACAAAATTACGCTTTTTACGAGCGGTAGATGACGCTGGGCCCTGACTTGTACGCTTGGCCCCGACTTCTTCTACACGCTTGGCATTTTTATCTAATCGTGAACGCATTCCAACGAATACGTCGGCTGACGTATTTAATTCAGCCACACGCTGCAATATTAAATTACATGCCACGAATTATTCAGCCGGTTAACATAGCCAGACTTGAGACTATAAATTTCTCGCGGATCGTTGTCGCATTTTTACGTGCAAATCTCTTCATTCAAATCATCGTCGTTCCTTCCTTTTCCTCTCTGTCCCTCCGGGAGGCTCTTAGAGGCTCTTTGGTCGCGTGTCGAAGGACAGCGATCTCAAATTTGTTAATTTCGATGATAGAGAAAATAAAGTGAGATCCTGTTTGCTCGAATATCCGCCGCTTCCTGTTTCCTCCTTTCGTTGAATAAGAAATGATTGGTTTTTCAAGGGACGTTTATATCTGTCGCAGTTAGAAGCTTCTGCACAGCGTGGAAGTCTATCAAAGTCTGCGGATTTATATCGTTCTTTAGTATCGAAGGTTATACCGATTATTTCCAATATGTTTAATAATATGCTGCAATAATATTTACAGACATTTATGCCACCACGAATGTTTACTATGATCTGCGATATACCGATTGATCACGTGGACACGAGGAAACATTTGATATCCAGATAATATCGCGCGGTTTTATATAGCTTTAATTAACGTATCCGAGGAATAAATCAGCGACTATCGTCTCACAGAATGATTCATAAATTAGCCGTCGACTGTCCAAAGAGTCCTCAACTACTTGTAAAACATTCATCAAACTCTATCACGTGAAATAATCCCTCTCGAGGTATCGAAAATCTCTGGAAAATCAGGACTCAACTTAAAGCAAACTAAATGAAAGAAATGCTAGATTAGACCCAGCTATTTAGACGAAGCGGAGGAATCGGAGGCAAAAATAACAACTCGAATAGAATGTTGATTGCTTAAAAAATATTCCTTAAAAAATAAATACGATAGGAGATAACGAACCGGTGAACACTGAAATATCAAAAATCTTCATCGGTCTCGAATCTAATTGGAAGCAAATTAAATGAAACGAGTCGAAATCAAACGATTTGGAGGAAATTCACGGAACACTCGACAAAGATAGAGATTTCAAATTAAAAATTTCTCAACGCACACGTACGCTCGAAAATAGTCATCGAGATGGAACTGCGATGGAACAGCCGAATCGATGAAGGTAAAAAAATTGGGATTTAAATGGTCCTGTGGCATCCATGAAAATCCTAATCGATGTACAAACGTTCGACGTAGATCGATCTAATCCGCAGGCTACGATAAAGTTTGCAGAATGCGAATGCTGATCGACCTTATACAAATTGCTGATCGTTAGCAAATGCGCGCGAGCACGTACTTTCCGGACCAGTCGTATACATAACGAGAGAGATTAGCGCGTAGGGACCGGAAGTGGTTGTCGAGCAGGAAAGCGTCGCGATAAAAGGCACGATGAATCGACTCGTAATATTCCAATAGATGGATGTTTGAAGCTGAAGTAAATTGAATCGTTATTCATTTGTTTTTATATTGTTGTAAGATCGCATCTCGCTGTGGCTGCGTTGAAAAAAGAAGCTATGACGGATATAGAGAATTTGATGTAAATGTGATGCATTTATTATTCTATTAATGTTTTATTATTATTATTTCAAAGTTATAATTATCACTAATCTTCCATTACACGATTGCATTTCATTTTTGACGCGTTAAAACAACTACGTTCAATGTACAGAATTTACCGTGACAGTGATGCATTTATTATGCTATCATTATTATTTATTAGACATCGCAAGGTTACATCTCATTCTTGACGCGATAAAAAGAAGCTACGAACGATGTACGGAATTTTATGTAACAACGACGAATTTATTTTATCATACGCTTATTAATTTGTTCAATTTGATTTAAATAATGTAATAATTAATATTCCGATAAATCTACTGTCGTCGCTTCGAGTATCATTTTCGCGGCTGTTTTCAAAACTTAGCGAGTTATTGCCTCTGTAATTGTACGTAGTGTCCCCTGAAAGCCTGTTCTTGGAACAATATTATGGTAATTGAAATGGTCATAGTCCTCGACTAATGCAAAGTAACAAATAAAATTGCATCAAAATAATTTAGTGGAAGCTTACGTTTTTATGAAATAAATTTCTTTTAAACAATTTACAAAAAGAAAAATGCAAATATTCAATCGTAATTTTAGCGACGCTTTAAATTTTCTCGCAGTGTAGGATACGTTGAAGATAATTGTGTGCAGTTGGAAAGTTCGTACATGGTATGTTGGACGTTGTCTGTACAGCAGTCTATTATGTTGTGATCATTAGTTGGAATATATAGGCTAAGCGAACAGTGGAGCTCTGCAGGGCTCCCAAATGATTATCTATCCGAGCTTCGAACACATTTAGTGTACATAGATCAACGAGGTCGCTGTTGTAACGCAACGTTGTCCAGAGAAGACGTAATGTAACGTGAAATTGATGAAAAACAATGCAACATGAAATTGCAAAAGTATTACATAAAATATATTCTGAAACCGATACGAACAATCATTCTGCTTGTCTATTCAATGCAACAATCTCTATGCGATCTATTGATCTCGATGATAACACAGGTAGGATTTGCACGTAGCCATTTTCACTCTGCTATTTATTACCTGAATCAATAACTGTACCATCTAAAAATACTTTTGTACAGTTATAAAAGTCTGTCGTGATAGAAATAAATATGTTCGAGTTTATAGAATCCACTTGAAAGATACGGATACGTGGCAAATATTTTTCACGTATCTTATTACTACGAATTATTAACGTTTGTATCGCTTTGAAGCTACAAATAATCTTTCAAATTCTAACGACTATACTTTCGATACATTGAAGAGATAAGACGTACATTAATTGTTCATTTCAGCTTGCAGACATGCTCTCGCCAAATATCTAAAACAAATGCTCGAAACGTGCCATTAACCCGACCAGCATCCCCTGTTTGTACAAAATAAACTCGTCGCGATTTTATTTTGCTTTCATTTCCATCCTCATCGACGAATGCACTGCTTTTTCCAGAAACATACTTTTTCCTCGAGCAATCTTTAGGACGAACTTTCATCTCCAGTTACTTTTTAGAATAATTTTTCGACGTTGTACGTGTCACAGATCTATCCATCGAACGATGAAATATTACGACGATGAATTTTTATTGAAATAAGATTTTAGGAAATTTCACAGCAAAGTTAACGCGGACTAAAAGTGACTACTAGAATTAATATCTAAAATGAGGGGAAGTAATTCGCTGAGAAGTTATATTGGTCGACTCTATGAGTTAAGATTCGTAGGATAATGGCAATGACGAATATTATTTTCCCAAACATTCCTTCGAAATTCTTTATGCTGTCTCTTTAGAAGTAGATCTGCGAAAATAAAATCTCTTTTTTGACAATGTTGAATATCGGAATAACGTGAAGTTTATCGTGTTTATGTATGTAGATTTATAAATACAAAGACGTAAAGAATGTAATAAAATACATGAAAATATATAAAATATTCAAATGAATGCGAAGGTTGCAATATCTAACACGCGAAGAAAATCAAAACTATCTTTTTAGGTACGTTAATAAAAACTTGAATTTGCATAAACGTCTACGCTAATAAATCAGCGTGTTAATCCATCATTGATGATTTCGTAAGGTAGAGTTGATCAATTTGGCTTCTCAGAGGCTGGAATATAAAAAAGAGCAGAGAACCTCGAGCAAGATGGATCTCTCGCAGTCTTTCGAAAAGAAGGCACGTTAGAAGCTCGCTGAACGAGAGACAAAGAAACAAAGTAAGCGAACGACCACGCCGGGGAGCGTAATCGTCGAATTAAGGTCGAGGGTACGGGGGCTTTTATTGAGAAGAAAGCGTATCTGGGGATCGCAATTACTTGCCAGAAACGGGGGACGCTCTTGCGATTAGCGCGGTCAGGATCGACGAATTTTCTGCTGTGAATTGCACAGATAAGAATGTAACAAATGTCTTCGATTATTAAAAAAGTTTCAGTCAGTTTCGATAAATAATTAATAAATAGATTTAGAATTTATTTCCTTTTTTTTCTTTAGAATTTAGTATCGATCATATAGCAACATCTAATGAAATCAAGAAATTAACAACAATCAGAGTAGATTAATTCATGGGTGAATTTTTCGTCAAAGGATTACGTTACAGTAGAACACGGAATTGCAATGAAATTAAGAAATTAACAAAAAGTGGAGTTGATTAGATCGATTTTTTAGCAGGCTCGCGCTATACATAGCACACGACACTGCAATGAAATTAAAAAATTAGAGGAAAAATGCAGTCGATCAATTTGTTTTCCCGAGGCTCATATTACACGCGGCAGTACATGAAACTGTAACGAAATTAGGAAATTAGCAAAAACGAATTAATCAATTTGCTATCCCGAGAGACTCGTGTTATATGCTACAATACACTACACGCACTACATGGAATCGTTTAATAAAAGGTGTCTGGAAATGTTTGAATGGAGTTTTCACGAACCTGTGTACCGCAAAGTACACAACCGCGAACAACTTGCATTCTGAACTAAGAAAAACAATGGCCAAATAAACAATAAACGAAAGACAAACGCGAGCAGGAACTGAAACAACGGAAAAGCAACGGCGTTTGTAAATTGCGACAGCTGTAGAAATTAGTTTGTACGTTGGAAAGGGGTGGATTTCACCCTTTGGAGAGCCTCAAGTTCGTTCTCGCTTGTCACAGACGTTCGACCCACGAATTTCATCGCGACAGACGCCACAAAACCGAGTTTAATCGAGTTGCATAACCGTCTCTCTTCGTCCTCCACTCGCCCCACCCCTTCGAAAGGGGCGGAAAATGGGTGGAACCGGAAGAGCTCGAAGGGATGCAACGGATTGACTTGAAATTCTAACAGAGTCAGCCCGTGCTTAACCCAATTCGATCTTCGTCGAGGACTTGACTTGGTCGGAACCAGAGAAGGGTGGAGTTCTCACGATACCGTGGTACTAACGAGGGTGGCGCGGGCTGAATGCTACGCTTCATCGTTGCGAACTCGCAGATATGGCGACGTTACGTTATTACGTAACGTGGAAAAGGCCTGGAGAATTTGAGAAACTTCTCAACTGATTTGGCGCTTGTTGGAATAATTGGAATTTCTTGTCAAAAATAACAATATACGTGATAGCACATGATGATTGAAACCTTGTATTTAGCATGATATTACAGAGAAGAAAAAGTAACGTTTAAATTATAGTACCGAGGTTTTATAATATCTTATAATATGCATTGTGAACGTAGGACTATCGTTTCGTTAAAATGTATTTTGTTTCAAATTGTAGTGGATTAAGTATTCTGATCCAAATAACAGGAAGCAAAGAGAATATAAAAGTATGACAGTAAAATATGAACATAGGAAAGGAATGTATATTACGCAGATTGCAAGTAGTAAAATCGTGGGAAATAAAATATTTGAATCGCTAGAGATCTGTTATTAGACTTCTCGAAGTTTGATTTTTAAATGAATATTATAATATCGTAGGATTATTCTTTCACTAAACTTGACTGCATTTTATTTCAAACAGTTCGGGTCGGTTTATTTGAATAAAATTGATTTAGAAGCTCGTTGTTCCACTTCTCCTTCCATTGGGTTTCACGGTAAACGATAAAATTGCGTAAGAGAACGGTTTATGAAGCACAGAGATTCACTTAAAACTACGCTAGTGAAATATGGTGCGGTATTCACGGCAAATAGTGGGTAGATAAAATTTGCATCTTGATACAAAATAACCGCCCATAAAACGGCACAGGTTGTTCTCTATGGTAGATAAACCAGAATAGCGCTTGCGTTCAGAGTTACAGAGCTCGTTCCTCCGTAACAAACTTATTCGCGATAAAACCAGCCACTGTGCGATGGAAACATATTATGTAGATGTTCCAGACGCCCACTCCAACTCTAAAGGGATTACAATCGAGGAATCGATCGTTTCTGGTTTCTCGTTTGAAGCTACTATAAAGAAATAATCATAGCTAGAGCTAGAAGTTATTGCTATTCCAAGAACACTAACCCCATTTCTATATCCTTATACTCATTATACTTGTCGTGCAGTTATTATATCATCCTATAATTCCTCTTTCGTTTGGTTTCCATTTGATAGTTTTTCAATTTTCTTTAAAAAGAGGACACGATATTTTAACTAGAAATGAAAGAAGAACGAACAAATGTAATATACGTTATAGAAAAAGTTGGACGAATAAGAAGTTAGCTCTAACGTATGGTAGTTTAAACAGAACAATAATTTACATTCGAAGATTCAAAATTTTTCTAGCCGATAGTACAGATCTCGTAAGCAATCGATTAAGCCAATTTCATTATACCTATGTCGACACCTCGACAAATAAGTTACAAGTTTCTCACATTTCAATTATATTTCTATCCTCGAAACGTGCTCTGCAAATTGAATTTTCATTATCTACCCTACTATGCGTTGCTACACGCAGATAATTTCCATACAACATCTGCTTCTACGTTATAGAACATTGATAAATCATCGTGAACGTTCTTTTCACAATTCCCTGATTTTGATCTCAGGTTAAATTTAATTTCGTGCTCGAAAATAAAAATCCACGATGTACAAAATGGACCAGGATGTTTATCCACAGAATCCTTCATTCCAAAACGTTTCAGTACGAATAAAAATTCCCGAAAGACAAAGACAAAGATTAAGTCCAAACAGTTTCTCTCCGACTGAAGACAATCAGAAAGAAGAATTTCTCATACGCAAACGATTATACCTAAGCTGATCATCCACGAAACCCTTCGCTCCAGATATTTTCTCTGCGAATAAAAACAGCCACCAACAGAATAGAGCTAAGATATTCATCTGTGAAACCTTCGATAGCAAATATTTTCTTTCCGAATAAAAACATGCGGAAACAAAAATGTCCCATATGCATATGAATTAGCTAAGGTATTCCTGCACACGATACTGCAACCACTCGTCCTTCGGCCCCCGGAGCGGAGAACGCGACGCCAGACGTCGCGTGATCCGTTCGCGTATCGCCGCAGCGCGTCACGAAGCCTCGAACCGCCCCCGAACGATTTAAATCGGCCTGGGGCCGCGTCCACACCGCGCTCCTATCGATGGTACCGTACCATTCTGATCCAGAAACCGACCCTCTTACACCGCCTCGCCTCGTTCACCCTGTGACGCGACGTTCCGCTTTCCGTTTCTCCCTTTTCCACTGTCCGCCGTGGGTCGATGAGGACGGAGCCAGCCGCAAGTGACGCGCATGCGACCTAACAGCCCCAACCAACCACCTCCTCCATCATGGATCAATACCCAACCAGGCCACCTGCCTTTTCTCTCTCTCTCTCTCTCTTTCTCTCTCTCTTTCTCTGGTGCAGCTCGAAAACGCGCGTGTGTCGCTGAAACACGCGACCCAACGTACGGGCAACACTCACGCGCGGACAATCTGGCGCCATAGGGTTGTCTCACGAGTCTTGATCTCACGGTTTCATCATTTTCGTTCGCTTGAATTTTTCAGCTAAATTGCAGGCTAGAGGTAAATTGGATGCGTTTGGACGAATTTTCCGGGTGGACTGTGCAAGGTAGGTATAAATTAGAAATGTTTCGCGAGGTGATTTGGGTGGAGCATGAGCCGCTTCGATGAATATTCCAGGTAAATTGTAAGGTAGCGTAAATTGCAAGTGGTTTGTCAGGTGATTCGAGGAACGTCGGTTGTTTCGATGAATTCTTCAACTGGTTTTCCAGGTTCTCGTCGAATGATTTCGGTTAAACATGTGCTGTTCCGATGAACTTTCTAGGTAGACCGTAGGGTGAGCGTAAATTAGAAGTTGTTGATTAGGTGATTTGGGTGGGGAGTATGGACTGGTTGGATGAATTTTTGAGGCAGATTGCAACGGAGGGTAAATCGCAGGTGTTTCGTTAAGTGATTAGGGTAGTGCATAGGGTGTTGGAATTTTTGGGATAAATTGAAGGTTAAACGATTTAGACGGAACAGAGGCTATTTAGACGAATTTTGCGGGTAAGTTGTAAGGTGGGAGTAGGTAAATTCTATTTACTACTATTCCGTTAAGTGATTTGGAATATGGATTGTTTAGATAAGTTCTACAGTCTACTGAGTAAATAAGACAATTTCATTAGAGTAAGATATAGATTAGAGTTAAGTGGATTTTCGGATATATAAAGTGAGTAAGATGTTTTCGATAGACATAGATTGGCTCGAATGGGTGTGATATTTTCATTAGGGATGGGCTGTTTAGAGTTCTAGGGTGTATTGAATGGGTAAGATGTTTTCATTAGGTAATTTGGGCGAGGAAACATGGCTTGTTTGGATAAATAGAGTGCATTGAGAGGATAAGATGTTTTCGTTGGTGTTAGTGGATGATCGGTTGATTGGAAAGTAAATAACCGGCGTTCGAAGCCTACAACATTAACTGCAGAATGTTTCCCAATTTCTGTGACATCATTGAAACATCTGGGATACAGAATTTCTTCAGATTTCAACATATTATGGTGCATATTGTTATATCGAAAGAAACATCCGTCTGAAAGAACCTCTTACAATCGTAGACTTGGAAAAATTGTAGAAATTGTTTTGTAGCAGCAGCATAATTTTCTTTCGTAACTTAGGTACTCGTTAAGATTAAGAAGTAGCTCTGCTGCTGAGAATTTATTCGATATCGTTAAGGTAATTAGACGTCAGGCCTGAAAAATGTAATTAACTTGGTCATATGATAGATTCTTTAGAAGTTTCGTGTCTCCATAAAAGAACAGGAAAAAAAGAAGAGTAGAGGGACGGAACTTGATAACATCATCTTTAAGCTTCTACACAGACGCAGAAAGTTAATAAGATCTAACTACATTTCTTTTCAATTTCCGCTTATTCGCTCCTTGCCTCATCAAATTTGCAAACGTCCAAAGCACGGTAACTCGATTACCGTTAATCCAGTCAAAGTTGAACGAAGATTAAGGTAGCCATTTAGTTTCGAGCAATTCTGCTATTCTCATTGTTCGCGATTAAGAAAAATCGTTCTTTTCTCTCTCTAACAGACGGTCGGTTTGAACGCAAACTTAATTGGCTGCCATTTTTCTCCTTGTTTAATATTACAGGCTCCATTGCGTCACTTTTTCCGACCCTGTAGTTCACTGTCTCATTTTTCCTCGTTTCCACCAGCCGTTTCAACGACTTCTGCTGTCTTCTTTTTAGCAGGCTGACGAGGGTGGCCAGAAACATATACCGGCCAACCAGGTCAGCACAGAGTTCTCGTCCTCGTTTATCACATTGTGTCCCTTGTGTACGTGTATACATGTAGAAGATAGTTATGTATAACTCGGATAACGGGGACATCCTTCGACGTCCTGGACGTCACTGTGGTTAGCTTCCTTCGGGCTATTTCCGAGCAAAATTTAGTATCGACGCGGTATATATTCGGATTGATGGTTTAGGAGTTTGTTGTTCTCATGCTCTGCTACGTAAATTTAGTTTTATCGACTTTCTAGAAAATTCCACGTGGAGAAAATATATTTGAGAAATTGAAAATTGTCAAAGTTGTGGAATATTCGAGTTTAATTAAATATTAATATTTCCAAATTTTCGGAACTGTAAAAGTCTTCCAAACTCCGAATATTCGAAACTTTTAACTTCCTAATTGTCGAACTCGCGTACATTCGGAAACCTCTAGTTTGATTTACCAAACTAGATTTACCAAATTTTGAAATTACCAAATTTCCAAACTCCCGATCTGCCAGACGATCAAATTTCTCCATTTCCAAACTTTCGTTGCCCGGAAATTTATTTTCCGAATTTTCAAATTTAAAAATCTCCAAATTCCCAAACTCCCCATCTTCCGAACTGCTAAATTCCTCAATTTCCGAACCTTAACCCACCCAAATCCCCAAACGTTCTAACGTCCAAATATTACGCCAGAACGTGAAAGCTACAAAAAGGACGTAAACGAAACGCCAACGAAATTACAGACCAAATGAAAACTTGCAGAATCTATCTAGCGAAAAAGCAACTTCCTTGATCCCCGTGGTAGCGTCACCTACATGGCCATAAGTCGTGTCCCAAAAAAGGACAGCAAACAATATGAAATATTTCACATTCAACGCCAAACAGCGTCCATTCAGGGGACTCAATTGGCTGGCACGGCTCAAAGGGTCCAACCTGGTCCCATGCGGCTTAGCAAACCCGTTCCTTCCACTTTCCTATTCAGAGGCATCTCTTGGATCACATTCTCTGGGCAGGTCTCGCGTACCCTTCTGCGTCGCGTTCATTTCACTCGGGACCTTCGTACAACCAGTACGAACAACAGCGAACCAGTGACCCATTAATAGGACACGTCGCAAACCGCCCCTAGTCTGCCTGGTAAATATGTAACCGGTACACAGCCAGCGAGAATTCGTGTAACTGTGTTATACGATCCGCGTAAACTAATTTCCACCGGTGGAGAATCGTATTACCAGCTGCCACGAAACTTTCGATCAGAGGAAGTCGACCTGGTTGACGGCTCGCGTCAAACCTACGGTTGGTATAGTCGAGGTATGGTAGGTATAGAATACGGTTCTGTATCAGTGGTTTGTTAGAACGTTACTATGGTAATTTAATGATGACTTTTAGTAGTTGCAGATTTAATTAGATCAAGGATATTTGCAGAAATTCATATCTCTATTATTGACTTAATTAACACTGGAACTACCAATTGTAAAACCAATCAAATTGACTGGTTTTACAATTTTATTTTAAAATTCCTACTTCGTGTTATATTTTTTTCCGGCAATGATGTAACGACTTTCGCAACGATAACTAAAAGAATAATATAATGAATTTTATTTTGTTTCTTATGTATTCAAACTCAAAATAATTTTGTATCCAGGCTATTTTTACCACTACCAGTTAAAATGACCGATACTTGTCAAAGTATAAAATTCTGCAATCTGTTTATCGAGCCCCAATTAACCAGTTTCCTCGTTTTCTACAACTTCCCACACGTTTTTTACATTTTTACTGCGTATTCAGTATGATGATATCGGTTATCAGGAAAATTCCGGATCGATCGCTGGATCGCTAGATGCCAACACTAGGAATACCACAGCAGTCAAAATGACTGGTTCTACAATTTTATAAATGTGTCAACCCTCGTTTAGGGATCCCAGATGGATTAATAATACCAAAAATCTACTACATAACATGGAATTCCTTCTGTAAGAAAGTAATAAATCACTAAATATACAAATATTCTATTATTACGTATTTTTTAAAGACCAGTCATTTTGACTGGTTTTGGTAGAAATAGCTTCGTGTTACCTATAGGTAGTTCTAATGTCAAGGAACTGGAACCTACGGACAGATTTGATTCGATCGATTATAACGAGTACTTCTTTTTCCGATATTTTTGTACGTTATATGATGTGTCGTTGATGTATTATAGCAATGAGCTATATATTATATATGTCGGGTTTACATTAGAATTAGTGTTAGGGGCGTGAAACGAATCTTCGTTTAGGTTACACGTTGTCGCTATGCAATAGAGAAGACATTGACTAGTGCAAATACGATTATTATAGAACTGGACAAGTAACCGCGGTAGTTAGGTACTCGAGAAACTAATGACAATGATCCTAGGTTCAATAACGAATCCGCGGTCGACGGGATGATAGATGAACGTACTCACAAAATCTAAGTCGGACGCGTAATATTCACTGGTCGTCGCTCCTTTCATCGATGAGATCGCGAGCGAGAATGTCTTTCCCGTGCCGATGATGCCACAGAGAAAAACTATATTAGGGTGTGTCTAAGGACACGAGATCATCGGATTCGTCGAGAAAAGCCTTCGTTCAGAAAGTAAGGGAAATTGGCGTTGCTGCTAATTGGTCAATCTCCATATCGGTGGTTAGAAAAAGATGCTAGC
>NT_176682.1:916426-958377 GCF_000188095.3 Bombus impatiens | reverse complement strand
GTTGGGACAGAGACTGTTTGTCTGCTTGAAGGACTTTAGTTAACTAAACCTTAAGATTTATAACGGGCCCTCGGGCTAGCCGAACATGTACTGCGGAGACGCATCGACATCTGGCAATCATCTGACTCGAAGAATAGGGTCTGCGTGTGGCGAGCCACGGGACCGAAACCGTTGGAATGTTTACTGTCGCGTGTCGCCACGAATATTTCTTTTAAGTAGAGCTATAGAATTACTCCATACCTTTGTTAGACAAAGCGTTCATCCCGTGACCGCAACTACGTTCGGCGACTGACTGTCGCCTCGAGCCCATTATCACAACTCTCGAACAATTACAATCGGATTGAATAATTACAATTGTTCAATTACAGCTATAGTAGACTCTAGGTTACAATGTTGCGGGATTATCCAAAATTCCAAAGGCCCCGGTGTTCTTTCATCCCCGACATATATATATAGCAATAGAAAAATATTTCTATTTAAATTCGTATTTTTATAAATACAGGCTTCGACCGAAACGTATAGAGACACAAAGCGATATATTTTCTTCTCATTTTTTCGGAGAAAGAATCAGCTCATATCAGCTTGTACGTGTTATTCGGCCACACCCTATACAATCGAGGAAGCATTTAGATCCTAAGCAGAGATTCGTCTCGTCCCTTAAACATTATAACGAGGACTCTACTTTCCATAGTTCACATATCTTTCTATATTACGCAAGTATATCATCGTTACTATTAATTTAAGAAATATTATTAGATCAAGGATACTAATTTTGCGACCAGCCGTGAGAACAACTTCCTGAAGGAACTGTAAACTGAGAGACATGGAAAATTTACGCGACATTCCGGAAAAGCTAGGCGACCGATATTGTGCAGCGGTGGTGGCCCGCGTTACGATGAATCTTGAATATTAGATTCCGGAAATTTCCAAGTTTCGTCGTAAATTCGCCAGGGAAAGGGTGGGTAAGACGCTGGAAACTTCTCGACTCGACGAGCTTCGAAAGGAACCAGAATCTCTCAGCCCAGAGTTGAGACTGAGACTCCTGAGATCTGGCGGGGAAAACAGAATTCATTTGCAAATTATGACAAGCTTACCAACATTTCAACATTCAGAAAGCGTGGGAGAAGATCAGGAAAATGAGAAAACTGGATCTATTATATATTATATTATAACAGTCGTTCGAAAGTACTGGAAAGTAACTGGTCAACTCTGTTTTTTTAAATATTCTGAATTTTAATAGCAGAATATATAATTAGAGAAATTGAGATCAGTTTCATCAAAATGGAAACAATTTCTGATTCATATTGTGTTGGCAACTAACTAATTGCGGATTTGTCAATACCACCTAATGATAAAATCCGCAATCACTTAGTTGCCAACCCAACACATCGAATGATTCTTAAGCTTCGATCGACTCAATCAAAATGAAATAAATTTAATAGAATTCATATTCTACTTCGTGGTATTAAATATTTAACTAAATACGTGGTCATACGACTACCTGTAGAAACGAGAATCGGCTCTATTTTCTTGAACTTTCTGAATTTTAATACCAAAATATACACAGGGTGTGCCAGTTTTTTCCCGCCAAACATTGTCAGTATATTCTCTACGTCGAGATAAGAAAAAAGACGTGGTATAAACGTACATGTATCATTCGTATACATACAGAAGCATTGTTAAAAAATTAAAAAAAATAAAAAAAGGACGATATAGGAAATGAGCGGTACCGAACGTGTGTTACCGCGGTACAAAGTACAAACAAATCAGGAATATCTTACATCTAGTAATTGCCAGTAGGTGTTCACAATATTTCTACCACTCCAGTCACAAACAGTAATAAACGAGAACTTCAAAGACCAGTGAATTCAATTTTTTATCTTTGTAAATCTTGTTTTGACAGGTGGTGGTGAACATTTTGAGATGTAGTTAGAATTTCCAGCAATCGAAAACGACTGTCAGTGAAGTTGATCAGTTTGATCAAAATGGAATATAATTTCCGACTAACATCGGGTGAGATTCGTAACTCGGATAATTCTTAAATCGAGTTTTCACGAATTTCCCTAAAATAAAGTAAAACTTATCTGTATTTCTATAATTTACATTTAATAAGATTCATATTCTGTTTCGTAGTGACGAACTATCGGCCTAAACAAGTACTTAGTTACACAACTATTTTACTTGTACAACTTTACTATGCTTACTATTTACTATGCTTACTTTACTATTACTATGCTTAGTCATACGACTCTACAAGAACAGGTGACTTAATGGATGGAAAATTGTAAACAATCGTTAGACGAAGAAAGTGGAATTCGCGAGCATCGACCAGACCACCATATGCATATTTCAAGGGGCGCAAAATGGCTGACTAAAAATAGCACTGGAGTTAGCGTAACTTCAAGCTTTGCTGAATCTCGTATTCATCGCATAAAACGAGAGCCACTCTTTCCCTTTCCTTCGTCTTCATGAAATATGTAAACGTTAACTCTCTGTATGTACAGGCCGCTAACAAGACGAGAAGAAATAACGGTTCTACGTTTCTTCTTCCTCCTTCTTTCCTTTTTCTCCTATTTTTTTCTTCCTCCGCGTCTTTTTCCGCTCGCAAGTTCGTCTCTAATTCGTAATTACGTCGTCTGACGGAAGCTACGGCTAATGAGAACTGCCAGACTTATTTGCCAGCTTAATTTCGCGCAAGTGGAAGATTCTCTAATTTATGGAGAAATGTTTCATCTTCTGGTTTTGCAGAATTTTCAGAAAAAGAGTTCTCTCGAGAAATAACGATTTTTCCAATTTACGGACGAACTTTACTCGATTTGATTTTCTAGAATTTTCAGAAAAATTCAGGAGATTTCAGTCTCCTCGAGAAATAACGATTTTCCAATTTATGGATTTTCCAAATTTTCAGAATTCTTAAAAGGAATGATAAAACTCAAGCAGAAATGATTTGCTAAATTACCGAGCAATTTTTCATGCTGTAATTCTCAGAATTTATATCATCTACATCTACATCTGAGGTTACAAAAATACATTTTCCTTAATTGTTAGATTGTTCAGAACGTTCTCTATTTTCCAAGACCAATTTCTACAATCGTTCGACCTTCTCGATTTAAAAGATCAAAGTATCCAAGAAGATCAGAACGACTCTATTAAACTTTTGGAACGGAGCTTACAAAATAAACAAGTTATGTTTGTCCATTAAAAAATTATGACAAAAGCGCAACATATTTTTCTGATTTACTTTAACGGAATAATCTCTTGGATTATTTAATTTTCTCACTTTGGAGGATTAAAATTTCTAAGAAGATGAAGACGCTCCCGTTAAAGATCTAAAATCGAACGACACAAGACGAACAAATATCTTTCTCAATTAAAAAACTATGACAAAAATGCAACATGGTGTTCTAATTTACCTTAACGGAATAATCTCTTGGATTATTTAATTTTCTCACTTTGGAGGATTAAAATTTCTAAGAAGATGAAGACGCTCTTGTTAAAGTTCTAAAATCGAACGACACAAGACGAACAAATATCTCTCTCAATTAAAAAACTATGACAAAAATGCAACATGGTGTTCTAATTTACCTTAACGGATTAATCTCTTGGATTATTTAATTTTCTCAATTTGAAGGGTTATAATTTCTTAGAAGACGAGGATAACCCTATTAAACGTCTCCAGAGACGCATTAAAGATTCCGAGACCAACAACGATAGTACATCGTCTAATTCAAGAAGCATGACGCTAATTACAGTGAACGAGACTGAAAAGTTGGAAGAAGCTCCGCAGGACCAACATCGTTAGAAGTCCTTGTTCAACCCGTAGAATAACCGGTTTGAATGAGAGTTTGAGGAACAACGTCCTCGCGGACGCGTTTCACCGAGCGTTCTCACGACGAGGGCAAACGCGATTATGGTAATTAATATTCGCAACGAAGTTTCGTCGACGAACTTACGAAGCTACGTCGTCGATCGCGTTTATTAATGGCACCGAGTTTCCCCTGTTCAGTGTAAACACTCGTCGAACACGTTTAACGATCCTTTTATGCACTATGGTAGGAAATAACGCGAAGGATGGAATTAAGAAATTAATTAATTTTCTAGAAGAGTTTGTCGTTGAAAAGCTAACATCCGATTTTAGAAATATGTGACTAGTTTTTAGAAGTTTGGGTCATTACGATATTTGAAGATATTTGGGTTTCGCAGTTGTCGAGACTTGACAATTCGAAGGTTTCGAATTTTGGAATATTCGAGTTTTGGAATTTTTAAGCTTTCGAATCTTCCAACTTCTATATATTTAAAATATTGAGAACTTCAAGTTAGGAAATTTTCAGAGTTACAGATTTACTAATTCCTCAAATACTCGACTTTAAAGATTTCGAATATTCCAATTTCCCAATTCTCATCCTTGCCAGTTGCAATATATCTTCAACAGATTATGACGAAATATTATACAAAGATCTGCAAAGCTTACCACTCGAATTGTCATTAAGATTTGACGATAAATAAAAGCAAGAGCAACGTGCGAGGTCTCCTCTTTCACGTTTCGTTCTCGACACAACGGAATGAGACTCCATTGATGCGAAATGATCTTGGGAGACAGCTGCATGTTTATCGAATCGATCAAAATCCAATACACATTTTGAATAAAAAACTCCGACGTACCACCCTTTCGATCCATCAACTTCGCAATCCAATCGGTCGAACCAAGCCAACTCCCTTCGGTGAACCGATGAACGAATTTTCAACTCCTGCAAGTTCCAAAATCTATTTACCTTTCTAATTTAGAAAAATCTTTTGACACTCTGATGCGACATCGGAACCAGCGAAATCGAAACTATCGATTCGCAATTGCTCAAAGAAATTTGAATTTTACTGAAATTTACCATGTTCCGTTCTATGTAAACTTTCTATAAAACAGGCGGATAAAAGCTTATTAAAAAATCGTTTTTACTCGTTTCTTTAAATCTTCAAATATCAATGAAATATCAAGACACGTGGAGGCTGGTATAATTTACGATCAATGTAACTTGAACGAGAAACGATCGGCAGATCTAAATGGCCGCGTGCAGTCTGGATGCTGGCGAGGAACGCATCATCAGCTGATCGCTGGCGGAGACACAGGCGGAAAGAGAGGAAGAGAGCAGAGTGTGTGCGGCTGGCCTTGCACGCACCCTCGCGCACTGGTCACGCACAGAGAAGGAGATCCGTGACGTGACGCGTGCGTGGCACAGGGCGCTTCACGAATTGGGTCAAGAGGGAGAGACTGGTCGTTTAACTTGGGCACGGTTTGCCTCTGTTTCTCGACGTGAACGCGTCGGACCACGCGCATTCTTTCCTCTTGCAGTAGTTCACGATCGATCTTGGCCCCGGAAGTTGAAGCACGGTCGTTTCTACCTTCTGCACCACCAGCATGTACACTTCCGTCATATAGCGTTTGTCAAAGAGATAATAGAGCACGATGATTTTGCGATTTTGTTAGTTGGAAATTTGCCATATGTTGGGAAGAATTTTCGAGGTTAGGTAAAGATACTTGATTTTTACACAAGCTATATGTAGAGTTTCGTGTACTGATAAGGGATGATAGGGAAGATGATTCGATAGTTTTTTCAGTTGGAAACGTCGTACGTCTTGAAAAGTATTGTTGAGGTTATGTGAAAATATTCACTTCTACATAAGCGATACATAGATTTCTGCGTATTGGTGAGAGATGAAAGGGCAAGATGATTTTAGAATTTTATTTAGTTGCAACTTTATTCCATGTGACGAAGTGTACTTTTGAGGTTAGGTGAAGTTTGCTTTCTATAGAAGCGATATGTAGGTTTTCGTGTATCGATCGGGGGTGATAGGGGAAAATGATTCGATAGTTTTTTCAGTTGGAAATGTCGTACGTCTTGAAAAGTATTGTTGAGGTTATGTGAAAATATTCACTTCTACATAAGCGATACATAGATTTCTGCGTATTGGTGAGAGATGATAGGGCAAGATGATTTTAGAATTTTATTTAGTTGCAACTTTATTCCATGTGACGAAGTGTACTTTAGAGGTTAGGTGAAGTTTGCTTTCTATAGAAGCTATATGTAGAGTTTCGTGTACTGATAAGGGATGATAGGGAAGATGATTCGATAGTTTTTTCAGTTGGAAACGTCGTACGTCTTGAAAAGTATTGTTGAGGTTATGTGAAAATATTCACTTCTACATAAGCGATACATAGATTTCTGCGTATTGGTGAGAGATGATTGGGCAAGATGATTTTAGAATTTTATTTAGTTGCAACTTTATTCCATGTGACGAAGTGTACTTTTGAGGTTAGGTGAAGTTTGCTTTCTATAGAAGCGATATGTAGGTTTTCGTGTATCGATCGGGGGTGATAGGGGAAAATGATTCGATAGTTTTTTCAGTTGGAAATGTTGAGGAAGCCTTGAGGAGTATTGTTGAGGTTATGTGAGGATATTCACTTCTACACAAACGATACGTGTTTTTCTGCGTATTGGTATGAGATAATAGTGGAAGATGATTTTAGGATTTCTTTTAGTCGGAAATTTTGTATGTAATAGAGAGTACTTTTAAGGTTAGATGAAGATTGCTTTCTACAGAAGCGATATGTACGTTTTTATGTATTAGTAAGGGATGATAAGGGAAGATGATTTTGTAGTTTTTTAGTTGAAAATGTTGTACGTGATGGTGGCGTGGTGCGACTCATTGATAATGAATTTCTATGCTTTCCAGAGTTTGCCCCAGATTCATCGACTACGTACTAATAAATTCGCTGTCCCGAGCTACTGATTGATTGATGTCACGTTCTCGTGTCTTCCGTTGCTTTGCACGTACAGAGCGGTTTTCAACGCATCCAACTGCAATGTTGCAGGCATAATGCGGACAGTGTCGTGAATAATTGATTGACTCGATCACTTATTGCTTATTATCGATTATCTGTTCGGTTGACTCGATTACAAGTTACTTAATAAAACATTCTAACCACCTATATCGCTCGGAATTTTATATGAAAAAATACAATCAGAAAAATTGAAATAATTATTTTCGGATTAGATTGTTGAAATTGTAGTAGAGAAAATTATTGGCAGGTTTCAAAATAACAAATCAAGTGCATCAATCAAATGTAACATTGTACTGTTCTGAATTTACTTCTATATCTTATCGTACTATTCAGCTTAATTATTGTTTTTTTTCTATTTAATATTCTATAAATAGCTCCTTACTAAAATTCTGTAAATAATTCTGCCTTTAAAATGTCGACATTGTCACAGTTAAAAAGAATTCCTCAGCTCGTAATTTTGAAGCCACACTACAACGAACAAATCCCTTAGTTTGCCACTTATCATCGACTGACTACTACCTTACAATTGAATCATTCTAAACCACTCAAAACCGGATGATTTCACGGCCGAGGAAATATAATTAATCGTCTCATGTTCTCGAACCTAACCACGATCGATCGAGCAGCCATATTTAATCGTTTCGTCGAACCGTAATATCGAGAAATTGCATCAATATTAGCGAAGAAGGAACAAAATACGTTAGCCACGGAGGATCCTAACGTCGTTTACCTTGAAGGAATTGGATCGCGTGTCTCGACGCGGGTCTTCTCGCGTGTATGTTCACTCGTCGGTCTTCAGCTTGAAACGATCGACGCGATCAAACATTGGTCACGTGAGGACGATCGTCTGGATTATCAAGATTCCCGACAAATATACCAATCGATCGTCTGACTCGAAAATTTCTTTCCACTTCTTCGAACGCATGTCGGATCGTTTATATTTCAACACGTATCGTGTCCAGAAAAAAGTAAGGTAAGGTTAAGCTAACTTAGAGAATTGAAATAATCAAAGGAAAAACGAATTTACTTTGGTAGTTTTTTATATGTTCCTAATTTGTTTAACAGGATCCCAGTCCTTTGATAATTTTGAGAATTTTCTGAAGATTTTCTATATCGTTGATCTTTATCAGAACCATCGATTTCGATCAGAAATAATAATCTTCTAATTAATCTAATCGTGGAGATTTATTTTCCTCGACGAAAGATCTATCTCGACAACCATGAAGAGTTCGACGCTTCTGTTGACGATCTATCGATCGCACCTACGAGTCGAGGTTCCGCGATTAAAATTGGATTTTCGTCTATTCTCGGCTGGCCGTCCCTGAAAGTCTTCGAGACAGTAAGTGTATTTATGTTACATCCAGAGTGTGGCCTCACTAGCGCGCATTTTTCACCAGTCTTTCTCTGACACTGCAATCCCAAGATTGCATACTCCACATCCAACACTTCCGGACGAAAACGCTTGCTTCAAATTAAACACTACTATGCTTTGAAAACAATTTCCCGATTATCTCGAGCAAAATTTTTTCATAGCAATTAGATTTCTCTTACGATTAGCTCTGAGAAGTTAAAGTGTTCTATTTCGGAGACTTCACAAATTTTGCGTAAAAGTATAGCGCGGAATAATATTCTGTATTACATTACGCTATCAAAGTATCATCCACTGATAAGAGATCTTAACGTATAAATTTCAAATCTAACGAGTATACATCGCGGTTAAGAAATTGCCGATCATTTGAAGAACAACGGCAGATATTATAATTAGAACTTTCTAATTTCTACGAATCTTTTGGAACATCGAATCGCGAAAGAAAGTTAAACATATTTTTAAAAAGCTGTACTTTCTTCTTTTAATTAAATCTGTATTTACTCGGTTAAACGTATATCTTCTCCAATTAACAAACTTTTACAAACTGCAACACCTCAAATTCTAAAAATCTACTGGCACATCGAATTCTAAAAGAACGTCGAACAAATTTCTACAAAAATTGTATTTTCTTCTCCCGATTAAATCGAAATATTTCTTAATCTGAAAAATTGATCAGAATCCATATTCGAAGTTGGTAATTATCAAGGGCGAGATCGAAGAAGAAATATTCGTCAAATTTCCTACGCTTCCATCGATGTTTAATTACTCACGGGCATGTAAATTAACGTTCTTGTTTCGCGGCAGACAAGCAACCACGCGACGGGACCGTACCAACCGCAATCAGTACCTAACTAGCCGACTAGGTACGTCGAATTCAATTACGTCGCATACAATTGATTTTCATTACGAAACCAGTTGTATCGATCCCGTGTATTAATTATGCTCGCGTTGACGCAACGTGCGCTGCATAAATCGACGAGTAAAGTAATCGGCTAAGCCGATCTCCGATTGCGGTGGTATCAAGGAAACTGCGTGAAACTTCATCCTGGTCAATGAACTTCGTTCTATTCGTCTAACCGAATCGCTCCGAGTCGATCTTTATTTTCATGAAAATCTGAATAATAATTCTTTAGGTAAAAATTAGAGTAGCGTTTTATTAGAATTTTAATGGCCAATTATTCACTTCTCTCTGCCAATATTGCAATTTCCTTCATAAAGAGTAAGGAGAACGGCTGATTGATTCAGATTTGTAATTTTTAAAGATGTTATAAATATTCGTATAATAAATATTTAGAAGTAATCATTAATATAATTTTTAATTTAGAATTCTAGATTTGCGATATTATGTAAGATTTACGTAGTTGTTTATAATTTGAAATTCTTGACGAATGAATTTATTGAAGAGTCAGATAATTATTGGTTTATCTTTCTGAAAGACAATTATGCCGAACAATTTAGTGGCAATCAGATGTAATTTAAGAGAAGTTTACGTCACTGATTACGAATGTATCAAATATTAAAAGCGTCAATTGACGAAGAATTTCTAACGAGAGGTCATTAAAGATCGATTTAAAATTTGCTGGAATTTGGCCAAAGGAAAAATGTATACGGTACCGATGAGCGGAAACACGCGGTTCTGAGAAAATAGAATTTTCAGGCTATATGCTTCAACAATCTAACAAATACAATGTCAGAATAAAATGTTGCAGAGAATAGAGTTTTCGTGACAGCTACGTTTTGGGGAACATCGTAGTTCACGTTGAAATAAATCTTAATTCATTGCCATTAATACGATTTATTTTTATTTTATCTGTTTTGTTTGTTTTATCAGGAAGAATTATTGATTCAATTATTTCAACTTGGAACCGCCGATAAAAATTATTTCCCTCTTAATTTCTCCAACCTTTTAGAATCTCAAAATTATTTTTATTTGAAAATCGCTTGAAAATTATTCTCTCGTGTATCAAGCAATTATCACTGAAAAATTATTTCAGTGGTAACATTCTCGACCCACCATTGGCGACAATTATAATTTCTAATTAAGTCGACAAGCTAGAGCTTAGTCACCTACAAGATTAATGAATCAATTACCATTTATAAGAATTCATCAGTCGAACGAATGGCTTAAAATGGAAATCTAATGGAATAAAATGGAAGCGAATGGAAACCTAACCGAGTAACATCTTTTAAAAGAACTCTCTCGTTTGTTAATAAAAATGATCAGCGAGCAAGGGAGGAAAAGAGGAGGGGGAAATCGTGATTTTACGCAGCAGTTTGCATACGTTCAAAAGTGTTATCTTTGGTGGATTGGAATTACGCTCGCGTGACCTATGATAAATTCTTGTATATGTTTGCAAGTATATCGCGACTTGCCTCAAGAACAGCTAAAAATAATTCGCTGATTAATTATCAGAGGTGTGAACGCTTGGCTAAAACGCGACTCAACTTTCATCATAGTATACACGAATCGGCAAATCTTGACGCTCACCTTGACATTCTTCGACTGCTCCGGATGATTTACATTTCGCGGAAGCCCTACGTTTCTTACGAAATACGCTAACGCGTCCTGATGAATTCG
Source organism: Bombus impatiens (assembly GCF_000188095.3). Taxonomy (NCBI): domain Eukaryota; kingdom Metazoa; phylum Arthropoda; class Insecta; order Hymenoptera; family Apidae; genus Bombus; species Bombus impatiens. The sequence goes on along the minus strand of NT_176682.1, from coordinate 947,595 downwards.
CTTGCTCATACAAATAGAGAATCCACTCGTCGTAGGTGACAGCAGTTCGAAAGCAGATCGATGAGAGACAGTAATATTAATAGCAGATTTCTCCATTGTTCGAAAAACAATGGAAAATTTGCTTATGGAAACGAAGAATCTTTTATGGTAAAATTGGTCAATCTCGATGATATTTTTGGGATACAGAATAATTGAAATTTGTTCGTTCGGAGAAGCAAAGAATTTTCGATGTTAAATATAGTTAAAATTATTTTACGTTGAATATTTTTGAGGTAGAAAAATTTGTTTTTTTTTTTTTTTAGACAAATAAATGTTTCGCCGAAAATATGGTTAAAATTTCATGAAGAATATCTTTTAGTGAGTAACTTAAATTTGACTGTTAGGGGAAATTGGGGGCTTTTATAATAGAACGATCGAAAGCAACAAAAAATAGTACTCACAACAATTGGTTTTCCAAAGTGGAGGATAATTAAAACTTTAAAATAGAAACTAACGAAAATATGGTGGTTTTTTCTTTTTTAAATAACAAGAGAATTTTCGTCGATGGCGAATAGTAAAAACAGTCAAATAAGAAACGATTTTAAGGTAGATAATGTTGATGGTTAAAAAAATGTTTAAAAATAGCGACGATAACAATCGATTTTTATCGGCAAGGAATAAGAGGAATTCATTTGCCCAATGAAATAATCAACATTTATATCGCGAAACATTAACGTCAATAAATATTCCATCCTATGAAAACGCAAATTTATTCTTAACAACATTTGACCATTCACTTGCAATATTTTCGATTGTGAGAGCACACCGTGTGCAAATTTCGTCAATAGTACGTCAAAGTGACCGAGAGACTTACGCGTAAGGATTAAAAATAGGTGGAAGAGTGTCGAAGAAACATCGACTTTCTTCGATGACGAGACTTTACATAATTTTCTACTTCCATCATTTTTTTTCTGTTTACTTGAGAAAAAGAATAAAAAGCTGAATAAACAGAAAAAAGGGAAGAACACTGTAGATATGTACATGGGTGAAAAACACGTAAATGCTGAGTAGAAAGGTGTAGATTGAACTGACGCGGTTCGTCTGACAAACACGCTCCTTATCTACTAACGCGAGGCTGTCTTTTAAAAGCGCTCTTTCAAGCACACGTTCGCCAACCGGCAGACCCTGTACGTGTATAGGAGTAAGACGATGGATGATACGTCACGAAACAATTTATGTTGTGTTATGTAATAAACAGAGTGTAATAACATTGTCAGCTGTAACGACACCGATAAGTCGAGATACATTTTATTACACACGATAAGTACGATATGAGACGAAATCATTCGGACTTACAGCAACGAAATTATCAATTCTGAAACAAATTTGTTTCTTGGAAAATTCACGAGAATTTTTCGAAACTTTAATGAACAAATTATTACTACATTATGTAACTAGCGATAAGACTGAAACGATATATTTTATTATAATAATAAACGTGACAAAACAAAATTATTAATTGCTGCGATATAGAATTGTTTATAATGTACAGATTTATATTACTTGTATCTAACAGACATATATAACAATACATATGACATTGTTAATTGCAGCAATATAGGCATCTGAAAAATTGAACGCAAAAGAGATTAGCAATGGCAGGAGTATAAAATCGATGAAAAATTCCTTGGAAACAGATGGTCGTAAGAATCCGGAAAACAGTCGAAGCACTAGTGAACGTTTCCGATTTCCTAGCTCCATTCGCGATGTCCAATTAGATCGGTGCCAGATACACAGAGCTTTAACCTCGAGTTGGCCAATTAAAACGATCGAACGAATTAGTCCAATGGACCTTAACCTCGAAATTGTCATGTGCAAGTGCAGAACGATTATTGTCAACGCAAATAAAGATACACATCTGCCCGTGAACTCTTCCTAGAAACCATTTACTACAAGATCCACGAACCTTTCGTCATTCACCTTGTATCCTCTAGCCTGGACAAAGTTCGACAACTTTTCTACATCCATTATTCAATAAATAATAATTATATTCAGTTATTTTTCATTGATCATCGTTTTCAATGAAGACGGATAAATGTAGAAATGTAGCGAGTGGTGATTTGCATAACGCGTAACCAGCGTGTAAATTGTGGAAAAAAAATATTATGAGAGCGATCAGCAGCTAGGGAAGTCCCCGTGGTGTGTAGTGGCAGTGCCGTAGCTAGTTCACGGCCTTCCCTTGGTCCCCTCGAACGATGAAAGGGGCTAGTCGAGCAATTGCATAATAAATCGATACACAAAAGGGCCCGCTAGCCGGATAAAGCGAAACGTTCAACGAATCAACGACTAACGTCCTCGCTGGGTCTCGGCTACGTGCACGTATTAACGCGATCCATTGGCTGGCCGAATTACCTCGAATAGCTTTCTTCGTGTTCGTAAGCTGGCGTATACCTGGACAAATTTTTCATCGAAAATCGAATGAAATTTTGTTAATATATTTGGTATAATTGTTCGAATCTGTTTTTAGTAGTAAGAAAATTTGGCCGATGATTCAGTTTAGTGAACTATAAAATGTTTTGTGGTGTGTGTGTGTGTGTGTGTATTTTGTGATATGTATTAATAGAAAAAGATAGAACAATTTTATATGAATTAATGTGAAAGAATATTCGGAATATGTCAATAATAAGTTTTTGAAGAATTTTTGATAACAATTGAAATGGAAGATTTTGAACACGCAGATGGAGAAAGTAGGCGTTGCAAAATTTTAGTGTTTCACCGAACGTTTAAATTCGTCGAGAACTTCAAACAAATGCACGAACAAGTTCAACAAAAAATGCGTTAACGTGCTATTGGTTATATCCCGCTGTCTAAACGGCTGTACAATCAAATTTATGTTTAAAAAAACAATCTCGTTACGTGATCCAAAAAAAGTACGCAGTATCCGTAAATCAAAATGCAACTATGATATAACGATTCTCGGTGTGAAATCGTATTTATCGCGATAACTGTATTTAGAAACAGATTGCAATAACGGCAGATTACACGAATCCTTCATATTTGAATCACATTTAATAGAATATCGATTTTATAGCGTACCATGTATCACCATATTTTCTCTACGATATTAAATTCGAACTACGCCATTGTTACGTATACAACGAAATTTAGCATTTAATATGAAATATAAAATGAAAAATATTTTCAAGAAATCATTTATGAGCAGTCTAGTCAACTTTAGTACGGAGATCGTATTAAAAATTGGTAGCGTAGTAAAACGGAAGTTTGCTTATTTTGCAGCCATAAAAACCGTATGTTTGCCGTGAAAACACTTAATATCCTCTGTGCGTTCAAAAATCTGTAAACATTTCTCCATGAAACATTTTCGTCTACCCAGTTTTTATTTTTCTATTTTTTTTTTTTCGTGATTTACGATTCAATAGTTATTCGTTTTAATATTATGAAAAAATCTAAAGACAACGTTCAGTTTATAATTATTCGCGAAATAGATGGAAATGAACGAAAGCGCGTGGTAAGACGACAAAACTTTAAGAATATTAAGCGAACCGAGACTGATGGAAGAACAGAGTACATATTTTATTCTTCTTCATCATTGATCTGGTTGGCAGAACGTCGGAAGAGCGCGACGTGAAAAGGGCAATCCCTTTGCGGGCCAACGACCGTCGCCGACTTACTTCGTTAAGGGGAAACATTGGTTTAACCGAAGACCTACAAACGTTCTAAGCAGAAGTCTTTGAAGAGGCCATTACAGCATTCGGATTTCCACGGGATTTCCAGCCCGTTTTCTTTTCTTACAGTAGGAACAAATGCTCTCAGCTCGAGAAATACCGTCTGACTGAAAGAACTGCAGCTTCTGTTTCAATGAAATTATCCAACGGATCATTTTCTAAGAGGAATTCTATAATTTTTCATCGGAGCTTCGATTCACAGAAGCGATTGAAGGTGGAATATCTTTTTCGTTTTTTAGTTTTTAATCGAACTTTGAATTTTATAGTGAGAATTTGTTGTTGCCTTTATTTATACTGAATTTATCGTTCGGTGAATCATCAGCATCGTTAAAAATTATTCCTATTGACCCGTTAATTGAGTTAATTTCTATTTAGAATAACAGAGAAGTGGAAGAACTGTGAGAAACTTTAGTGAAAACATATGTGAAAAATTATATGTCAAATTCACTAAATTCTCCATATATCTAGCGTTATAAAAAATTGTCGCTTTAATTTATTTACTAAATTTAAATTATTAACTTCAGCTTGTCGAATCAGGATTCACCATTTTTCACATAACTCGCGCTCAAAAATTTGTTTAATTTTCTCCATTCCCATGGAGAACACAATTAACAGCTTAAAACGATACAACATTTAAAAACAAAAATATATAACAATACCTTCTCAACACACTCGACTACTTATATATATCACACAATAAATCATACAACAAAATTCACAAAAATTTAAGATTGGTATATCGAATAAATCGCTTAATTGTCTCCTTAATAAACCAAGCAAATTTTTCATCAAAATCTATTCTATATTTCGCAGCGATATAAAAAAAAAAAAAAGGAAAAAAGATAGAAAGCTAGGAGATAAAGTACGAAGCATCGAGGCATGCCAATTCTCATTCATTCCAGCTAGATCAGGAACTACAATCTAAGGGGATCAACACTACGATCGTTGATCGATCAGTGGCTCGAGTAATCACGTAACAAGAAGCGGATCGCTATAAATACGTTTCTAAGACGTGCTCTGGACGCCGGAATAATTATCATAGGCACGTCGTTATTCAATTTCTCGTGCGGGGCGGTCAGACGTCATGCAATAATTGAGCTTGGTTAAGAAGGAAAACGATCGCCGGGGTGAGGTTAGCAGTCGGGACCGATCGATACTTGTCTTCCAAGGAAAACATCGAACCGACTGGAGAAACGCGGCCTTTTGCTACGGAAATGGAAATCGGCCTCTCCTGTTCATGCAGGATACACGATTCGTGCAACTTGCTTCGAGAAATCGAAAGCGACGAAGTGGAGGAATCGCAGCCATTGTCTTTGGAACCGGAAATGCATAGAAGAGCCTGCGAAGACCATTCTCGGTTCTTGACAATTTTATCTCTATGTCGTTTTAAGTTTCGATCGGAATCGACCGAGATCGACGAATCGGAGGAATTACAGACGACGTCCTCGAAGCCGAGATCAGTCGACCCTAGTGAGAATTGCACGGAAGAAACTTCAAAGCCTATTTTTGGATTCTATAAGATTCTAGCGTTCGTTTGATCTCGTCTCGAAAATTTGGGAAATTGGTGGAACTGCAACTTCTTAGAACACGAAATCGATTGATTCGCGCGAACATGCGTACAAGAGACTAGTAAGGTCGTCCTGGATTTGTCTGCATCCTCCTTTTCAGTTTTGCTCCCGATGAATCGAAATAAACTGAAGGAAATGCAACTAAGAAATGGAACAGAACAGTCTTCGATGATTGTTCTTGGTTGGTTCAAGATTCAATTTTCTATTTGGTTCTTGCTTTCACAAACTGGAAACGTTCTCGTAATCGAGATTAATGGGCTCGAGTGAAAATCCACGGAAGACTATTCTTGGCTTCGTCTCGATTTTATTGCTCTCTTTGATTTCCATTTCGGAAGCTCGAAGTCGAGAAATTGAAGGAACTGCGTACAGCCAAAGTCCTTGAGGTCGAGGACGATGGGCGCGATTGAAAACGAATAAGAATAAAGGAAAAAGAAACTTCGAGGATTATCTTTCACTTTCTCCCGATTTTATCCGCGTTTCTCTGTTTGGTCTCGAATGGGCGAAATGTGTCTCGAGGGTGCCGCTATTTTTGTTGAAAGCGCGTTTGGGAATTCGACTGGGGGAGAAATCATTTTACCCGATTGCATATCGAACTTGTGGGAGTTGGAGATAAATCAGAACTGCGGCATTAGGGTGTTATTGAGGAAGATAACAGCACAGGAATCTAGGACATGTTTGTACAGATGGAAATTGACGATTGCCAGGGAATTGGAAGGTCACATTAACGCAGAGAAACCTTACGCTGGCTATGCGAAATGAACGCGAGACGAAAGGAATGTTAAGACCTAATCCTCGTCTCGTGGAACTTGGAGTAGCTCGTGATAATTGCGAAGATACGCCGCCTCGGCCTCTTCGATATTCGACCACCGCGTATCTTAAACTCGCACAGGATAATCTTCAAGCGATAAACAATGAACTTATAAAAACTCGAGTACTGAGAAATCAAACTGAAACAGAGTAACGAGCAAAATTCGTATTTTAAAATTCTAAAAGCATGGGAAACTGATTTTTCGCCAAAATAAAAGGCTATTGGATCATAAAGAATTCGAAGATTACAGTAGAATTTACGAAATAATTATTTGTTACTTATTAACAAGTAAAGTGTACTTTGAACTCGACATCTTCTCGAAGACATAACCTAAATTCGCTGAATAATTTCAACGATTAAGATTCTCATTCCGCATTTTATTGAGATTTTAATCAAAGACTACTAACGAAATCTCTGTACAAAATTAAACTCTGATAGGCTGGGTTATGTATCCACGTATGTATTCTTCCAATGATCCTCTAAAATCGAATTCCGATAGGTTAGGTCATGCGTCTATATACTTTTCCATTGATCCTCCCAATTATGATAGTTAACAAATAACCCGTTTCTAATGTCTTAATTTCCTTAATTTTCGCGAAACGACCTAGATGCTAACCTAAATTCATCGTCGATCGATACTTTCGTTCAGGGAGCTGCACTGCTGAAGGAATCGATGCACCGATTTCGTCGATACGAAAAGCAGCAATAAAGTTTCACGTAGCACGTGAACGACGTGGATCGATAACCCGGCGGCTGGTATAATATTTTTGTCGAGCTGGGAAAATTATTCGCTTACTCGGAGGAACCCTCGTCCAAGTCGAAGGATCAACCCCTTCGTAACGCGAAGGAGATCACAAAGAGGGCGACCATCGCGGCTGGTCACGTTTCCACTGCGGTAAAAGTGTTCTTTCAAAGAGAAAAGTGGTGTCGGAAATAAAAATCCTTTAAATACACTGACCGGCGGCGAAGGCTTGTTGCTTACACTAACAATAAGCGAAAGAAGGCGAAGGCCAACCTTGGAGGAAGCTGCACGAACTATTTATCTGGTTAGATGCATTTTACTGCCTACTTTCTTTGTCTCTTTAATAATTTTGATGCAGATTATCGTGTCGTTTCACAAGTTTCGTTGTATTTTAATTATTGATCCTTCAATCACTATCGTTTCATAATTGTCAAGGAGTCACGTCGTTTTCCACTTGTTAGAATACTTGATTAGTACTAAAAGTGCATTTCTGTAGGAAATTTCAGCGTACAAAAATGTACAAGATGTCCAGAATTCGAATAGTACAATTATATTATACTTGATTTTTCTGTTAAAACATTAATAGCTTGCACTATAACTACCCCGTAACTTTTCGAATCACTATTGCAAAATATTTGCTATTTCTCTTGGGAACTTTAAGCTACGTTGTAGCGCTTATACAAAATAAATCTGCTCGCTTGGTTTAACGAGAATAAGCAACGTATCTCTGCTCGCTGACGCAAAAGTGGATCGCAATAAATCTTCGCGTGGTCTGTTCGAAGGAAAATTAGAACGTCACGAAATGTCATCCAACTTCGATGCTCTGAGACAGTAAGAAAACACGGCACGGGAAGATTCCCACGAAGATTCCAATTGGAAAATGTCACCTGAAAGCACCACGCGACAGGACGACGGAGAAAAACATATAGATAAGATATAGAGTAGTGAAAATAGCAAAGAAACGTCGTCTCCTAAGAGGCTCTCCCGATCTTAGAGAAACTTCACTTCTTTCAATGTCGAAACGACAAAAAGCATAAAGTCGTTGGGGTAGGGACGTATGCAAATGAAAAGGGTGAGAGGACAAGGGATTTGCATTGGTCGACGAAGGGTAGAGAACGCGTCGTGGTAAAATTTGCCGACGTTATCATGTACGAATCGAAATGTCAGAGGAATTATAAATAGGTTAGGATCGATAGGCAACCCAGAAGGCGAGCCTGGGCGCCATCTAGTCTGCGGCCTTTCCACCTACAACCACCTCTGCTGCCTCTGTGTCTTTGCAACCTACTGTTTAATGGACGTCCGATGCTTCCTCTCGCAGTTTTTCAACCGACTTCTTTCGACGCATTAAGGATCGAACGACCTCGAACTTTATTGAACAACGTCGAAGGATGCTTGGAGGATTTAAGGAAATCTGTTTGGGTAAATCAAGATCTGACAAGGGAAGATGTCGAAGCAGAAATCTCGAAGAGCGGAATTAATTCCTGTTTTTAGAGGATTCTTTTAATCAAATACCACTGATCGTAAGGAATTAGACCCATTTCTTTCAGAATTTGGACAACTGTCTTGATTTTCAAGTATTCGCGTAATTTGTGAATTTGTCGAGGAAGATTAAAAAAGAAATTGAGGAATGCGTGAAGCAATTACTCTTTTCTTTCGGAATTACGATAATTATTTAGAATTCCTAACCTCTTCGATAACCAACCAAACTAATTTAAAACTTTTCCCAAAGCCATCGTATCTTAAAAAAAAAAAAAAAACATTCGAACAACTAATCAAACAAATTTTACAAAGTAATTTCTCTTGTTTTCCAGAGATCCAATTATTTCTGATCTCTCGTGACACTCAGACAATCTCTAATTAAAGATTTTGCGAAAGTAACCACATCACCCTCGAAAACTATTCCAACCATCACTAACTAAACACACTAAGAAAAGAAAAAGAAAAAAAAAAGAAGAAAAATTGTTTCTCATATTAGCTCTTCCATAGAAATAATTGCTCCTCCATAGATTCAACAATCTCCTCGAGTTCCTCGGAAGAAATTGGAAAGACACAATGTCACTCTAACTCGTCTTTCTTCTTAACGAAAAACACCTCGTGGTCGTTTCTAGACTTCGTTTTCTCAGCCACTCGGCACGTTTTCTACGAGATACGGGGCAATCCAAGGCAATACGGGGCGGCGGAGACCGGAAGGAAGCCTGGACGTTCCCCGGAGGCGGGCTCCGCCTCAAGAACCCGTTCAGGCTGCAGCATCTAGCGTGAGCTCGTTAGAAACACTTCTGACGGAAATGAGCGTTTTGCGGGCCGAAGCGAGCTGAACGAGAAACGTTAAGTGGCGTGTGATGCACGGCCAGGAGCTTAATTTTACGCTCGTGACGCGAAACATCACGTCTAATGGTCGACAACGTCTCTTTTATCGAACGAAGTTACAATAGCAAACAAAAGAAAGTCTAAATACAAGTGGTACGAAAAGTGTCTGTCATTTTACAAAATAGAATAATTGTATTTGATAAAAGTAACGAATAAGTATATAATATATATCTTTTAAAACAGACGACTGTCAACAGAATGGTGAAAAATATCTGATACGAAAGTCAGTAACACGCGCATATACACAAATGGATTAGTCAGCAACATCAAACTTCCTTTTGTCCACCGCTATGTATGTTCGCTGGTTGCAATTTAAAAGTAATTCTGCTCGTTGGTTAACCGCATCTATTTCGGTTGCTTTGCTTCGCGCAATATTCCTGGATTTGTGTTTTGATTGAAAGACGATCGATGGAGAATGGCTAGATACAGCTTGTAGCTGATTGAAATGGATGATTGTATTATTATAGGTTAGGTGGAGACGTTGCTGGATGAATAGAAATCGATAAGGTTTCGAATGGAAGGGATTTCGGAATAGTTGTGACGTACCTCCTTCATGTTATTCTCATCAGAGGTACCATGGATTTTTGCGCAAAAAGATTTCGGCTAAACTAGGTTAATGGGCTTTATCTAAGAGAAGGAAACTTGACTATTGGATGGGAATGGATGAAAAAGTTTAGAGCAGATCTTGGAATAATTCTAGTGGAAAATTTGCGTAATTCTTGATGTTATTTTCCTTGAAGATTCTATGCATTACCGTTGAAGGAGATTAGATTAGGTGGGGCATAAGTTTTTGTGTAAGTCAGGAGATGTCGCCAGATGAATGCCAACTAATGGAGCAAACCCAAAGTAGATGAAATTTTGGAGTAGTTACGATGTCTCCGCGTAATTTTTGGTGCTATTCAAGTTAGAAGATCCTTAAATTCTTCTGAAAAGATTTAGGTTAGGTCGGCCTTATTTCATTCTGAAAGAAATTTAGAGTAGAAAGGTTTTTGGATCGGTTACGAGTCACATAATTTTTTTACGTTATTTCGGTTACAGGTTCCATGCATTCTTATTGAAAGGGATTTAGGTGGTAAAGCGTTACGGTTTGAACGTAAAGGGTTTTTGCGCAAGGGACTTTGCTGCAATTTAGGTTAGGTTCCATGGATTCCAGTTGAAAGAGGTTTAGTGTTATTCAAACTAGAGATTTCTGTGTAAAAGTAGCTTGACGTTATTTAGTTTAGAGTTTCCATTCAGAAAACTCAGTTAAACAAGATTTGGTGTTGCCAATTCGCTTAAAGTCTCCACAATTTTTATGAATGCCTTTCCAAAAAGATTTAACGTTATTTAAATCTGAATCGCCAGTGAATTTCCATCAAATAGGAACCCTATATCGCTTGTAACATTATCGAAATCTAAATCGGTATCAACAATCGGGAACAAAGATATCAGAACAAGTTCGAATTTCGATAAGAACGAGTAGCTTCTTCTCGTTCTACTCTTGAACGTAACGCAAGATTATTTAAAAAATTCGAGATTTGACTAGAAAGCAAATGGATACAAAAAAGGATAATATTTTAAAAGTTAGGAATATTCGTAACAGATCGCGAAACTGAAGATTCTAAATCGATTGAAAACGAACAATGGAACGAAAGAGACGAACATAACTGCCCCAAAATCTCGTCAATGATCGACCTGTTTTGTAATTTAGAAACGTTGTAGGAAAAAATTGAATATTCTAAACCGATCAAAAGTTATGGATTAAGCAAAGCAATATCGTGATCATCTTGAAACCTCATTGATGATTGACAACAGGAGTGATCGATGGAAAAGGGTATGCGCACGACGATCGTCCTTCGAGTTTGATCGACGATCGACATTGCACGATAGCAGAAGTTGAGGAAAGTCGGGCGTGAAGCTCGCAACGATTTCATTCTTTGCGTTTATTGTATCGCGCAATCGATCCGTCGATAACCGGACCGAGCGAGTGTTGAATGAACACGAACGTCATCGACGCGTTATGTAACTGACCTGAGCAGCTCGCAAAGGGCGCAAGTCCCTTCCTGTGGCCGAAGGTCATAGGTCGAAATCGGTGTAGAGTATTCCGCCGATCTGACCTGCCTAACCTTTGCAATTCGTTTTTCACAGAAATCCATTTCAAGAAAATTAGCTTTTACATCAAACAACATTATCGAACATCGGATTTCAGCTATAAAATTCGAACAACTCTTAGAGCAAAAATTAGAACGAGAATGTCAGGGAAGAAAATAAACGACGAAAGAAAAATAAGAGGAAAATGGTGATAATCTAGCGATTGGAAAACTGTGGCAAGTTTATGCATTTGCGTGAAACCGAAACGAACAATACGCGAGAATATACAAAATGTTCGAAGAGATAGCAGCGTTTCTGTTAATATTTGACGTCTTGAATTGTACTTCTTGTATTTTATTTATAAAAATATGAATTTGCATAAAGATTCGCGGTCTGGCGATTGAAAGTTTTCGAAAAGAATAGCTGTCGAAGGAGAGGAGAAAAACATCACGCGAGAGAATAGCGAACAAATCGTGACGGGGTAATCGACTGGCGGAAGTCGTTCGAAGGAATTTCAATGAATGAAAAACGCCGGTAAGGGCCTGTTAAAAGGATCGACCTTTTCAATTGACGGCTGCGTCCTTGGGCCAGCAGTAGCACCAGACCCGATCAAGAGCTCGCGCGCGAACGCGCCTATCAAACTCTTCGTACACCTCGTAAAAGACATTCTCTTATATTAATGGAGAAACGAATGAAAAATCTTCATTGCAATATAAAAATCCAAAAATTCTATATCTCAATACGTATAACAATAAACACTTCGCTTAGTTATATATTATTGTATTCCTCAAACAATAAAACTTCTCGCCACATTCGCTTCATATATCTCGCAAACGACATCTTCCCATATAAATGACAAAAACTTAAATAAATCTCAATTTATATAACAACATTTAACTACGTAACAAAATTTCCCGGCAAGTTTACTTTAGACGTGTTGTAAAAGACATTTCCTCAGGTGAATGGGAAACGAACCAAAAATCCTCATTTAAATATACCAAACCTGCCTATGCAAATATAGCAAAAAGCTAAAGGAGCAATAAACCCAATAAATACGCCAGGAACTTCACTTAACTGGGGAAATTCCACGCGAAATTCCAAAGCATCGACGAGACAATGGAGGCTGCAACTCGTTTGAATTCCATCGGGCTATCGATCGATGCACGCTGGAGAGCTTCTTGCAACAGACAGATCCAGGCAACCGAATTTCAAATGTGTCAAAGGAGCCAGAAAATCTCGATACGCACACCGGCAGACATCGCTTAGCTACGTAACAAAGTGCAGTTAATCGACGAGACAATGGAGGCTGCAACTAGTTCAAATTCCAGCGAACGATCGATCGATTCACCGAACAAGTTGGCCTCGTCATCCGACAGACAGATCTAGGCAACCCAATTTCCCAGCCAGACTACCTTCCCTAAACACGTTCGATCGTTGGAAAATCGAAGAACGTTCGCGTTCACGCGGAGATCGTTACGACAACGTGAGAGGGTGGGTTGGAGAGAAGAAAAGGAAGGGTAGCTTGCAATCGAGGGCGTGTCGCGAATCTGCGGCCAGGTTAGGTATCTGTTATTTCCACGTTTCAATCGACGTTATCTGGTGCACGGCGATTTTCGAACGACAGTTCACGGCATGGAAAAGGACGAAAGACAGCCGTTTGGAGGCAAGTTGGACAGATAGATTTGTTAGAACGTTTAGAAAGGATCGTTAAGATGATTAAAAAGATTAGATGCAAGGTAGTCTGGAAGGTGAGTTATAATTCATCGTTATCAAGAGTTCCGATTTATCCTTGCTCGCGGAGAGCTTGCGCAGGTTAGCGAAAGGTGAGCTTTAATAGCTCGCTAAAAATACCAATCTCCATGCGGACGTTATTTTCTGCTGGAACGTGCAACGATCGATCGAATTAAGGTAGTTTCGAGGAGAAAATGCAAGATGAATCTCGCGTCGTCTCTCTATCTTCTGTTACAAATATAAAACCATAATCTGTCATAATAGAATAGTTAATAAGTGGAAGTGGATAGAATAGCGAATTACGAAGTTTCATAGACTTTCCGTTGGACGATCCTATGTTCCGTGTCACGAGGAACAAAGAGTGGGGCGAGAACGAGAATGGGAAACTGTGTCGACCACACGTTACGTGGAAGGACGTTTCATGTTCAACTGACACGATCATAGGGAATTTATAGAATTAGAATACCATAATTGTATCGATAGAATTGCATTTGCTGTCCAGAGTAAGACGTTGTTGAAATTTCCAGGATTTTCATTGAGGATTTTCGCGAGAAAAACACGAAAACCGTGTTGGAAAGTCCGCAGCTGGTCGGTGGCGCGTGCGCACCGCGACGCAACACCCTCACCGACACCCTTCGAGAACTAGAACCAACCCCACCTCCGGTGGAAGCACGGACGGGCTTTCTAGCTTTCTTTCTCGGTCGCCCCGCACTCTCGACGACGCCTAAAAAGTACTCGAGCCGCACAATTGGGTCAGGGAACCACGCGTACAATCCGCGATCGAAGCACTGCCAGCGACGTCCACTGCCTTATAGCTTTCTTCTAGCAATTCACATTCTTCCAACCGTCTTTCTCATTCCGAGAGTCACAGACGAAAAATGTCGTATAACTTCGACAACGAAAGATTTTATGAAATAAAATGCGACGCTACTTGGGACTAGATTAAATTGAAAATAGATTAAAAAAGAAATGGAAATAGAATAGTAGAAAAAAAAAGAAAAGATCTACGGCGATATATAAGAAGGAGGTTGAAAACGGTTAAATAAGGGCAAAGGGTGGTTTCTCCAGAAAATACCACTTTACCATCTCGCTCCTTCTGCAGTGGACTGGTCGAAGACGAAGAAGAAGAAGAAGAAGGAGAAAGAAATAGACAGAGGGAGGGACAGCCTTTCCGACTCGAGGATACTTCCTCGCTTTCCTGGAAACGACGACACTGACGGAACGGATCACTGGGAAGAACTGCTTCGCGCTGATTCCGCGAGAGTTCGACGTGCAAAGAAAGTAAGACAGAGAGACAGACAGAGATAGAGAGAGAGAGAGAGAGAGAGAGAGAGAGAGAGAGAGCGCTGAGAGCACAACCCTTCCTTGTCTCCGTACGCCTTTCTCTCTCGCTCTCTCCCACTCTCCTCCTCTTACCCCCTCGATCGAAGCTCCTCTTTAGCAGTGGTTACACCACAGACTCGCCTCTCTTTCTCTCTCTCTCTCTCTTTTACACCGTCTCTCTCTCTCTATCGCGCCCTCTTTCTGTTCCTTCTTCCTGGCCCTTTCTTCTGTTTCTGTCTGATTTCCCAAAACCTGTTCGTTTGACAGCCTGTGAAGTCACTACACAGTGAAAAAGAGATTGTCACGAAGAGGAGTGGAATTAAGAATGCGAAAGAATGCGACAGAGCGGATGTCCACACGAGATATCGAGAGGAATTCCTAAAAACAGACAAACAGACGTGTGACACGCACCGTTATTATTTCTATCACGTCCTGTCGTCCGCGACGGAGAGACCGATTCTCTAACGAGCGTTCTTCCGACCTCTAAAACCCATTCACGCTAGCCACTCATACTCTATGCCTCTCGCTCTTTCCTTCATACTTTATCTCGCTCTAAATCTCGCTCGTTCTTACCGTTTCGATCTTTCTCTAGCTATCTACCTTTCTCTCTCACGCACGCATTCTACGAACGCACATATATCACACGTATACGTAACGCGCACACAGAGAAAGCCACACGCACACACACACGCATACACGCGTACACTATTGGCGTATCTGGCTAACTGTCAAAGAAGGACAGAGATAGAGATAGAACTCGACAAAGCAGGATAAAGCTTGTGACACGCTCTGGCTACAAAGCGAAGATTTTCGTTGGTTCAGAGAACTCGAAGAGATGGACTTGTGCGTCTAAGCAATCACAAACCTTGTCACCCATGGCTGCGGCGAGCGGTGTTCGATGAGATAGAAGGTTAACAGCGCGGCTTCGAGTGGACCAGAGACTGACTGGCGTTTCGAGTCGTCGAGGACCGCCGGCATCATCGACCCGTCCTCTCCCACCAAAGCTCACGGTTCCCCCACCAACGGCCGACCGTCCCTCACCCGACCAACCCGCTCCGCACAGACACCGTAGTCATCCCCACCACTGCGTCGCTCTCGATTCACCCCCATTCCTGTGCCGCGCACCTCCAGCGCCACCACCCAAAGCGTCGCCAAGACCTCGTATAGGGAACCTACAGCCTAGCCACTATACCTCACTACACTTCTTTCCAATCGTTCCTGTATCTTCAAGTATTAGTTATAATAGTAGATTTGATAAAAACTGTTGGAATTATGTATCGAATACATAGATTCTCTTAGCTGCGGGATTTCGTTACTAGCCTGTCCCTTTGTTACCAGTTAAGACATCGTACAAGGGCGTCTAGGCGATTGCCACCAAGGTATCACGCTTGTTTCTACAAATTCCTGTATCTACAAAATAACAGTTTTAGTACGTAGATTTGTGCTAACGATGATCAGAATCGAACATTAGAATTCTTAGATTATTTAATTATAGAGTTCTGTAGCCAGTCAAGAGACTATGCCATGGCTTGCATTTAGGATCAATTAGCGGAAAATCTCGTAAATAATTAAATCCACGCTTCCACATTCTATTTATCCCGATTGTTATATGGCACGCAGTAAATGTTTTTACGGAGTAAATAACACATCGATTCGATTCTGATGCAATCCCTATATCCTTACGACTCCGCCTATGCATTACAGATTATGCTATCGACCATGAGCTTAAGGTTCATATAATACGCATTTGCGCTGCAAAAATTCCAGCATATTTAAAGCGGTCGAAAATCCTGTCAGCCACGGTTGTACAAATTTTCCTACGGCCAAATTGCTGGAAAACTCGCAAGGGTGAGGAAGGAGCGTGACCGTCGCTTCGCGGAGCCCCGCAACCCCCCCGCCGCGACCAACCACCACTCCCCGTGGCACCGTTCGAACCCCTAGCCTAGAGATGCCCGTTTCTACCTCCAAACACCACGGCGCACGCTCCGACGTCGCCTCAGTGACTCTCAACTACCGTTCACCGTGTCTGCGATATTCTCTTCCGTCTGCACGTCGCTCCCTGGGGAAATTTTTCGGCGAGAAGTGTGCCGTGACAGAGGGTTAATTGGGCAAGACCAAGAAATACTGGCCTCGCCGAGTCGATCGTGCTTCCGTGGCGCTGCGAACGGGATTACCGTGTCGCGATCTATGATAGACGATGGTTTAATGGCTCTGGGGACGCTTCTTCGTGAACTGGGACAATCCTAGGTGAATTAAGAATTTAGTGTTTTGCGGTGGAATCGAAGGAGGAGGATTGTTAGAGTACGTTCTAGAATTTTACATTTGGCATGGTGTTGCTGTTTGTGAACGATAATATCGGGCCGAAGATTGGTAGGAAGGAGGATTGTCGAAGAGGATTGATGTATAGGATTTTACTTTTTTATGCAGTGCATTGTTGTTCGTAAGAGAAATGTAAGGGACGTGGGACGATATCGGATGAGTTAAGAATTTACTGTTTAGTGTCTGAGACGGTGAAATTATTTATTATATATGTATTATTAATAAAAGTATCATTGGTATTTTGTACATTAAAGAATAAGAAAGAAGATTCTATCATAGGGATTGATGTTTGTTAAAGGAAATTCGATTCGATCCAGCAGACAATACAGTAGACTCCTTAGTTTCCGCAAGTGGGACAGCTATTATTTCCAGTATCTATCTTACTTTTTGCAAAAAAAAAAGACATCGTTGCTTTTTATACGGCGAAGAAGGAAAGTCGTTTGTCAAAGAAAATCCAATTTAATCCAAACGGCAGAACAGAAGTATCTTAAATTTTCCAAAAGTGGATCTACTTACAACTTATATTTTAGTTTCTACGAGAAACGTCTTTTTATATCATTTAACTAATATAAATAGAAAAATAAATATACATAAAGAATAAAAAAAAGAAAAAGAACGAGATCGGTGTTCATCAAAGAAAATCTGCTCCACTAGCGATCCACGAAACAGTAGAGAAGGTTCCTAAATTTCCGGAAGTAGGACACCTACATACATTTCTAACCTCCTTTCTAGTTTTTCCTCTTTCAACGAACATTGCTTATTTATAAATCATAGAATAAACGGCGAAGGAAAGGATTCGATAAAGAAAATCCGATTAGTATCAAGAGACCAGTAAAGAAGGTTCGTAAAATTTTTACACGACAAAAGGAAAGACTGAGCAAGAATGAGAACCACTGAAACGCGATCCGTGCTACTGGGCTACGCGCCACACGGCGCTTTGGCCGACCGACCGACTCTACTCGCACACGATCCTCCTTCTCCCTCTGCCGTTATCCGGCTCGCACTCTCAGTCTCTCTTTGTCTGTCTCGTTTTCTACGTCTCTCTACGCTGTACCGGTTCCCTGCCTCGCTACGCCATGCAAATCTTCCGTCTTGCACGTTATGAGGAACGAGCCCTGTCTCTTCTTCCGAGTTTAACCGGAGACCACGCCGCGATCCAAGGGATCCCGTTTCCTGTTCGTTCTTCGGGATGATCGAGCGGCCTGCATTATTCCATGCCTTGCATTACGGCCACGAGCTTCTAATCATCAGTTTTCAGCCATCATTTTCACCATGAAATTTAGAATCGGAAAATCCTCGAAAATTTGAAAGAGAAAGCGATCCTGAAATATTTCGGCGAGAAAGTTAGGGATAAATAACATTAAACATTCTAGAAATTTGAAAGAGCAAGCCAGGCAGATAAGATTGATAATTCTTTCGAATTTTAATAAAAATGTCAGACGAATAAGGAAGAAAAACGAGGAAGTTAAAAAAGAAAAATTGAAAAATTGCAAATTTTGAAGGATAAGCGGGACAAATAAAGTTGCGAGTCCTCGAAAATTTGGGAGAAAAAGATACATATATAAAATCGAGAGTCGTGTGAAATAAAATCGAAGGTGTTTGAAAATTTGTAAAAACACGACAAACAAAATTTGATAGAAAGCATGTCGTAAGTTGAACGTGCTTCGTGCCAAAAGGGAAGAGGATAATTCCCGAGAAGCTTTGAACAAGAGCGAATCCTTTGTTAGAATGATTTGATACGAGTGGAAATTTTCCAAAGCAATTTGCGAACATCCTCGCTGTGTTGCCTTCTATTGCTCCTGTTTTCATTAGCCTGGTCAGCAGAAGGTAGGATCGAATGCACTTTTCTGCGATGATCTTAACACGATTGAAAATCAGGAAAAAAGTGCGGCTTGGAGAACAGACACTGAAACGTTCGCTGGTGTTTTATATCGTTTGCTTTCTTGTAAAAGGAGGAAGGTCATTTATTGAACCCTTTGAGTTTTAGAAACCCTGGACTCGCGCGAGTAATCTGAGATTTAAAATGTATTCTTCTGTAAAAGGAAAAAGAAACAAGAAAAATTCTGTAAAACAAAGAACCTAATTTATCACGTCTTTCTCCAAGCTCTTCGTACGTAAAGTTGCAGAACATGTAGAGAGAATATTATATAAAGATCATTAGCACATAGGCGCGATTTTCAACCTGTGTGTAGCAAACATTTTAAAAAAGTGCAATACCTGATCATTTAGTCAGAAGCACAGACTTCTTTTTCCTCTTAGATTTTCAAATAAGTCGTTCTTAAGCTAACGTGGTTAACTCCATTTTTACAATTTCACTGTCGAAACACTCGATCGACGCTTATGTCGTATAATTTCATCAATCTTTGTCTATTGTTCCACGGAGTAAGTTTAATTTGACAAACGAGGTGAATGCCCTCCTATCTTGAACATATATTTTTTAGCGTGACGTGAAATTTTAGTAACTAGTACACTGCGGATTTACATGCATTTATGCGAAATTTAAGAATACGAAAATGCATACAATATGCATAACGTACAAAAAAAAAAAAAAAAAAAGAATACAAAGCTTCCAACGTAGCATATTCGTTACAATCTTTGTTAGACAAAACAAGTTTCTATTTAAATGTTCCTGTTCCTTTACTTGCACCCATAAAAATGTCAATTCGCAGAAAAATCCACACTCTAATAATTAGTTTCTTTTTTCATGTGGGCCATGAGGTGGAAACGGTAGAAAATTATTGACGATACATCAGCATCGTAGGTAATGAGAATCAGGTCTGAAGGGAACGTGTTAGAAGCAAAACCAAAGCCGTGTCTTTCACCTGAACGCCTTATGGACGGTCCTCTAATGGATTACTTGGGAAACAGCGATAACTTCTCGCTTGAGAGTCTTGGAAGACAATCTTGGCAGAAACTAGTGTAACAAGCGCTGAATAAGGTAAAAGAGGAATAATAATAGAGGTTGTGTCTATAAGCGTTTGAGTGTAATATTCGAATTTGTAATTCTATTGCAATTCTGGAAGCAGCTGCATTTGCCACATGTGGTCTTTTCTACGTATAAAAACGACAATATCTTGAAACTATAGGACAATTCGCTATTGTTAAGCTTTAAGGTTCGGCGCAGACGAATGACGTTATTGCAATTTTACAATGTTAATATTATACGATTTGGCATTCTTCTATCTTCAATAACGAGATTGCACACACGTGTGCATTTTATTTTGGTTCTTCGTATTCTACTGGTACAACAACATTGAGCATAATATGGAAAATTGTTTTAATATCATATCATCGTTGAGAAATATAAAAATAGAGAAGATTATGTACAAATAAATTTACAATTATTTGTAACTTTTCCTTTAAAAAAAAGCCCGTGTTTTAAAAAATTTTTCACGGTAAAGGTACATATGATAAAAGTGCGAAGAGTTAAAATTAAACTATAAAATCAGAAAACGATTAAAATCAACGAAAAAAGATCGCTTTAATCAGTAGAATTATTTTTCCACCAGCTCTCCTGAAACTTCTTACTTACCATCTGATGGAAAAATTTTTTAAGCTCACAGGATCCTCGTTTTATAATTCTATCCAATCCTACATCGTCAATGTTAACAAGATCGTATGGTTCTTTCCTGCTAAGCTCTTTACCAATTAACACACGAGTTCCTGAACAATGTAGACAAAAAGATATCGAACAAGCAAATATCCTAATATTTTCTTCCAACTATCGATCGTGCTCGGACGAAAAAAAAAAGTCGAGGTAAGATTGATTTCGATCGGAAACCGTAACATATCTCGGTCTCCTGCATTTTTCCATGGTTCTTCGTCGTGTGCACAGTGGCGGAGGCCTTTACGTTTCGCTAGAACGAAGAAAAGGAAATTGAATCGCGAGCCGCACCGGGTTTTCTCGTTGTCAGCGATTTAATCATCGGTCGGCTATCAACGCCAGCCGACCATCCTTTCCGGGGGCTTTTCATTACAGTTCGTTAAAACGACGACTCGAGTCTAGTCGTTTCCAGGCACCGAGCCATCCTGGTGAGTCAGGTCATTGCCGGAATTACTTGATAATTACTTCTGACACTGGCGACACGAGAGAAAAAAGAGAAAAAGGAATATCGATACTGTGAACAGGAGTTTTAAGAAGAATGGTTTCTCGGATATTAATGGCAAGATTAGGCGATCGTTGTGCTCGAAGATTAATTAGAGGGACGGAAAAGGAATTATTAAGCATCGCCGTAATTGCTGCTCTTCGTTTCTATAGGCAGCCGATTTCGATTAAATTAAGTTTCAATTATTAAATTCAATTTTCAATTGGTATTTTGTTTCTACAAATATAGATGGATGGTTGTAGTACTTCGATCAATTAAACGTGATTTATTATTTGAAATATATTTTAAATATGTAAAATTAGTCGATCGTAATTAGTGCTCTGTTTTTATATCAATATGAACAAAATAAGATTGTAATATGTGGATTAAAAAATGTACGTTTGAATCGTTAAATTTAATTTTCCCAGCATCTGTTTTTGTAGATAGAGGTTGCAAAATTTGGATTAAATAGATGCGAGTTGTTATCTGCAATGTTTGAAATATACAGGGTGGTTGGTAACTGGTGGTAAAAGCGGTACAGGGGGTGATTCTACGCGAAAAAGAAGTCGAAAATATATAAAATAATTTTTAATTAAACTGAATTTCAGCTCCGCGGTCTCCACAAAATTAAACGAATAACACATGCAATATATATATATTATTTTTCTATTTTAATAGTTTTCTATTTAGTTTCCCATTTTAATATATATAAATAAAAGTAGAAAACGAGAAATTTGTTTCTAATTAAATAGAAGTTTAGCTCCGCGGTCTTCACAAAATTAAGTGAATATTAAATAGAAGTTTAGCTCCGCGGTCTTCACAAAATTAAATGAATAACACGTGTAATATATATATTAGGTTGTCCGAAAAGTTTCTTTCGTTTCATAAGGTGATAATAGACGCACAACGTTTTTTGTTTTATATTAGTTTATTGAATTATGCACGAACGTAATAATAGAAATATAACGAAATGGATCATACCTAATTTAATAAAATAATATAAAACAGAAATTGTTGCTCATCTATAATATTATCACCTTACGAAACGAAACAAACTTTTCGGACAACTTGATATACAGGGTGGTTGGTAATTGGTGGTACAAGCGGTACAGGGGGTGATTCTACGCGAAAAAAGAAGTCGAAAATATAGAATAACAATTTTTCGTTTGAGGCTTTGTTTTCGAGAAAATCGACTTTGAATTTTCGCTCGGTACGCGTGCACTTTATCACGTCTCGTTATAACGGATCTCACTGTAGATGGAAAAATTAAAAAAAAATTTTTATTCTATATTTTCCATTTCCTTTTTCGCGCAGAATCACCCCCTATCCGCTTGTACCACCAGTTACCAACCACCCTGTATAAAATTAATTGATCATAGTTTTGGGATTAATTGGCTGGATGAAGAAAGTATTATTAAGTATGATAATATTTGCTGTTTCTATACATACAAGTGGGTGATTGCATTATTTGGGTTAAGTAGCTGCAAGCCATTATTTGTAGTACAGGTACGGAAATTTATTGGTGGAAGTGTGAAAGAATTTGACCAATCGCGGTTATTATTCTTGGTTACCTAAAACGCACAGCTCAGCTGCAATAGAACGAGTACATTCCAGGTAAGACTTGAATTATCGCTTGACTAAAATTCAGAACGAAAAATAATTGCAAGCTGCATATATGGTACCAATATATTTATTATACGTGCAACACGACCACTCAATATTAATCGTCGAAACAATGTTCAAAAGCAACAACTGAATTCCAAAAATTTAATTACCCAGCCTTATAGCGTTGTGCTCAAAATTACTTTGTTTTCCAATTAGAAATTGTACGTCATGCTATGCTTTTTTCTCTTTCCAATTATCATACACTATCGTATTGAACTATCAACTATGCCATTCAAACATCATTCTCCACTTTCTCCCAATCGATCACAGGAAGCGCGCCAAGAGCTAAATCTTCCTTTCCAAACCTAATTCACAAGGCCCACAACTGGAAGCACGCTTGCTGCCAACTAAATCAACTGTCACAAACTTGGGACACCTGAACACCGTCCCAAAACTCTCTTCCTCTCAATCGATCACACAAAGCTCACCAAGAACGAAACTTCCCTTGCAAACTTAATTTACCAGATCCACAATCACGAATACGCTTTCGACCGCGTGAACCAACCATCACAAACCTGGCCAACAGCTCCATCCTCGATTTCCCCTCGATCGATCACACAAAGCACACCAACGATAAAACTTCTCTTCCCAAGCCTGATTTACAAGATCCACAATTGCAAGTACACGCTTCCTGCCATCCGAACCATCAACTATCACAAACCTGGCCAGCTACTGCATCCAATTCCCCCTCGATCGATCGTACAAAGCACACCAAGTACGAAACTTCTCTTTCCAAACCTAATTTATAAGCTGCACAATTAGAAGCCTCGGTTTCTTCCAACTTCTATTTTCGGCTGTTCCCTCTCATCTTGCCCAACCGTCACAAACCTAATCACCGTCTATCCAACCTCGAAACCATTCGCCATCGTCTTCCAATTAATCATGTACTTTTAATCGTGTTCTCAAATACACGACCAGTCGTCCAATAACGCGAATCATCGAAAATACGGCTTGCCGATAAATAACACAAAAGCCAGCTCAAAGAGCAAAATAGAAGGACAGAGAGAGAGAGAGAGAGAGAGAGGGAGGGAGGAATGGAGGGAGATGTGAGAGGGAGGGTGCGCGACACGATCATCAAAGCGTCAGCCAGATCGATGCTACGCGGGGGTGGAAGTACTTCCGCGGAACTGGGCTAGGCTAAAGTCCCTGAAACAACTCGTTACGTAACTTCCGGCGGCATGCCGCCTTCGACAATGCGGTTCCTTCTTGCGGAGCAGCCATCGTTCTCGACGCTGGTTAACCCTCAAACGTTGCCACTGGGTCACTTTGACCCTACGCTGTTGTATAACACGGACTGATACAGAGAAAAGTCGTAAAATCAGGTGGCGATTGAAACGAGCACGTTGACGGGGTATCGAAAGAGATTTCGGTTAATAAGAATCGACAGAAGTGCAAACAGAGATAATTATAGGGAGCTTAGAATGTTGGCATGTTGGAAAGAAATTCTTTAGGTCAACGGAGTCAATGTACGACATGCAACTATTCCGTAGAACATGCAACTGTGGAATATCAGTGCAGAATGTTATATTTTAGAACATGAAATTGTATAGAAATACAGATTTCTGGTTGAAATCGCTTCGCTCCGCCGGTTTTTCATGTATTGAAATATCTCTAACAATATATGTATTGTTTATATTTTGCATATTTTTTATACTGGGTTGTCCGAAAAGTTTCTTTCGTTTTATGAGGAAATAATAGACGCACAACGTTTTTCTTTTATATTATTTTATCGAATTACGTATGATCCATTTTGTTCTGTTGAAATAAACACCGCGACATTTCACAGACTTGGTTTCACGTTTGTATGAAGGTGCATTGTTGTAAAAAACACGTTTGCGAAAGAAAGACACTTTCCGGACAACCTAATATATATATATATATACTAAACAATATGCAAAACTTGAAAACACTGTAATTAACAGTCAGTTTGTTCCAACTAAAACTTGTATTACATAAAAAATTCTCAGAATTAATATATTCTTTAAATGTTAGAAATTTGTGCTGTTCCAAAGCGCAGGCAATGTATGCATTTTAAAATTCCATATCATCCAGAAAATACTAGAAATAGAGAATTTACCAATACGAATAATAACGTTAATAAAGTTTCTTATTCGTAATCGCTGCCGTGTGTACGTTCAGGATCATCTTCATCCACCCCCTTGAGCTATCTGCCGTGGCAGAGTTAAAAAGTAAACCTCTTCCTGTTTGTCGGACACGCCGACCATAAAAGAGGCAGCGAGTCGATGGTCGTTCGCCGGAATCGATAACGCGTAACAGACGTCTCTAGAATGGTGAAATATTAGAGGAAAGAAAATTGTCTATTCGTCGTTGTCGCTGAGAGAGGACGTCGGTAGGTCGAAGTAAAGAAATTTTGCGGATTTCTTTGGGAAAACTGGAAGAAACCGGTGAATCCTGGGTTGTTACGTAACACGCGGAAAATAGTCCGTTCCACGAAACTCTGGAGAGCCCCGTGATTCGAGCACACTTGCCTCCATTCTAAGCTTTGAACTAAGCCAAGGTAGGCGGACAGTTCGCTCTTGTGTTTCATTTTGCCAGTGGCTTTTTCAGAATTTATGGTGATTCCGTACGCAATTGGAAATATTCGCGAATGTTTTCATAAAATTCGGAACGGTTGATACGCCTGGAGAACGGAACGTGCGACAACGTTTCATTTTTAAATTGAATTTAGCGAAATTTAATTAGATACCGCGTGATTTGCGATCCTTCAGGTAGAATTTATGAATTTTATGGACCGTTGATCGAGATTTATTAACTTTGCATATTCGCTGTATTCCGCGCTAGAATATATGAAATTCATCCAGCTCTCGATTAAAATTCACAAGATTTCCAGTCTCCCAATTAGAACCTGTAACACGCGTAGAAAGTAATTTGAATTTTGCTAAAACTAGCGCGTTTTCGATCAAAACCCTGGAAATTCGAATGAGCGTAAAAATTGCAAAATTACCTATAATTATAATCTCAAATACGATATTCCAAGTGCAATGTCAAACTTCCAAACGATTCACCAAATACTCGAAATTCCGCTCGATATACCAAAATTTGCCACACATCGACTAGAATTCGAGGAATTATTTAAAATGAAGTTCGCAAGACTTACCAACCGATCGTCGGAATTCTTAAAAATCGCCAACTTTCAAATTTAAACCCCGTCGAATTCAGTAAATTGTACGCTATCAGCGACTCTTCAAGCCAACCATTCATCCCCTCGAAGCCTTAATCGAGCGCTATGGCGACCAAATCACGCACATACAACCGAGTCAATTTGTTTGAACGAGCGCAACACACTGGACGAGTAAGCCCGATACAAAAAGGATTGAGAGAAAGTACGGAAAGGACTTAAAGAAAAATACAGCGTAAATGGTGGATTTCGTAGAAAAATGGCGGAAGTGTAGGGTGTGCAATGGGTGAAAGAAGGAAGGCGGCCAGACATTGTGAAGGTTCATCCGATCGTTGATAATCGAGCAACGTTCCACGTCAAAGGGAAGGTGCAGTGTCACGGGACACTCGTCACTGTCACACGAGGCGACCACAGAGGTGTGAACTTGAAACGATGCTGGCAAAACTGGCCAGTCAACCTTGACATAGTTACCCGTTCGTGATTTGTCGTACAAATTAAATTTGCATAAGTAGCACTCCGCTGATTAGACAGATCCCGAGTTGTTCTACCCCAACTCGTTTCAAAACAAGATATCGAGACGCCGTTAGATCGACGCCACTATTCTTTCGTATCTCTCCTTTAACTCTCAATTCCTTCTCTGCTTTCAGTTCTATCTTCTAATTACAAAATAAAGCGAGTCATCGAGTTTCTATGTCGCCAATTAAGAATTTCTGCGAATTTCATAACACGAAGATAAGACGTACGAAGTAAAATATATCCGCGTCTTTTGTTCGAAATTTCAAAATAAGCTACGTGACTAAGGTAATGAAAATCTCTGTCTCTTCTTACGAAATTACCAGCTGCCCCGAATTTAATAATATCCCATTAAATTATCGATACACGCGCTCCCAACCGAACGCTTTTATTCCAAATTTTCATTTAGCCACCTTCGTTAACCGGCGAACCCACCCTTGTAACTCAACACAGAAAATTATTAAATTTCTATCCTATATCCGCTATACGTATAGTTTCTTAGCAAATTAACAGAAATTATTCGTAATATCCGATATTACGAACATCGAACATCGATATACGATATAAAATATATTGGCTTGGCAACTAAGTGATTGCGGATTTTGTCATTAGGTGATATTGACTTGGTTGCCAATCCAATACGTACAAAGATTCCTGCTCTTTCCGCGTTTGTTATATAAACGAAGGGAACTGGATAAATATATATATTACAAACCGATACTTCGATCGAATACGGGGCATTTGAAAGAGATCGTTTGCATTAATGTTTCTTCGAGAAGGACACATCCTGTGCACGAACATGACGTAATTACCATGCGCTGCTGTGACAAAAAGTGATCGTTCGGCTAATTGGTCGTCTAGTCGACACGAAAGTAGTTTAACGATTAACGCGTGAGTCATTAAATACCATTCGCATATAGCAAAGGACGTGTGTACACGTTGTGCACGTCTCTCTCTATTAACGTCTGTGATACCGCACGAATTTGATTCGCAGGAAATGAATCATGTTTCGTGGCCCCTTTCCTCCCTCGTATCACGCGTATTACGTTCGCCAGCCCGCCAGTCTCTGTCTCTTTCTCTCTAATAATTCTCTCTCTAACCCTTCTCACTGTTTCTTTCTCTTTCTTCTCGCTGCTGCACTGTATTGTGTTACCCCGCGTTGCCTTTCGTTATTAAAACCGTACACAGCGGAAGCGAGATTGCGCAATCACGTGTGGCACGATGAATTTTCGCCGGAATTTTTCCCACCATCGCGCATCGCCGAGAGAAAGAGCTCGCGATTCTCGCAAGTTAAACGAACGAAACAACCGGCGTTGGGGGTTGGCAGTTTTTAAAATTGAAACGCAAGTAAGGTATTTGGATTACACGACTCGCGGAAGCGTTGTATGGACGTAGCCGGCGCGCGATCAAAGAGAACGCGTGGGTTCGAGCGAGCAACCAGGGTAAATGAAAATTTCGAATGAAAGCTCTGCCTCGCGTGTATTGATAGTCTAATCGCCTATTGCACGTTACTGGATTCGTAGAAGTTGCTCATTCTGCAAGAAGGGAGAAATTTAATGATCTGCGATATTTTAGTTTGAAGTGATTTAAACGGTCGAAATTGAAATTAAAAATGCAACGTACGGTTAGGGGAGATCTGAAAGCTTCGAAATTCAGGGGACAATATCGGAGTGGAAATTTAGAATAGATTTGAGAACGGAAATTTTTAATTACTTTATTCATTTAATATATATATATATATATATTAACGAGGATAAATGAAAATTTGGAACGGAAGCGCTGCATCGTTGTTTTATATTGATACTATAATCGGTTATCGGATAGTATTTAATTTGCAAAAGCTGTACGTTCTATAAAGAGGGAGAAGTTTCACGACGATTTGCGATATTTTATATTTAAGTGGTAGATAAGGGTAGATTTAGAAATTTGCAAATTAGATTTGATTTGGAATGGAACTTAACGAGAGTAAGTGAAAGTTTGAGAACGTTGCTCTGATGTCGAAATGCAGCGTATAATGTGTTTCTGCGTTTTTAGCAATTTTCATGTTATTTTCCTTCTTCAAATTTATCTTTTTCACGTGAAAAGAACATATTGAATATTCTATCATTCATATGAAAATATTTAAATAATTCAATTTAATTTCAATTTAAATATCCAATCAACCGCATTAAAGTAAAATGTATATTCGTAAAAAAGGCAAACAAATAATATTCCAATTATAAATTTAAACTTGTTACCTGATACAAATTATAATACCTTAATGTAGTTACACGTCCTGATCAAATTAAAATAGCAAAATGTAATAAGCAAACTTCGAACGGATTAAAACGTTTAATTATTTACCTAACCATCTTTTTTTTTTAACAAATACTTCGTACGAAAAGAAAAATAAAAACACTTGTACGTACAACAAAGCAAAACGTTAAAAGTATACGAAATGTCTCGAACGATACTGAAGTTATTGTTTGAGAGAAATTGTTTAAAGCGTGATTTAAGAAAACATCTTACGGGCGTGGAAGTCGATTCCGAGGACCTTTTAACTACGAAAAAACATATAATTTTCTACCTAATAACCATAAACCGAATTTTTCTCCGTCAACTGAATATCCGAAAGATCGTGTAAAGGAAACGTGACATTTCAAAAATTTCTCAAGAGCTTGTCTCGTCCCATCGCTGGTTAACACCGCGTTCTCCTATCAACAAAACGAACAAACATTTGCATCGTATTTCATTCGGCGAACAGCGAATGGAAAATGTAAATGAAGTCTTCATTCGAAAGTTTATTAGAGTGTACCGTTGTATAATTAGCTATTACTGGCTGCTTATTTTAACGATAATGGCGCGTGTCAGTGGAACAATAGTAATAATATTAGCGTTGTTGACGTCTACGTTTGTAGCAACGACTCGAGATAAACGACGGATCGTGGGTCCTGTATTTTAAAATAATAACAGGGGAATTATGGCTTCTAGGTTTGTAAAGATATCGTTGAAAGAGAAGGAATAAAGGTAGAGACGAGACACAGGGGCTGCAGACAGATAACCACTTGACGACTCGAATGCAACGGGGGATGAACGACGGGGGGAAAAAAGGAGAGAACAAGCGTCGTAAGCCTTTCGATAGCTACGACTCGTCGTCCGTAGTCACAGATCGATACTTCAAACTGGTCTTGCATTTCCAGAAGAAGAATAAGAGAAACTGTTGTTCCACTTTGTTACCATTTTACTTGTCACTTTTCTAAGTTGCTGTGTTTCGTTTAATGAAAAATATCGTACGCGATCATTCGATCGCTGTTAGAAATTTTACCGCCAATGATTTCTTCAAAATATCGCGTTTTAAGAGAATATCGTGTTCGAATTTGTTGTATTTAGTCAATGTAATTTTTGTACGAGTTATTTTTTATTGCGAGTGCGTCCAATTATTATTAGCGATCAATATTTCTGCATAAGGTTGCTACAAAAAGTATTCGCCCTTATTTTCCAATAAAGTGATTTTTTATTAAATTATAAACTTCATTCTCGCAGTGTCGAATTTTTGGAATCGTATGAAAACACTATTAAATAATACGAGATTTATGATAGTCGGATTTAATTAATTGATACGTAAATGCAATGATAAAGTTTTCCAAATTCATGCGTCTTATATTCGCGAATACCACGTTGCTTTGTTACACGCGAGCAACGAAGGGTGTGAGAAGCTTAAGGGTGAAACAATTGTTATTGCAATAAGAGCAAGTGACTTTTATAAATTTTTTTTTTTAGACTAGCTACTAGTTACGCGAAAATAGAGGTTTCTAGGATGTAAATATAGTCCTCGAATACAAATGTAATTTTCTTTCATTTCAATTCTTATCGTTCATTAACTTTCCAAATTGCAACGTTTAATAACTTTTTAAACCAACGTTCACCGATAGCTGCCGATAGTTGAAAACTGATTAATCAATTTCGGGCGAAGCTTCGTTCGCTTTGTCACAAATTTCTCCAGGGATCGAATCCCAAAGTCTTATTCGATTATTTATTTCTAATACATCTTTAAACAGTATAATTCAATTTATCGAGAAAAAGACACGTCTTTCTTCTACGCGCCAGAACTTTCCAATTTTTCACGTTTCTCTTCCAAAGGTAGGTTCGATCCCAACGTGAACTACCGAACTTTAAGAAAACTTCTTAACTTCTGCATTTCGATGACAGATACCGCGCGTCAACAACGGTTACATCGTTCAAGATGATCGCAACATTTGTACAATATAAACGATAAGCAAGGCAAACTGCAATAAAACAATTACGTTTGTACCTCCAGCCTATCTATCTATTGGGTTGGCAATTAAGTGATTGCGGATTTTGTCAATGCCAACTAATGACAAAATCCCAATACATCCCAAAAGGTTCTAGTCGCATACAAGCGACAGTTAGCGTTTAAAAAAATTCGTAAAGATCGCTTGTCTTCATCGCTGTCGCGCGAGAATCTCTGTTGAGGTTGACTAACAGAGGAACGAATGGATGAATTTATAATAGAAAAATATATTATGATAGGTATAGGTATAAGTACAGGTATAGTGTATGCTGATTCAGATCCTCGCTCTCTCAGTGTTACAATACAACAGAAGAAGGACGATAAGCAGCACGTTCATGTATTTATAGGAAAGGACATTAGCAAAAAAGTTAACCTTGGTGTTTAGCTCTAGCTCGAGGCTACAAGCAACAGCAATAGGAATATATTTATAGCTCTTTTGTTTCTAGACCTTGTAACCGAAAGCAAAACTTATATTCAAGGGCAGAATAATATGAACCTCTCGTTATTTTGAATATTTTTCACTAAATTCTATTCTCTTCATAACAACGGTCTGCAGGTCACGGATATACAAAAGATAAAGGAGTGTAGATTTTTTCTTGAAGTAATTACTTCAACAATCTCCTCCTAGACTTTCAACAATGGTGGCGATTATCACCAGGAAATTTAACGCTGATCCTCCCTTTTCACGGTTGCTTATTTAATCCCGCGGAACGTGCCTCGTTCTTCAACGTTCAGCTCGACGCTATGAGTACTTGTTTATTTGGACGAGTCGCAGGGTGTCTCGGGCCAATTCTTCGAACGAGCATCCCAACGTCGTCGTTTC